>NC_080562.1:30600197-30913466 GCF_030253575.1 Rhododendron vialii | reverse complement strand
AAAGTTAGTGGGTAAAAATTGGTATATTTTTTATTTTGCCCCTAAAAGTAAATTCCATTTTGAAAAGTTAATGAGTAAAAGTGTAATGATGATGTCTCCATAGAAGGTAAGTCGGAAAAGTGTTTGTAAAAGTTAATGTAAAAAGTGTAATGATGATGTTTTCTTAATAAGTTAGAGTTACGAAGCAGGACACTTAAAAATGGACGGAGAGAGTATAATTTTTATATATTTGCTGACTTAAAAAAATTGGTCAGATATTTATGTAATAAATAATATTTATTATATGCATGCACGTAAAGAAAGAACTACTATAAAAAGAGGGCGCTGCTATTCACAGCCCTCTATTTACTCCCATAGCCCGTTAAATTTTTTTAATTATACTCGACAGTTAGTTACCGAAATTGAGATATATTTTCAGCATCTAATTACCGAAATATAATATTTTTTTCAACAGATATTTACCGAAAATGCATGTTCGGCAGTTGTTTACCGAAAATTGAACATATGTTCGACATGTAGTTACCGAAATATAATCTTGTTTTCAACAGCAATTTACCGAAATGTTATTTATGATTTTCAACAACTATTTACCGAAATGTAGTGGGCTACGGAAGAAAATAAAGGGCTGCGAATAGCGGCGCCCTAAAAAGAAGTAAGTTTATTTGAGGCATCATTGCCCTAGGCTCTTTCATTTCTTTAAAAAATTACTAATCAACAACTAAACCTCTAGCAATCTCTTTGGGTTACTATTTGCAGTCTCGTATTTTTTCCATTAGTCCGTTAAATTTTTTTAATTATACTCGACAGTTAGTTACTGAAATTGAGATATATTTTCAACATATAATTACCTAAATATAATATTTTTTTAACAGTTATTTATCAAAAATGTATGTTCGGCAGTTGTTTACCGAAGATTGAACATATTTTCGACATGTAGTTACTGAAATATAATCTTGTTTTCAACAGCTATTTACTGAAATGTTATGTATGATTTTCAACAACTATTTACCGAAATGTAATGGATTATGAAAGAAAATACGGCACTGTGAATAGTCGCCCTCGTCACTATATGTGATCAAGAAACTTACCAAATATACGTCCTCCATTGCGCGATCTAGGATGAATTAGGGATTTTCTTATTTTGTTCAAAACTTGACACAAAATGGTGGTAAGATTTTAAAACTCAAGATAACTGGAAACATCGAACCTATAGTTTCCAACTAAAATTTCAAATGTAATTTCTTGGAGAGGAAAGAGGCGGAGGGGCTGCCATGGGGAGAGGGAAGAAAGAATAGGGAGGCAGCCGAAGAAAAAGAGTGAAAGTTCTGGCTGCGTTTCTACGAGATGAACAGTTATTCTTGGTGTCAGCGCGGGTGTGGGAGCCCTAAGGTGGGTATGGAGGCCTATGGAGAAATGGAGTATGGGGGGAAATTGATCCCATCTTCTTCACCTCCACCCTCTAAACTCCCCCGAAGACAGCAGCTTTTCTCACTTCAACACTTCTTACGCCCAAGTCGACCCTAAGCCTATTTGGAGGTTGAGAAAAGGTGAGATAAAAAAAAAGAGCCTTTTTTTTTTTTACAAAATCTCACCATCATTTTTTGTGAGAGAGAAAGGGGAGAAGTTACTCAAAATATTTTATTTTGGTACTTTTCTCACCAAAATAGTTAATCCAAATTAGTGATTTGGCTAGAAACCAAAACGTTTTCTTTTCTTTTCTTTTCCCTTGAAATCACTTCATCTCATCCAAAGTGGCTGTAAGTTATGTATCAAGTGTTCTTGCATCAAAGAAGAATAAACAGCTAAAGTATTTGAGGTACAACAATACCCATCACCACCTCTTCTAATTTCTTGTCATTATTTATTTATTTTTATGCCCTGGTCTTTCGATTCCCCTGTTCTCCCGGTGTGAAACCAGTTCGTTCCGTAGTGTTAGAATTCTGCTGATCAATAACTCTGCTCTATGAAAACCTATTTTGTGGGTCTGAATTTTGTTAGCTACCCTTTTATTCTTTACGGTGCCTTTGGAATTTGGATGGTTAGAAAGGAAGTGATGAGAAAGGGGAATAATTTCTTACCGAATCTCTTCAAGAAAGGAAAAGGAAGCCAATAAAAAAATATTGTTTTTAACATATGACACCATTTCTTACCAAATCAATCCAAATGAATGTGTGATTTGGTGAGAAATTTCAACACTAATAATTTGGTGACAGTATTTTGGATGCGTGTCACTAATGTAGTATGGTAGATTGCGCCCCATTGGTCATGTGGCGGTAAACTTTCTAAAAGTGCAATGGTGACACATCGCATGGTCACCATATGCGGTGACCGTAGAATTGCTCAAATTTGAATGCTTTCTTTACTTTTCTTACAGGATGGGCTGTTAGTCCGATATCCCACTATATCTCATATGTATCCCAGTAGTTGGTTTAAAATCCCTCGCAGGATTTTTATTTTTCTTATGTTCATTTTGGCCAACTATTCCAGATAAATAATATGAATGTAACATCAAATAAATTTAGGGAGAGTGCTATTTTGTGTTTCCCTAATTTGCTTGTTTTGTATATTTTGTATTCTTTGGAATGATCTCAAGACCATAAATAATTCTTACACTGTTACAGGCCCTTCTGATAGTGAGAAAGGGAGAAAAGAAATGGTATGGATTTCTCACCAAAATCACGTAAAATTGACCAGAAAAACAATAATGGACCAATAAAAACTCATTTTCCCCCTTCATTTCTTATCCTTCCTCACCCCTTTTTGTTATCCAAAAAAGTGATTGGATTCTTGTTTCTTTTCTTTTCTCTGCCTTTCTCACAATTCAAAGGGGCTGACCACTTTTATAAATGAATGATCCCCTTTTATGTAAGTATCAGAACTGAAAAAAGAAATCCGCCGGTATGTGATAGAAAATTCCCATACACATTGTATTCAACTCTAGACTGAAAGAGTCAGGCGGGCCTTCGCATATAACTAACACTCATATCTGTTTCTTAAAAAAATTTAACAGTCTTTTTCTCTATATATATGTTTATCACGCTTCTTTGAAGGGTACACTAATTCAAATAGTGGGTTCTGTTTGACGTGGTTAATAGGAGTTTTCGGTGTTGGGATCATATGTTCTATGGGACAGTGGGAGTGTATGGAGTCTATGGACACATTGGCTTTTTACTTGCTCAGTTTCCATGTCCCGCTGAGTTTTGGAGGGTTGGCTGTGGTTGCCCATGTATTGCATCAACCAATTCTTGATCCAAAGACTGATCAGGTGAGCAAGTTATCCATTATCATGATGATTTGTCGTTCTTAGTATTTGGCCGATATGTGCAGTGAATAGTAAACTAATAGCTCAACCAACCCCCTCGGCACTTCAATTGAATTTCTATTGTAAAAATTTGTTATTAAAATTTTCTCTTCATAGTTTCTGTGAAAGGGGAAGAATCAAGGAACATGTCTTGTTTGGGTATGAACAGAAGATAACCCTGCAGCTGCTTTCATAAAATAAGAAAATTCATGCTTAATTTTATCATGTTCCAGCCACCTCCAAATAATCCTGATAGGCCATGGACGCGTCGATTGACTTTGCCCTTTCTTTCAACAAACACATTAGTTTTAGTAGCAAAAAATAACACATTAGATTCAATGTTTCTTTGTAATGGACTCAAGTATATTCTTTTTTTTTTTTTTTTTTGTCATACGGATGTTAGTAGAGTTACTAGTTAGTTGTTAGTGATTACCACAAAGGGTACTGACCTTCTCTCCATTGGAATTGAACCCACAACCTCTCACTCCCAAAGGGGAGCTACACGACCGCTTGAGCTAGGCCCAAGAGTCTCCAATATATTCTTGTATAATCAGCAAAAAAATATTGCTCCATAGAACTTGAGTCCATGAAGGATCCAGGACTTTTCCTAGATATTGTCCAAAATGTTGTCTTACTCCTATTAAAGAGGCTGACTCACGACTGGAACATTGCGTGTCATGGTTTCCTTTGAATGTCCAAAACTTTTCCACTATACTTTCTTGGCATTTGGACTCATATTAAAGATTCAAGTTAAGCCCATACATAAGACTAGAAAAATAAGAAAGTTCATTTGTTTAAGTAGATTATATATTGAATCTGGCAAGAAATCTAGTCACTGATAGCAAATTTAACAGAAAAAGACATGCATGAGAGTGTTTTTTACATTTGTAATGCAAAAATTAGACTGAGAGAAGTGAGTCATTTGAGAAATGTCAGAACCCGGAAATCCTGGTTTGTTGGAGGAGGCTGAGGAAGACGAGAGCTATGCGATGGTGGAGTCTATGGACCCCGAACTGTACAGAGCAACTACAAAAGGTAATATTCTTGAATTCAAAAAAGCGAGGGAACATGGCAATCTAGATGGGCAATATCGCTCATCAGCCGGCGGTGTCCAACTAGATCCTCAGAGAAACACAGTTCTGCATATTGCAACAAGCTGTGGACACTATGAGATCGTTAAGCTTCTTTGCAAGGACTTGCCATTCTATGTTGCTGAAAAAAACTCTAAAGGCGACGCTCCACTCCACATCGCAGCAAGAGCAGGTGACTCGTTGCTTGTCACGCTACTGATCAATTGTGATTGGAGAGAAGGTGCTTTGGAATTGGAGAATGAAGAGGGTAATACTGCATTGCATGAGGCGTTAGGGCATCGTCATCGGAAGGTGGCTTGGATTCTTATCAATAAGAATCCAAGCGCATGGTATTCGGTTAATAAGGAAGGGAAGTCTGTGCTGTATTTGGCAGCAGAAGCGGGTTTTGTTGATCTTGTTAAGCTGCTTATGGAGAATCCCGTGGGGAATTGCTTTGTCAAATGGAGGATCAGAAACAAGTCACCAGTTCATGCTGCTATCATTGGAAAGAACATTGGTAATTAACAAATTAAGTTCTCTCTCTCTCTCTCTCTCTCTCTCTCTCTCTCTCTCTCTCTCTCTCTCTCTCTCTCTCTCTCTCTCTCTCTCTGTGTTTGGAATTATAATCTCGTTCTGTTTCCTTATTTTTTTATTTTCCTTTTTCCCCCTCTTTCCTCAGAAAAGACCTCTCATGCTAATTTAGTAATTTTTGATTATGAGCTAATAATGTTTTTGTTTAGTGCCACTACATGCAAGCTAGAAAACCAACTAATGCCTTTGCAGGACCTTTGTTACAAGCCAAGTTGCCAACCACGATCATTTTTCTTTTGCTTGGCGAAAGTTAGTATTGTTAGAATAATTAGCTTAGCAACTTAGAGGAGTTGAACTCCTCAAACCTAAGTGCACCCCATGATGCCATTGGGCCAAAGGCCTCTTGATGCCAACTACCATCATTTACGAATTATCACCACACAATTATACATTGAATACACGATATCAGTGTAAATCACCCACAAATCTTCTCTCTCTCTCTCTTTAAGAGTTTCGACGCTTAGAGTTTTCCTGGGGGAGGGGCCTGCCCCTCCCCCCTGCTTCTTTCCCCACTCTCTTTCCCCCTTTCAGATTTATCCCCCCTGATATCTGCGAGCTCTGACGTCAACAGAGCCAATTGTCGCCAGAGCAGTCTGCAAGTGTGCTCCTTTGTCTGATCTTCCTCATTGTGTGCTCTTCTTTTCGATCGTCCAGCAGTTCCATCGACGTTATCAGGCCAGGCTCGTTCTTGCTGTTCTGTGCGTCACATAGGTTTGTCGTTCGCGCCCTGACAAGGGCGTAATTTCTTGGGACGGAGATAGCAGTTGGTGGTGCTGTACGATGGGGTATGGTTGCTGTGGTGATCAAGGTTTTGTTCTGTGGCCTTTGTTGTGTCTCGGCCACCCTTGTGGCAGCAGCGGTGGCGACAGTGAGAGTTTTGATCGGCGTTTTTGGGCAGCTGGACTAAGGGGTGTGGATCTACTGTTTGCTCATAGGTTTTGCTTTAGTTTTTGTTTGCTGCTTTTTTTTTTGTTTTGTTTTCTTCCCCTATGTGGGACTTTCTCTCACTCATTGTGGGTGTTGTTGTGGTGGGTTTTCTACGTCGTCTTGATGGCTTTTCAAGGTCGGAGTGAGTCTTGTTTGTGTGAGGTCATTTATGTTCGTTTGTGAGTTTAGGCCTCATTTGTGATTGCTTTCCCCTCTCCTTGTGGATGGCTATCCATTCCCGATGTATGATTTTCATATCAATGAATGTACCTCTAAAGTTTGACAAAAAAAAAAAAAAAATTCACCCACAAATCGTTTTCAAGGTCTCTCTCTGTGTGTGTGGGGGGGGGGGGGGGGTTTGAACTCTACTGGGAAGCTCGTATATCATGGTTCTTTTACTGGGAAGCTCGTATATCATGGTTCTTTTACAGTCATCAATAGTTGTAGCATGTGCAAAAGTTAGAAGTGATGGTGGCACATTCAAATCAATTTTCTCCATCCTCAAAACGGATCTCATTCCCTTCGTTGATGGATTTGCATTTTGATTATTTTGTTGGAATAAATTTTCATATGTATGTGTTTGCTCCAAAAACATAACGAAACGTACCCTGCAGTCAAGGAACGTTGAGTGCGAGTGATACGGGCGTGCCAAGACCGTGACGTGGTCTAAACAGACAGGGAATCGCGGAATACTGACTTCTCATGCAAGTGATTGCTCCACAACCTTTTGAGAAAGGCCGGGAATGTTGGTTTGGATTTACCTTACTCGTGAAGTTCGTATATTTTAGTGAATAACAAAATGCAACAAGAAACAAAAACCATTTTATTTCCATGAACAAATTGACTAAGTACATGAAAGGAAAAGGAAAGAAAAGACAGGGACTTAGTAATATCGGAATTACAAGTCTGTGTGAAATGAAAAGTGTTGGAAAGTGAATGCTGAGAAGCTGTAAAACTGGTATTGAAATGATGAGGCGAGAGCCTTGGGCCTGCCCTATTTTCTCCTATTTATAGTAGTAAAGACCCTGAAAACAACAGATAAAGTCCTGAGATTGCTCCACGTGTCCTCTGCAAAAAACTACTCCCACTTATTAAAAAAACACTATAAATATGTACCACCTTTGATATTGACGGTAAATTTCTTGATTGATGCCACGTGGCCCTTTAAATCGGTCAAAAAGTGACAACTCTTATTTTTCAAGGCCTTTTCCTTCTTTCAAGCATGCACGAACCATTTCTTCTATAAACATGGCTCACTCATGCTTCATGTAGCAATAACCTCCTAGTAACCATTGTAGTGTTGGAATTTTCCCTAAATATGCGCTGAAAAGTTGCCAACCATCCCTTAAATTAGGCCCTGAGAATGCGACACCTGTCCTATGTCTTCAAACCACTTCCTTTGAGTTCAAATTGATTGTAGACGTTGATTGAAAACCGAAATTGTAACAACCCGCCCTAGCTGACCTGCTAACCATTCATTTAACCACGTGGCTCAAAAGGTTAACCTCAAGTTATAGAGTAGCTGGCGGGCGAATTCTAATATACTACTCTTACTTCACAATCCCAACCGATGTGGGATGTGACAATCTCCTTATCTTGGCTGCAACGTCCTCGTTGCATTGGCCCAATAACCTCTTGTGGCCATAGTGTGACACATAGCTCTGTACAGTATAATCAGTATGCTTGTACCAGATTCTAGAGGTAGCCCCCACCATGTAGACCGGGGTTGTGCTCTGCTTTGCTCTGATACCAACTGTAACGACCCGCCCCAGTTGACCTGCTAACCATTCGCCTAACCACGTGGCTTAAAAGGTTAACCTTAAGTTATACAATAGCTGGCGGGCGAATCCTTATATACTACTCTTACTTCCCAACTGATGTGGGATGTGAAAGAATTCCCCTGACGGTTGCCACGTGGCCCTTTGATAGGTCAAAAACTAGCAAAACTCTTATTTTTCAGGGACTTTTCCCTGATTTTGCTCATCCCACTAACCATATTCAATTGAAACGTGTTTCATTAAGTGCCACGTGGCATTCATGACTGATCCTCACGTATTTAACCTTTTTAATGCTTAAAATCCAGGGGAATGAAGGAATATTCCCTGAGAATCTGCCTGTGAATGCAATCAAACCCTGAAAAATCTCAACTACCCTAAAAAGTAGGAGTTTGTTGCTGAATATTAGGGTAGGGCAAATCTAGTGTACCTTTATCATTTTGGGATTGGTTCTTCAACCGTTGATCCTTTTCGCACTTGGACTTGGGCCCACTTGCCATGTGACACTCAATCATTGGCTCTTTCAAAAAGTGTCCAAAATGGGTGTAAACAGTATGTACACATGCGTGCACACACACATACACACATATGCAGGAGAGAGAGAGAGAGAGAGAGAGAGAGAGAGAGAGAGAGAGAGAGAGAGAGAGAGAGAGAGAGAGAGAGAGATTGCGGTACTTGAAAAGAGTCCTGATTTGATTGGATATGCTTGGAATATAATCTAAAGAGTATGATATCTTCATGGCCTATATTTTGGACCTCTCTTATCTTGCCATGTCGCCAACTTCACCATAGAGTAGAGAGGGGAGAGACATTCCGAGCTGCTGCAAAGGGTTAATGCAAAATATTCTACATACTTGACTTGTTGCATTTTGCATTCTTTTTCTCATCTGCTAACTGGGAATCTGTCATTTTCCCCTCTGAAATGGTTTCTAATTTGCATCCTTGACTTCACCTTCATTGGAAACATTTTCATTGTTAGTCCTAAGTCCTAATACTAGCTTTCTTTGAGAATTATATTCAGATGTCCTAAGGATATTGTGGGAAAAGGACCAGTCCTCCTTCCACTTGAAATGTGATAAGGAGGGGAGAAATGCTCTTCACTGTTCTGCATCTTTAGGTTTTCTTGAAGGGGTAAATTTCCTGGCAAGCAAATTATGTGATGCTGTTTACCAAAGGGACAAATATGGTCTCTTTCCTATTCACAGAGCGTCAAGCAAAGGCCAAGTTGACATAATCCAAGCGATGCTCCAGCATCGCCCAGATTCGAGGGAATTGCTCACTTTAAAAGGTCAGAATATCTTTCATGTCGCAGCAAAGAGTGGAAATGTCAAAGCAGTTGGTTCTATGCTCAAAATGCCAGAGCTGGGGAAACTCTTAAATGAGAAGGATCATGATGGAAACACGCCATTACATATCGCCACCATTTGGGGGCATCCAAGGATTGTGGACGCTCTATCATTGGACAAGAGGGTAAACCTAGACATCGAAAATCATGATGGGTTAACAGCACTGGACGTTGCTGAGGAATATATGGAACCAATGACATCATCTCGAAAGGTATGTTCCATACAGAAGTACACTGAAAAAATACATTTAGGCCCAATTTCTTGGAAGACACCAAAGTCTGCATAAATTTGATATATGAGTATATACTGACATATGGCGAAAGGGTCACATTGTAAAAATAAGGCCCAAAACAGCAGAACCATTGTCCAAAAATTGATTACATGGAGTACATTACTATTAATTGCATACAAGTTGTTAGCAGAACTTAATTCTTAAGATATAATGATCGATCTTGCATCTCAGAAAGCTGGAAAAATAACTTCGAATAGAAAGTTCTATAGGATTTTAACCAAATGTGAAAAGGCCTGTCATGGATTGTCTCCCTTGAGCCAGCCCGACAGAGGGAACATGTAACTGTTATGTGCAATTTTCTGCATGATAAAGTGTAGGTACACAACAATCCAAACACAACAGGTATGAGCCCCACATATATGTGAGTGGTTGTGGATGGTGTTGGGGTTGGATTGTTGTGTGTGTAGTTGGATTGTTTCTGCATTAGGTTTTTGTCCACATAAGATTGCTTCATAGTAAATGGTACGCTATTCTGCAGCGACTGACATGCATGGCCTTGAGAGTAGCTGGTGCTCCACAATCTCCACATGCAAAGGTTTCCAAAACTAGAAAAACCTCTAGGGCCGGTCAAAATTCAGAAATGGAAAACTACAAAGACAAGGTCAATGCAGTTCTAGTGGTGGCAGCACTAGTCGTGGCTGCAACTTTCACCGCTAGTTTCAATGTCCCCGGTGGCTACAACAATTCCAATCCAGACCAAGGCATGGCAACTATGCTAGCAAAATTGAAGTTTCAGGAATTTATGATTTGCGACACTGTAGCTATGTACAGCTCCATCATAGTCATTGTCACCCTCTTATGGGCACTGCTTGTTGACGACCTTTGTTCGATGAAAGATGCCTTGAAATTGGCAGTGCCACTTCTGGGAATCTCGATAGCCATGATGTCCATAGCTTTCATGGCAGGTGTTTACCTTGTCGTGAGCACACTCACTTGGCTTGGAAAGGTTATTCTGGTTATGGGCTCCAATGTTGTTATCGTGCTAGCAGCACTCTTCATCCCACTCTGCCTTTTGAGTTCATCCAACCGCTGGGTCTTTCGCCAACTCTCATACTTTCCGTTTCGTCTCCTACTATATGCATTTGGATGCTACACTAATTGTAATGAAAAGGAAGATGAATGATGTTCGTTCATGTCACGGGACCCTCTGTTCCAAATCCGTCCTTTTATTCCAAATCTCTTCCCCACCACATGAGCTGATCGTGTGAAAGAGAAGGAATTTGAGATAGAAGACGCGTGGGATTTGGATGTTTATTCATCTACAACTAGCCTTGTGTTAATGTCTTGTGAATAATCTAGTCGTACAATAAGTGTATTGGGACCAATGAACTGTTGGTCTGATGCATGGTATCTAGCTGGCGCAAAGAGACTTGTGTTGAAATTAAAAAGTCGTATGACGAGGATTTGTGCAAATAGACCATTATAATTGTTAGTACTTACTTCTAAATTAGAAAATTAGAAGGAAGAGGGAGCATATGCATGTGTGATGACTGTTGTAGAGAAGACGATGTACATGTTACCTACGGTTGTAAATTTGGCTCAATGACCTAAAGCTCACCCGAACCCGTTGAGATTTAACCCAGCCTCAAGTCCACCCAATCTCAATGGGCAAGGCTTGGGCTCGAGGTTTTCGAAGCCTAACCCTACCCGAAGCCCACCCCTGCCTGAAGAATTTAGCCCGTGGAAGCCCGATTTAATTGTGTCATTAGTAATATATCCGTAGATATAAAATGGTTCAAAGCCAAAGTAGATAATGTTAATGTTTTTTTATCCAAAACTCAAACTCTACTGTTCAAAGTTCAAACTTACTGTAATAATTTTCAAGTTGAAAACCAATAATATTTGTGTCCTACATTGGAGTTTGGTGGTGATTTTATGTACACTAAACATGTTATATCCACTCTTGATGATTCTAAAAATTTTGTATTGTACAATTATTCATGATTTTCTTAATAGACGGAAGAATCTTTCTATTGAATACTTTTCGCCTATTGTACTTATACAACTATATTCTAAGTATTTATTGTGTTGAAATCATGCACATTATTTATTTATTTATTTTTATCCGCAATCATGCACATTATGTTGAACTAGTGCAATAGATACACTATCAAATTGATGTAGTAAAAAAATCATGTAGTCTCCATATTTTTTAGTGTAAATTTCACCGACCTCCCCTGAGGTTTCTGATAAATATAGAAACCTCTAAGATTTTTGAAATAGCACTGGCCTTCCTTACTTTTTCTAACAAAAAGCACCGATCGGAAATGGGTGATTGACAAATAAAAATGCCAACATTACCCTTAGCTAGCCTTTGAACGCCATCGACCTACAAAATCATTGCAAATTCTCTATTTTCTTTAAAACAACTTGATACATACTTATGGGAAAAAAGAGTATAACTACTATATTTATGCCTAGAGAGAGTATCTAATGCCTAAACAGAGCAAAAATCATGGGGAAAAAAATCACACACACCACTCCCAATTTCCCAAATTCATCCTATTATTGTCAAATCCTCTTCCCTCACCCTTCTCATATAGTTAGTAAAATTTGGGCTAAATTTGCCTATGCATGTGAATAACACGTTGGTTGCCAAAACCAAATGTGCTGAAATCAGACGATAATTTGAAGAAATTACCCCTTTAGCTTAACAAAATTTAAAGAAAGCAAAACACAACCAAGAAATAATGGTACCTATGAGATACTATCTGGGTGTAAATGGAATCTTTTGAGGAACCCTTATTTAACCGGAAAAACTCTGCAGAAACGCTATTTGGAGACTGAATTTAGCATAAAGGTATAACTGGTTCACCATTTCCTGTGAGGAGTCTTTGAGTGAGATAATTAGCCAGAAAAATAAGGAAGTGAATATGGTCTTAATTCCAAGGATACCCCATCAACCATCATGTTTTATCGACATCACCTCCTCAACTAAAAAATTTGTCATCCTCGCCCCCTCAACTTTCATTCTCCATCAACTACACTTGCTCCGTCTAAATTAATTAAGAAATGTCTAACATTTTGGACGGAAAAGAGGTAACTGTATTTATACCCCTTAAAACTCTGCTACTCCATCAGTCAACCCTAATTCTCTCTCTACCTCTCTCTCTCTTTCTCTCTCTCATTTACAAACCCATCTCCCATCTCCAAACCGTGATTCAGCTACAAACTCATCGCCCATCTCATCTCCTCCCCCACTCATCTTTTTTCTCCTTCTCCAAACCCAAATTTCTAGGGATTCGATCTTCTGGGTTTTAGGGTTTCGATCCATATCAGAGAGAGAGAGAGAGAGAGAGAGAGAGAGAGAGAGAGAGAGGAGAGGAGGAGGAGATCGCGTGTCAAAAAATCTCTAAGTGCAAAACCTAATTTTAACAGAAGAAGGGGCCATTCATTGTAAACGAATGACATTTCAATATGACCCATTGTAAACTTCCTTTTCTAGCCGCATCCAAGTAATCACCAAAGCGGCCATACGTGTCTATTGACTATGCCCTTTTCTTTGGACAAACACCTTGTACTTTAGATGTTTCTCAGTAGATACTCGAGTATATTCTTGTCTTGGCACTTTTTTTATGGTATAACCAGCAAAAAATATTATCTCCACAAGACTTGAGGGGGTCATGAAAGATCCAATATCTCTGTAATCCAATCACATAATCATATACTGTACTAGCTGTTGGAGTATTTGTTAGCTATATCAAAGAGGCCGACAGGAACATTGCTTGTCATGGTTTCCTTCGAAAGTCCAAAACCAGAATTTGGACTCATACTCCAGATTCAAGTTGATTTTACCATTCTAAAAGACTAGCAATTACTTGGGCCCATAGATAAGGATAGAAAGATAAGAAAGTTTCTTTTTTTAAAGGAGCAGATGTTTACTCAGGCAAGCAATCTAGTCAGTGTTAGCAAGTTGAACGGAAGGAAGACACGCAAGAAAGTCTTTTTTTTCTATAGATTTGAAATATAAACGTAAGATTCGGATAAGTGAATCATTTGAGAAAATGTCAGTGCCCAAAAATCCTGGTTTGGCAGAGGAGGGAGAGGGAGAGGAAGAGGAAGAGGAAGAGGAAGAGGAGAGCTATGGGACGGCCGAGTCCATGGACCCCGAACTGTACAGAGCAACTACAGAGGGTGATATTCTTGATTTCATAAAAGCGATGGAACATGGCACACTAGATAGGCAATATCACTCATTGGCCGGCTGTGTCCAACTAGGTCCTCAGAAAAACACAGTTCTGCATATTGCAACAAGCTGTGGACACTACGAGATCGTTAAGCTCCTTTGCAAGGACTTACCATTCTATGTTGCTGAAAAGAACTCTAAAGGCGACACTCCACTCCACATTGCAGCAAGAGCAGGTGACTTGTTGCTTGTCACTCTACTTACCAGTTGTGCTTTGAGAGGAGGTGTTCTGGAATTGGAGAATGAAGAGGGTAATACTGCATTGCATGAGGCGTTAGGGCATCGTCATGAGAAGGTGGCTAGGATTCTTATTGATAGGAACCCAAACACATCATACTCGGTTAATAAGGAAGGGAAGTCTGTGCTGTATCTGGCAGCAGAGGCTGGTTTTGTTGACCTTGCTATGCTGCTTGTGGATAATCCTGTTGCGAATTGCAGTGTCGAAGGGAGGTTCAGAAACAAGTCAGCAGTTCATGCTGCTCTCCTTGGAAAGAACATAGGTAATTAACGAATTATGTGTTCCATCCCTCTATGTGTGTGTGTGAAATTATATTCTTTTTTCTTTTTGATCCGTGTGTGAAATTATATTCCTGTTCTGTTTTCTTGTTAACCCCCCCCCCCCCCCCCCCCCCCCCCCCCCCCTCAGAAAATATATCTCGTTCAAAAATATCGGGCCGGTTCCGGAGACTCTTAAAAAAATCTCTAAAAACACTCTCCCAAGTTTCCGATCGAATTGTGATGATCCGAGCCGCTCAATGTAATCAGAACATGATTTTAAGGGTACCCATGGAAAATCAGCAAAAAAATGACCGGGAAGATTCATCCGAACAGTTTTTTATTGAACTTTATTTAACGATTCAATGAAAAACTGCTCAAATCAAGCCCTTCCGGTTATTTTTTTTACCAATTGCACCCTTAAAATCACGTTTTGAACACATTGAGCGGCTCGGATCATCAAAATTTGATCGGAAACTATGAAATTAAGATTTGGAAGGTTTTTTTAGAGGTTTTTTTATGGATCCCCGGAATCGCCCTGTTCGAATATATATATATTTTGGCTAAACTAATTCTGCATTAAAGAACACTACCAAGAAAAAAAAGGCCAAGGGAGGATCCTTGAAAGCCTATAGAAAGAATACAATGAAAGACAGGCCTAATACGCTAAAACTAATGAATCAGACATTTACTGGGAAGATTCCAGATAGCACATAGCCTAGTATTTCTGCAGTGCAAGGCAACTTCTTCCATCCCATGAGGCCTGCCCTAATATCTCCTTCAATGGCCAAAATGACAGCTTCAACAGGCCTTCTCATATGCTGAAAACCCCTGCTATTCCTCTCCCTCCATAGGTGGTAAACAATGGTTGAAAACACAAGCCTGAGAACAATATTAGAGTTTGATTTACCCCTTGCATGGCCAGACATCCAATCCAGGATAATATCCCACTACATAGGAGCATTGCTATACCAACACTTTTGCATAAAGTATCTCAACATAGAGGACAAGAGGTGGCACTCAAAGAAAAGGTGTTTATGGGACTTGTTGGAGTTTGTCCCACATCGGTTAATTATTTTTTCCAAAACTAGTATATGAGCTTGGGTGGCCTCTCCAATCATTGTCAATTCGTATTGAGTTGAATGCTTTAACATGGTATCAGAGCTAGAGTTTCAGAGTATTTGTTCCCCGTCGTTTGTGCAATAAGTGCACCGTTGTTTGTAGTGGGTCGCACGTGCAGGGTTTTGTTGAAGTTTGTCCCACATCGGTTAATTATCTCCTCCAAAACTAGTATATGAGCCTAGGCGGCCTCCTCACTCATTGCCAATTGGTATTGAGTTGGATCCTTTAACATGAGAGTTGGATCCTTTAACATGACTCAAACCATCAGACCGAAGAACACAACTGTCTTCCACAATAACACCCCAAGCAGCCAATCTATCTTGTGAGGGAACCACACCAGATGAGCCCAGGGAACACAGTTGGTCTCGGAGTTCTAATAGCCTCCCAAGCTGTTTTGGAGGTGTACATCCCAGACTTAGAAGGAAGCCAAATTACCTTGTCCTCCTCATCAAAATGGGGAACCAAATCCAGAGGAGTTAAGTTCAGAATCTCCTGGATAACTGAGTTTCTCAACCTAGGCCAGTTCCACCTTCCCTCATAAATGATAGAAGACACTCTTGCATTGAGGCATCTACCAAAATATAACTTGTAGAAATGGTATTGTTCGTAAAGCTCGTATTTTGAAATAAAACTTGTAGAAATGGTTCTCCTATTTCAAGCTTGAGGAAGAAGTTTTAAAGCATCAAATACAACTATCCTTTCCCAAAATTGATCACACACGTCACAAATGATCGTCAATGCAAAATATTTTATGCATACTTGTTGCATTTTGCATTTTCTTTTCCTATCTTCTAGCTGGAAATCTGCCTTTTTTCCCTCTTAAATGATTTCTAAATTGCATCCTTGACTTTACCTTCATTGGCAACATCTTGTTTCGGTCCTAACTCTACCTTTCTTTCACAAATATACACAGATGTCCTAAGAATATTGTGGGAAAAGGACCAGTCCTCCTTCCACTTGAGATGTGACGAGGAGGGGAGAAATTCACTTCACTTTTCTGCATCTATAGGTTTTCTTGAAGGGGTCAATTTCCTGCTAAGCAAATTCTGTGCTGCCGCTTACCAAAGGGACAAACGCGGTCTCTTTCCTATTCACACAGCGTCGAGCAAAGGCCATGTTGACATAATCCAAGGGATGCTCCAGCATTGCCCCGATTCAAGGGAATTGCTCACTTTGCAAGGTCAGAATGTCTTTCATGTTGCAGCCAAGAGTGGAAATGACAAAGCAGTTAGTTCTATGCTCAAACTACCAGAGCTGGAAAAACTCTTAAATGAGAAGGATGATGATGGAAATACGCCTTTACATGTTGCCACCATTTGTGGGCATCCAAGGATTGTTAGAGCTCTAACATGGGATGAGCGGGTCGACCTAGAGCTCGGAAACAACGATGGATTAACAGCGCTGGACATTGCTGAGGAATATATGGAAATAAGGGCATCCTTTCAGAAGGTATGTTCTATATACAAGTACGCTGAAGATATAACAAATGCGCAGAAACCAAATGCATAAAAGTGCGTAGAACACTTCCATGAGTTTGGGTCCAACCAAGGGCGAAGCAAGCATAGGCCCGGGGGGGGGGGGGGGTCACGTGCCCCCCTGGTATTTTATCCCCTGTACTTTTTTTTTGGGTACTCTTACTCAAAAATGTTAGAGAAATTGGAAATTTTGGGCATAGAGCTTACCGTTGCATATTTTCAACCAAATCAATGGACGCCTTAAAGAATTAAATGCTTGTTTCAAGGAGGCAAATTGCAAATTGTTACTTTGTTTGACATGTTTAGTCCATCCAATTCATTTTCTAGCTTTTCAAAATAAAAGTCGAACAATCAATTGCGGAATTGCAAGAATGATCATTGGTTGATTGTAAAGAGTTGCCCCATTTGAATGAAATTCCTGACTCCGCCACCGGGTCCAACGGTGGGTAGGCTTACTCTATGTTAAAGCTTGTGCTTTAGGCCCTAATTTCAAGCGGATCCCAATTTTGTATAGACTTAGTATGTGGTACTGTAGTTTGGAAATGGATTATACACTGAAGGGACCCAATTAGAGAAGAAGGCCGAAAATAGAATAAACTTTTCCCTAGTCAAAAAAGAAGATAAAATGGAATAGCTTTACCGCCCTTTACGGTAAATTGTATAAAAACTGTTACTAGTATCTACATATTGATTTGCATCACAAAAAGCTAGAAAAAGAACTTCGAAGAGGAAGTTTGCAAGAATTGTAGCAAAAGTGAAAAGGCCTATCTTAGATTGTTGGCTTCAATTCCGTTGAGCCTGCCCTGATGGTGGGAGTGTGTCACAAGTCGTGACTGTTTCTGGAGTAAAATCACCATCGTTATATTTTGCAGCGACTGACATGGATGGCCTTGAGAGTTGCTGGTGCACCGCGATCTCTGCACACTGATTTTTCCAAAACTGAGAAAACCTCAAGTGCTGGGCAAAATTCCGAAATAGAAAATTACAAGGACAAGGTCAATGTAGTTCTACTGGTGGCAACACTAGTCGCGGCTGTAACTTTCACCGCTGGTTTCACTGTCCCTGGTGGCTACAACAATTCCAACCCGAACCTAGGCATGGCAACCATGCTAGCAAAAGTGAAGTTTCAGGAATTCGTGATTTGTGATACCGTAGCTATGTACAGCTCCATCATAGTCACTGTCACACTCATATGGGCACAGCTGGGTGATACCAGTTCGATGCACGTTGCCTTGAAATTGGCGGTGCCACTTCTGGCGATTGCACTTGCCATGATGTCCATAGCTTTCATGGCGGGTGTTTACCTTGTGGTGAGCGAACTCAATAATTGGCTTGGAAATGTTATGCTGGTTATGGGCTCCAACGTTCTTATCGTGCTTGCAGCACTCTTTATGCCCCTCTGCTTTTTGGGTTCATCCAACTGCCGCATCTTTCGCCGACTCTCATGCTTTCCGTTTCTTCTCCTACTATATGCATTTGGAAGCAATACCGAACGTGATGAAAATGAAGATTAACGAAGTCCATCCATGAAGATTAACGAAGTCCATCCATGTCGCAGGATCCTCTGTCCCTGATCTATCTCGTCCTTTTGCTTCGAATCTCTTCCCCACCGCA
The DNA here is from genome assembly GCF_030253575.1 of Rhododendron vialii. Lineage (NCBI taxonomy): Eukaryota > Viridiplantae > Streptophyta > Magnoliopsida > Ericales > Ericaceae > Rhododendron > Rhododendron vialii. The sequence continues at coordinate 30,895,272 of NC_080562.1, read as the reverse complement.
CGGTCAGTGTCGAAAAGCAGATCGTGTGGTAGAGAAGGAATTTGAGATAGAAGTAGGGGGGAGATTTGGACAGTCGATCATTTATGTAACTTAGCCTTGTGTTATTAGTCTTGTGTGTAATCTAGTTGTGGAATTGGAGATAGAAAGAAGTCTCGGGAGTCTTTAGATTCCTTGGGCTCATTGGCTTGATGGGGATTTTTGTATAAATAGAGACCACTATTATTGTTGTAATACTTACGTGCAAAGGGTGGCGTACGTTAATGCCACGACTATTTATTTTAGTGCCATGACATGGGGGAATGATTTTCACATTCTCCTTTTATCTATTTGCACTCCCTTTTTTGTTTTTTTACTCAGGTGAAATGACTAGATTACCCTTTCCTCCTGAAACACTTTTTCCATTTGAAGGGCAAATTGGTATTATCACTTGAATAAAAACAAAAAAAAAGAGGTGTGCCAATAGATAACAGGGGAATGTTAAAATCATTTCCCCATGACATATTGCATTGACTGACTACACTACCTTTGAGCAGCAAACCAATGACAAAGCCCTTTGGGCTAGAGTTTTGAGAAGCAAGTACAACATCAATTCCTTTAAGCATTCTCGCCCATCCACAACTATTCGGGCCGCTTCCAAAGCACTTCCTATCTTCACGGATAACACCAGGCTCCGTGTTGGAGATGGGACCTCTACTTCCTTTTGGTTTGATCGCTGGCTTGAAACGGGAACACTTAGGAGCCTTATTGCAGGCCTGCTTCTCCCCTCTGACCACAAACTCTCCGTCAGGGACTGTTAGATCAACAATGAGTGGAACTTTAGTGTTGCCTCCTTCGTTTTTCCTAGCACCATCCAATGCACTATCTCTCAATGCTCACTCTCCCGATAGCCTCTTCTGGAAACCTTCTTGTTCGGGTAAATTGTCCAACTCCTCAGCTTATCTTACTTCTAAACCATTCCCCTTATCTAGACCCCTTACCGATTGGAGGTGGGCGTGGCGTATTTCCTCAAATCCGAGAATCCAACACTTTATCTGGCTTCCATTCATCAGAGGCTGAACACTCCTGATACCTTGCTCCACAAATATCTTCAACTCCAACGTTTGCCCCTGCTGCCATCTCTTTGAAGAATTTGCTCTTCACTGCCTCAGGGATTGTCCAGTGGCTGCAAAGCACTGAGATTCCCTCTCTGTCCCATCCCTTCTCCTTCCAACTTTCCATTCCGACATTGATCAATGTGGATTAAAATTAACTGCTTGACCCATATCATCCATAGCTCTGGAGTTCCATGGTGTGTCCTTTTTCCTCTTACTCTTTGTTCATATTTGGCTTCAAAGGAACAACATGCTCCTTAAACATGCCCACCCTACCACTTTCCTCAACACCATAACAGGAAAGGCATTTGAATGGAAATTCTTGATTCAACCAAAAATTCCCCACAACAGAAACCGTCCCTCAATTGTCTCGTTAGGATGGACACCACCCCCGAATGGCTGGTTTAAGCTCGACACTGAAGGTAGACAGGTAATGATTGCACCACAATTTCGGAAGCTTGTGCTGGCGGAATTGAACGTGATTGGAATGGTAATTGGATAACTGGGTTCTCATCCAATCTGGGCTTAGCTTCAAGCCTAGCGGCTGAAATGATGGCTCTTCAACAGGGCCTCTATTAGATTGTTAACCACCAACTCATTTAAAAACTTGAGCTGTTAGAAAGAGAGACAACTTTATTATTTATACTTTCAACATCCTCAACCTCCTAATTGAAAAGCAAATCAACAGAGTGATTATTGAAGTGGATGCTATTCATGTTCTCAACCTTCTACACGAGACTATAACCGTAGTCACCACCACCTTCATGTTATTTGCTCTTGCAACCTTCTCCGCCAGTTGGGAGCGCTGCTGCTTAATCACGTCATGCGGGAGAGCAACAAGTGTGCCGACATCCTTTCAAGAGATGCACTTTCTCATTGTCTGGCTTTCTTAGTTTACTATGCCGGTTTGTATTAATTTCCAAAAATTGAAAGACAAGAGGGGTATGACATACCCAAAACTCTGTATTAATTTAATTTCATATTAAAATTCAATCATTTTTTTTATTTGTTGGACGTGCGACTTAACATCCACACATGTTCAAACAAACTGGCTGGCAGTGTATATTAAGAGGCTGGTCGATCCACATCTGAGAACAGTAATAGCCATCTCCTCGACGATCGTCCAGGAAGTAGTTTTAATTAAGAGTACAGCCAGAGAAGCAAAGGAGAGGAAGAGAGAGAAATCGGTTTGTATTGAGAAAAAAAAAGGGGGAATCGAATTGTGAAAACTGAAAAGAGTGCGAGGAAAAGCTCTTCGGAATTAGTCAAAGAGCTCACTCGGACATACGGTTATAAAAAAAAAAAATTTAAGTGAAGGGTATAACTGTGAAACTACGTGAAAGTTCGAAAAATATTTTAAGTGAAGGGTATAACTGTGAAACTACGTGAAAGTTCGTGGCACCAGGTAAATGGATAAACTGGGGTCCGATCCCTTTTATCCTGGAAAATTCTGTGACTCTGTGCCGAGAGATTTTCTGGCCGTTAAATTGTATAATTTTTTTTTTTTTACTTTTTAAATTCAATGGCCGGAAAACCCTCGGCACTGGGCACCGAGTCACGAGAATTTTCGGCACAGTCGCACAGCGGATCTTGCCTCCCAAAATTAACAGATACTGCTACTAAATAATACTCCACTCGTACCAATAAGACAAACAGTTCATAGTTTCGCACTGCCTTCCGACCGAATTCGCGTATCCCTGATGAGTGACGAAGATGCTTATCTCACTTCGTGACTTCTTAAGCCCCAAGATATCTATCAATTGTTATTGCATCAAAGAGGAAGAAACAGCTAAAATAATACTAGGAGTATTTGAGGTACAACAAAACCCATCTTGTCCTCTTTTAATTTCTTGTCCTTTTTTTCTTCTTTTTTTTATGTTCTCGTCTTTTGATTCCCCAATTACTCTGCTATAGCATAACCTATTTTGTGGGTCTGAAATTCTTTAATGTGCCTTCGGATGGTGAGAAAGTGTGTGATGTGAAAGGGAAATCATTTCTTACCAAATCTTATCAAAGAAAGGAAAAGGAACCAATCAAAAAATATCGTTTTTCTTACCAAATCAATCTATCCAAATGAATGTGTGATTTGATTAGAAATTTCAACACTAATAATTTGGTGACCCTACCATCTGGTGGTGTGTCGCTGATGTAGTATGAGTAATATGCGCCCTATTTGTCATGTGGATCCCATTTTACCAATGCAAATGATGACCATCACATGGTCACCAAAAAATGGGAATGGGAGATGCTGACAAGCGGGGGTGCTTGGCAGTGGTGCTGAGCGGCCGGTCCATGCCAAGATGAACGGCTGGATCGGCCACTCGGCACTACTGCCAAGCTCCTCCAAATGAGCTTTCTTTACTGATGTAAGACAAAAATGGAGAGTTTTTGTATTTTATTTTTATTGTTTTAGAATAAGATTTTAGCTAGGAATATTTTCATTTAGGTTAGAATTATTAACTTTCCGTATTCAGTTTGATTTTGATTTCTGCCTTTATTAGGATTCTTGGTCTACAAGAATTAGGATTTTATTTTAATTAATTAGGAAATATCTTTTATTTAATGCCGCTTGTTTTGGCATGATTTATTATTTCTTTTACAGTAGGATTTCTAGGGTTAGAGTCTTATAAAAAGGGCTGTAACCTATTCAATTATTAAAACTTTTATAACTTTTATCAATAATATTCAGAGATTTTCTCTTTCTTTCTTGTGCGCAAGAATTGCTCGTTGCGACGAGTTGTTTATCTCGTTTGGACTAGTACGCTAACTAGTCTCTCGTGAATTCCGCCGCGTCAAGTGGTATCAGAGCAAGGCTTTGCCTGGTTCGATGTCACCAAACAAAGTTGAAGACACACCCATTGACGTTGGTCGTGGGCGTGCTGACCTAAGGAAAATGATGGAGGATACCCGAACACAAATGCAGGATCGAAGCACTCAGTTAGCCGAAATCCGTCAAGATACTCGCACTCAGTTTGCAGAGATCCGTGATTTACTGCATGGGTTGACTCTACAAATTCGCCAAAGGCCAGAAAGGGTTGAGAAGGATCGCGCGTTGGGATTTGCCCATCGCCAACCTCTTAACCAGAATAGGAACCGCGTTGAGGGATTTGCCCGCAACCAACCTATTCACCAAAACGTCTCCGGAGGATATTCTTATTATCACTACGATAGTAGGAATGAATTTGAAGGCGAGTTATTCGAGGGCCATGATGATTATCAGTCGATAAAGCGACAAACAAATTTCAGGTATTACAATAAGTTGCCAAAATTTAGTGGTCTTGAATTTTTTGAAGATCGTTTGGATTGGATATTGGACATTGATGATTTTTTTGAGTATACGAAAACTCCTTTTGAACAAAGGTGGAGGTTTTTATTATTGAAGCTTACGGGCCTGGCGCTACAATGGTGGTTAAAATTACAATCGTCAAGAGATCGATTGGGCAAGCGTCGAATTCATGCATGGTCGAGAATTAAAAAACTTTTGGTGGAGAGATTTTTGCCCTGGAACTATGAGGAATTACTGAAGGAAAAATATGGGCCAAAGCAACAGAATATAACCATTATTGTCAAAGATGTTGAAGAAGTTGCAAAAGAGGAGGGAGATCGGATTGAACTTGGTGACGAAGAAGAAGCTGGTGATGAAGAAGTTGGTGGCAAAGAGGAATGTTTGAGTGCCCCTATGCTCGAACATCGGTTGGATTTAGATGGAGGTGCAACCAATGAGGTAATTGCAAGCAAGGATGAAAATATCGCAACATTGTATCAAGTACGAGAACCAAAGGAAGAGGAAAGTCATAAATCAGGACCTATAATTTCTCGACATGATGATGTCTTCCCTAATATTGAGCCTTGTGAGCCACACGGAAGTATGAGTGGTCCCAATGGTGAATTTGGTACAAGATCTCTTAATGCTACATCATTCATACATGATGTACCAATTAATTCTGCTATGGATCAACATAAAGAGAAATTGGAATTTCTGCATGACGTTCAATTTATTGATTTTCTTGGGTTGGAGCAGTTTGAGTTTTCACTCAATTCTCGTATTGTGAAAATTGTCAATCAATTGAAGTGTGCAAAAAAACTATCTTGGCGAGTGTACTTTTATTGGAAGACGAGCGAGAAGTTGAAGTATTCCAAATATTTATTTATTTGGAAAGGCAGATGGCAAGTTTCTAATGAGAACTCGATGACGAGTTCTTTTGAAGAAAAGGAGACTGATGTAGGACAAAAATGGAGAGTTTTTGTATTTTATTTTTATTGTTTTAGAATAAGATTTTAGCTAGGAATATTTTCATTTAGGTTAGAATTATTAACTTTCCGTATTCAGTTTGATTTTGATTTCTGCCTTTATTAGGATTCTTGGTCTACAAGAATTAGGATTTTATTTTAATTAATTAGGAAATATCTTTTATTTAATGCCGCTTGTTTTGGCATGATTTATTATTTCTTTTACAGTAGGATTTCTAGGGTTAGAGTCTTATAAAAAGGGCTGTAACCTATTCAATTATTAAAACTTTTATAACTTTTATCAATAATATTCAGAGATTTTCTCTTTCTTTCTTGTGCGCAAGAATTGCTCGTTGCGACGAGTTGTTTATCTCGTTTGGACTAGTACGCTAACTAGTCTCTCGTGAATTCCGCCGCGTCATTTGCTTTTCTTACCAGATCATTCAATCAAAATGGGCTGTTAGTCCGATAACCGACTATGTCTCATATGAATCCCAGTGGTTGGTTTAAAATCCCTCGCAGGATTTTGATTTTCTTTCATTCATTTTGTTCAACTATCCTAGATAGATGATATGAATGAAACATCAAATACATTTAGGGAGAGTGCTATTTTGTGTTTCTAATTTGCTTGTTTTGTATATTTTGTGTTCTTTGGAATGAACACAAGACTAAAAATAATTCTTACACTGTTACAGGCCCTTTCAGTAATGAGAAGGGAAAGAAAACAAATGAATTCAACTCTATACTGAAAGAGTCAGTCCCCCCTTCCAATATAACTAAACACTCACAGACATTTTTATTTTTTTTTGTAACGCTGTTTTTCTCTATTTTTAGCACGTTTCTTTGAAGGGTACTTTTTCATCAAATATGGAATGAGGGTTCTGTTTGATGTGGTTAACAGGACTTTTCGGTGTTGGGGTCGTATATTCCATGGGACAGTGGGAGTGTATGGAGCACATTGGCTTTTTACTTGTTAAGTTTCCATGCCCCGCTCAGTTTTGGAGAGTAGGCTGTGGTTGATGCATCAACCAATTCTTGATCCACAGACTGAGGTGAGCAAGTTATCCATTATCATGATGATTTGTCATTAGTAGCATTTGGTCGATACGTGCAGTGAATAGTAGAAAACTAAAAGCTCAACCCCTCTCAGCACTTCAATTGAATTCCCACTATCAACTCGAAGTCTGGAGTCCTGTTTGAGGTGGAAAATGTAGATCATATTGAATTTAGTCTTGAATCATTTCCTAATTGGCGGTCAGCACTAAGCTCAACCACCCTCCGAGCTGTTTGTCAGATAGATACTTGAGAACGAAGCATTTGTGAAGGTGATGATTAATGGGACTTTCTTTCATTTGTGAAGGCGATGATCACATCTTTTATCTTAAAATTTGATTTCACCTCCTTTTCACACGGAGTTGGCATTTTTCTTTTTTCAGAGGTGCTAGGATTAAGATATCTCTGTGTAAATGGAATCTTTAGAAGATCCCTTCTCTAACTCAAATAACTCCACAGAAAGGCTATTTGAAGGCTCAGTTTAGCCTTTTTGGTAATAGAAATAGCGTAGAGTGTCAAAGCAACTGGTTCACCAACCATGTGCGATCTTTAAGGGCCACAAAAGAACAGAATTGAATATGATGTAAAAATTTGATATTAAAAAATCCTTTTCATTGTTTCAGTGGAAGGGGAAGCATCAAGGAACATGTCTTGTTTGTGTATTAACAAAAGATAACTCTGCTTTCATAACATAGGAAAATGCATGCTTACTTTTATGCTGTTCCAGCCGCCCCCAGGTAACCCGAAAAGGCCGTGGACGCCTCAGTTGACTATGTCATTTCTTTCATCAAACAGATTAGTTTTAGTAGCTAAAAGACAAGCACATTAGTTTAGATGTCTCTTAGTAATGGATACTCTTAAGTATATTCTTGTCTTGATACTTTTTTATGGTATAACCTTCAAAAAATATTGTCTCCATAGAACTTGAGAGGTTCATGAAGGATCCTGGATTTTTCCCATGTAGTAGTTGTCAAGATTATTGCCTTAGTTCTATTAAAGAGGCCAACAGGTACATTGCTTGTCATAGTTTCCTTCTGTAGTCCAAAACTTTTCCAACATGCTTTCTTGGCATTTGGACTCATATTCAAGATTCAACGTAATTTTACATTTTAAAAGACCAGCAAAGGTAGTTGAGCCCATACATAAGACTAGAAAAATAAGAAAAGTACATTTGTTTAAAGAGAATATATAAATTGAATGGGGCAAGCAATCTAGTCACTGATAGCAAAATTGGCGTAAAAAGACATGCATGAGAGTCTTTTTTATATATAGATTGCAACGCAACTGTGAGACTGAGAGAAGCGAGTCATTGAGAAATGTCGGTACCCAAAAATCCAGCTTTGTTGGAGGAGCGAGAGGAAGAGGAGAGCTATGGGACGGCAGAGTCCATGGACCCCGAACTGTACAGAGCAACTACAGAAGGTGATATTCTTGAATTCATAAAAGCGATGGAAAATGGCACACTAGATAGGCAATATTACTCATCAGCCGGCTGTGTCCAACTAGGTCCTCAGAAAAACACAGTTCTTCATATTGCAACAGGCTCTAGACACTATGAGATCGTTAAGCTCCTTTGCAAGGACTTACCATTCTATGTTGCTGAAAAAAACTCTAAAGGCGACACTCCACTTCACATCGCAGCAAGAGCAGGTGACTCGTTGCTTGTCACGCTACTGATCAATTGTGATTGGAGAGAAGGTGCTTTGGAATTGGTGAATGAAGAGGGTAATACTGCATTGCATGAGGCTTTAGGGCATCGTCATCCGAAGGTGGCTTGGATTCTTATCAATAAGAATCCAAGCGCATGGTATTCGGTTAATAAGGAAGGGAAGTCTGTGCTGTATCTGGCAGCAGAAGCTGGTTATGTTGACCTTGTTAAGCTGCTTATGGATAATCCTGTTGGGAATTGTAGTGTCGAAGGGAGTTTCAGAAACAAGTCAGCAGTTCATGCTGCTATCCTTGGAAAGAACATAGGTAACTAATTCTACATGAAATGCTCCATCCTTCTCTATATGTGTGTGCAGGGGCGGAGCTGTTGTGGGGCCAGTCCCCCCCCCCCCACTTTTTAGAAATTAATATGATATAGAATTTTGGTATAATCATTATATTAGTATTTTTTAATATATGATTTAATCTATGTTAAATTCAAATAAATTTACATCGACTTCTGAAATTCTGAGAATTACTTTCATAGATAAGTAATAAGTACTTGTATTTAGTTACTTGAAGAAAAAACAAAACAACTTCACATACATATTGACCCAAAATAATCTGCATGTGTATTATACGAAAAGTCCAAAACACAAAATAAAATTAGTATAAAAACTACTTTTTCGAATGAAAATTTGAGTCTTTCTTCGGCCCCTCTTAAATCGAAATTCTGGCTCCGCCACTGTGTGTGTTTTATGGAATATAATTTTGTTCTCTTTTCATCTTTTTTCCATTTTGGACATCTTTTTAGAGGTTGTAATATAGTAGTAATGCTCTTTTTGACCCAGGTGATAGGGTAGTTAATTATCCTGTTTGGGAATAAATTCACGATATGAGATAACAAAGAGGAAAAAAAAATGTTACTCGGAAAAACCTTCATATTCTCATGCTAGATTTTGATTAGGAGCTGATATCATTTTTATTTTGTGCCACACTTGTAAGCGAGAAAAACCAACTAATGCATTTGCGTTGTCACTTTTCAGGGTAACTTTTTACATCCTATCTGAGAATACTCAGAAAGTCATTTGGAAAAAGAATACACAGAAAGTTGACTCGGTCGCCTTTGTTTATTTCAGCTGCTAATGGAAAATACTCATCCTTTTAATCATCTACCAATTTTGTCTCTCTGATAGTCCATATTCCATCTACATTAGGTGGAGCAAATTCCTTGCATACGTATCTGTAAATTGGACTTGGGTTCATCCCCTTGCATTGGTTTGTCCCCTACCTGATTTTAGCGTTGTACGTATGTGCTTACATCACTACATCGAAGTCACTCTAAGTGAAGAAGACAGGTCAAGTAAGCTAGTATTTTGAAATATAGCTTGTAGAAATGGACAAATGGTGGTCCCGTACCAACCTTGAGTAAGAAGTTTTAAAGCATCAAACACAATTATCCCTTTTTCCAGAAATGATAACACACATCAACAAGGATGGTCACGCGATGCAAAATATTCTATGCATACTTGAGTTGGATTTTGCAATTCTTGTCCTATTTGCTAACTGGAGATCTGTCTTTTTCCCTCTGAAATGGTTTCGAATTTACATCCTTGGCTTCGCCTTCATTGAAAACATTTTTGTTGTTAGTCTGAAGTCCTAACACTAGCTTTCTTTGAGAACAATACTCAGATGTCCTAAGGGTATTGTGGGAAAAGGACCAGTCCTCCTTCCACTTGAGATGTGATGAGGAGGGGAGAAATGCACTTCACTTTTCTGCATCTATAGGTTTTCTTGAAGGGGTCAAGTTCTTGCTAAACAATTTTTGCGCTGCCGCTTACCAAAGGGACAAATACGGTCTCTTTCCTGTTCACACAGCAACGAGCAAAGGCCATGTCGACATAATCCAAGGGATGCTCCAGCACTGCCCTGATTCAAGGGAACTGCTCACTTTACAAGGTCAGAATATCTTTCATGTCGCAGCCAAGAGTGGAAATGACAAAACAGTTAGTTCTATGCTCAAAATGCCTGAGCTGGAGAAACTGTTAAATGAGAAGGATGATGAAGGAAACACGCCTTTACATGTCGCCACCATTTGTGGGCATCCGAGGATTGTTAGGGCTCTAACAGGGGATGAGAGAGTCATCCTAGAGCTTGGAAACGACGACGGGTTAACAGCGCTGGACATTGCTGAGGAATATATGGAAAGAATGGCATCATTTCGAAAGGTATGTTCTATATGCAAGTATGCTGAAAATATTACAAATGCCCAGAACACCTTAATGAGCTTTGGTCTATAGGAAAGCAAATAAAGATTTTCCTTTCTAGGCCAAATTTTGAATGGCTCCCAAATTTGCATAGATTTGATTTATGTTATAACTGACACATGGCAAAAAGGTACCCAATTAGAAAACAGGTCCCAAAACAGCAGAAACATTTCAAAGTCAACAAAGATGGTAAGTCCTTGCAAAGGAGCTTAACGATCTCATAGGGCCTAATGATCTCATAGTGTCTAATAATCTTGCATCTCAGAAAGCTAGAAAAATGACTTCGATTTGGAGTTATACAACAAATTTGATCGAATGTGAAATGGCCTATCTTGGATTGTCGACCTCCAATTCCCTTGAGCCACCCCTAACAGGGATAGTGCGTGGTGACTGTTATTTGCTCTTTTTTGTATTTGGTTTTTGTGGATGTAAGATTGCTACGTAGAAAATTACACTTTATACTGTGCAGCGGCTGACCTGGATGGCCCTGAGAGTAGCTGGTGCTCCGCGATCTCCACACGCAAATGTTTCCAAAACTAAAAAACCCTCAAGTGCTGGGCAAAATTCCGAGCTAGAAAATTACAAGGACAAGGTCAATGTTGTTCTACTGGTGGCAACACTAGTCGCAGCTGTAACTTTCACCGCTGGTTTCACTGTCCCTGGTGGCTACAACAATTCCAACCCGGACCAAGGCATGGCAACCATGCTAGCAAAAGTGAAGTTTCAGGAATTCGTGATTTGCGATACCGTAGCTATGTACAGCTCCATCATAGTCACTGTCACACTCATATGGGCACAGTTGGGTGACCTCAGTTCGATGCGTGTTGCCTTGAAATTGGCGGTGCCACTTCTCGGTATTGCACTTGCCATGATGTCCATAGCTTTCATGGCTGGTGTCTACCTTGTGGTGAGCAAACTCCATTGGCTTGGAAATATTATCCTGGTCATGGGCACCAACGTTCTTATCGTGCTCGCATTACTCTTTGTGCCCCTCTGCTTTTTGGGTTCATCCAACTGCGGTATCTGTCGCCGACTGTCATACTTTTCTTTTCGTCTCCTACTCTATGCATTTGGAAGCTACACCGACCGTGATGAAAAGGAAGCCTAAGGAGGTTCGTTCGTGGCACAGGGTCCTCTGTCCGTAATCTATCCCATCCTTTTGTTTCAAATTTCTTCTCCCCCGCAGAATCAGTGTTCAACAGCTGATGGTGCAGTAGAGAAGGAACTTGAGGCAGAAGGACGGGGGAGATTTCGACGTTTATTTATGTACAACCTGGCCTTGTGTTATTTCTCTTGTGAATAATCTAGGTTGTGGAATAAGTTTGTTGGGACCAATGAAATGTTGGTCCGATGGTATGTGGCTGGCGCAAAGACACTTCAGTAGAATGAAGTCTCGGGAGAGTTTTAGACTCCTTGGGTGCATGGGTTTGATGGGGAGTTGTGTAAAAGGATCATTGTTATTGCTAGTACTTGTGTGTGAAGTAGAAGGAAAAGGAGCATGTAGATGTGTAATAATGACAGTCGTGGAGATCGAAGACATTGTACATGTTGTCAAATAAGATATGGTGCTTCTTTGAATTTGGCCGCTGTTATTCGCAACCCTTTATTTTCTCTCATAGTCCACTACATTTTGGTAAATGGTTGTTGAAAATCATACATAACATTTCGGTAAATAGCTGTTGAAAATAAGATTATATTTCGGTAACTACATGTCGAAAATATGTTTAACTTTCGGTAAACAACTACCGAACATACATTTTCGGTAAATAGCTGTTGAAAAAAATATTATATTTCGGTAATTGGATGCTGAAAATATATCTTAATTTCGGTAACTAACTGTCGAGTATAATTGAAAATTTTTAACGGGCTATGAGAGAAAATAAAGGGCTACGAATAGCAGCGCCCTTGAATTTGATCCGATAAAGCGTGTTGAGCAAATTATTTATTCAAATTAGGCTCCTTGGGCTCATGGGTTTGATGGGTATTTTTGTAAAAGGACTGCTATTATTGTGATTACTCTATGTGTAAATTAAAAGAAAAAGCAGCATATATGCGTATGTAATGACCATTGCGGAGAAGACGACGTACATGTTATCAAATATTTGATATGGTGCTATTTTGTATTTGATCTGATAAAGTGCGATGAGCAAATTATTTATTCAAGTTAAGTCCCATCAAACATTGACAGTCAAAGTGGAACTAATGAAAATGGATGGTTAGGCTGTCCCTTTTTGTTTTAAAACCAAGATTTGATCTAGGGTTGATAGATATCTGGTAATTTTTTTATTTGTTCTTAAAAAATGGATGGTTAGGCACTGTTCCTTTTTGTTTTTAAAACCAAGATTTGATCTTGGGTCGATAGATATCTGGTAATTTTTTTACTTGTTCTTAAAAATTGGATGGTTAGGTACTGTTCCTTTTTGTTTTTAAAACCAAGATTTGATCTTGGGTCGATAGATATTTGGTAAATTTCGTTTGTTTTACCATGTGAATCGTCTATTCAACAGGCCGGTGAACCCAAATGAGCTTCATGACAAACTCTTTGTCCCCTTTTTTAGAGTCCAATGTTTTATTTTAGTGGGTAAAAGTTATCACGTTTTGCATTTTATCTCTAAAAGTAGATTTCATTTTGAAATGTTAGTGAGTAATAGTGTAACGATATGTCTTCATAGAGGGCAAAGAGAGAAAATTATAACTTTTGGAGCGTAATAAAATAATAATGATCCTCCAAAAAAAATGAATTTACGAAGTGAGATTCTTAAAAAGAGAAAGAGGAAGTGGAATTTATTAGGGATGCCCATTTTGTACAAATAGACAACTGGTTGTGTTTGGTTGGGAGTTTAGTTTAGTTTAGTTTTGGTAGTGGGTTGAGAGAGAAATAGAGTAATGATTGAATATAGAGGTAATGATTGAAGAGAGATAGAGAGAGATGAGAAAGTAATAATTGGAAAAATATGGTAATAATTGGAGAAAGATATAGGGTAATGATTGAAAACAAAACTAAAACTAAACTAAACCTTTAACCGAACAAAGCCAATTGTTAATACTTAATGTGTAAATTAGAAGGAAAATGACCATAAAGATATGTAATGACTGGCATGGAGAAGACGATGTACATGTTATCAAATAAGATGTAGCGCTTCTTTGAATTTGAGCCAATAAGGCCCGTTAAGTAAATTATTTATCTAAGTTCAATCCGATTGAATATTGATAATCAAAGAAAGAACCATCTGCTATTAGTAAAAAACTGGATGGTTAAGACTGTTTTTGTTTTTAAGACTGTTTGATCTGAAGTCTGACATATCTGCTAACCACTAGTAGCTCACAAGGGCATTACTGCCTCCTATTGTGCATGTCGCTTGACTCCTATTGTACTTGCGTAAAAACAACCTACTAAGATTGTTTTTTTATTGAGCTGTTGCTAAATGAAATGCATTTGTTATATGAAAAATGCCTTAGTGGAATTGGACTGCGTTGGTTTCATTTTATGTATATTATTGTATTTTTCTTTAATTCACTTGCTGGAATTTATTAGATAGACCATATTTCTTACTTCACTAAAACAATGGACTTTGGAAGGAATTGGGTGTGCGGACGAATATGATCATCAAGAAAGGGTACTTCTTTAGACCGAAATCAAAATATATCGCGCCATGCCTTCGGATACTGACAATTCCTATTGTTCATCAATAAATATCATTCTCAAATTTAAATTTTGTTCATTGAACCTTTTTTATATCAAAAGAGGCTTCTCTATCAAATACGTAGTAAAAATTTCTGAGTACTGAGCAATAAAAATAAGAATGTTGAGAAAATGTTAAATTCTGAATATGAGGGTTTTTTTCCCTCATCAAAATAATGATATCCAGTTTTTTTTATAATAAGGTATTCGGGTCAATTTACATACACCTCAACTAATTTTAAAAGACTATATACCCACCATCTAATAACACAAGCCCCACTTATAATTGAAGCAAATACTCTGTACGAATTGACCTTGAAAAAACTGACAACTCCCAAGATTTGGAAATTTGTAATAATGACTAATGAGGTGGTGTTCCACTTTCTTAAAAAGTATTTTTTTTTTAAAATAAATGTAATTTCAAACTCAAATATAATGAAAATGACAAATATTTTTTCAATTTTTTTTGCAACGTTTAAAAGACCTTAATGAGATCTATTAAACAAGATTTATATTAATAAAAAAATTATTTATGTAAATATATAATTTTTGAGTTTGAAATTACCTTCTTTTTCTAAAATTTCTTTTTTGTGGAAACCGGAAGGCCCCCAAGCAGGTATATACCACTGTCTCGGGCATCCCCTCCGGATTAAAACTGAAAAAATTGCTGGTGCAAGAGAGTGGAGAACTTATTAGAGGACATGATAGTTGCGCACTGCCTTCCCCTATCTACTTCACCTCCACCGTCTAAACTTGGAGCGAATTCGCTCAAGGCCCCATCTTTATCCCTTCTCAACTCCAAATTCGGCCGTAATGAGTTATGTATCAAGTGTTCTTGCGTCAAAGAGGAAGAAACAGCTAAAGTATTTGAGGTACAACAAAACCCATCTCCACCTCTTTTAATTTCTTGTCTTTTTTTTATAATTTTATGTCCTGTCTTTTTATTCCCTGACTAACAACTCTGCTCTATTATAAAACATTTTGTGGGTCTGAAATTTTTTAGCTAACCCTAGTTTTTAGATGGTCAGAAAGGTTTGGATGGTGAGAAAGGGCCAATTATTGGGTACTATCGGTAGTACCACGTGGCATTGCCAGGTGATACTCCTCACAAATAAAAGATCGCCAATAAAAGATTGCCAACATACGATGTAGTAATGTACCCAATAATCGTAAGTTCTAATGTCCTACTGCATGATTTGTCGCTACGTAACTACGTAAGTGGGAATGTTGAATAATTACTGGTGAGAAAGGGTGTGATGAGAAAGGGGAATCATTTCTTACCAAATCTCACCATTTTTATGACCATTTTTATGAGATTTGTTGGGCAAGGGAAAGGAACCAATTAAAAGATTGACTTTTTTCTACATTTTTCACCATTTCTTACCAAATCAATCAATCCAAATAAACTGAGATATTTGGTGAGAAATTCTAATCGTTTCGTTTCCTTTTTCTTACCGGATCATTCAATCCAAATGGGCTGTTAGTTTGATATCCCACTATGTCTCGTACGTATCCCAGCAGTTGGTTTCAAATCACTGGCCGGATTTTTATTTTCTCTTGTTCATTTTGGCCAACCGCCATAAATAGATGATGTGAATGGAAACATCAAATTCAATTAGGGAGAATGCTATTTTAAGTTGCCCTAATTTGCTATGTTTTGTCTCCTTTGGAATGATCCTAAGATTAGAAATAGTTTTACACTGTTACAGGCCCTTTGGATAGTGAGAAAGGGAGAGAAAAGAAATGATGAGGATTCTCACCAAATATCATGTAAAATTGACCCGCAAAAAACAAAAATGACCGTTAAAATCTAATTTTTGTCCTTCGCCTCTTTTTTTAATCCAAACAAGTGATTGGATTCTTGTTTCTTTTCTTTTTGCTCCCTTTTCTCACAAACCGAAGGGAACCACTTTGATAAATCACATGACCCCCCTGCATATAATTTACACCCACTGCTGTTTTTCTTAAAACTCTTTTTCTATGTTTATCATGCTTCTTTGAAGGGTAATCTCTAATTCAAATGTGGATTGTGGGTTCGGTTTGATGTGGTTAACAGGACTTCTCAGTGTTGGGATCGTATATTCCGTGGGACAGTGGGAGTGTATGGAGCACAATGGCTTTCTACTTGTTCAGTTTCCATGTTCCGCTGAGTTTTGGAGGGTTGGCTGTGGTTGCCCATGTATTGCATCAACCGATGCTTGATCCACAGACGCAGGTGAGAAAGTCATCTGTTGTCATGATAGATTTCTCATTACTAGTATTTGGTTGATATGTGTAGTGAATAGAAAACTAATAGCTCAACCAACCCCCTCGGCACTTCAATTGCGTTTCCCCTGTCAACCAGAAGTCTGGACCTGTTTGAGGTGGGAAATGGAGGATCATATTAAATTCAGTTTCCAGTAATTGCCTAAATGGCGATCGGAAGTTCAGCAATAAACTCAACCACCCTCCGAGCTGTTGGTCGGATAGATATTTGAGAACTGCATTAGTGAAGGCAATGATTAATGGGGCTTTCTTTTAGGGACTTTAGAGTTTCAATTTTATTGGTCTGGGAGTCCGGAAAAAGACCGTGATTATATAGTTATTGCAGATGAAAAAGGTTTTACTTTTGCAGCTCAAATATGCACTTGAAGTCTACAAAAACTGTTTGTCAAATCCTTTTTTTTTTTTGATCGGCAAAGAGTAATATATATGTAAGGGAAGAAGGATTACAAGTAATAAAGTTTAACGGAAAGGATTTGTCAAATCCTTGTATTGGAACCTGTCATGATCATATTGGTTTGCCGAGTCTGTGAATTACAATATTGCTTGCTGATGCTAAGCTTATTATCCTCCTCTTTCAGCACAGGCATTATCGTTGCTTGCGATTCAAACACTAGAGCTCAGTGCAGTTTTGTGGCTTCTAAGGTGCATTGTGCAGCCACAATATAACATTTATAGCTTCTTCCAAGCTAAGAATCAATCGAAGGAAAGGAACTGGTTTCTGGCATCAGTACTGGGCTTTGGATTTCTTATCTTGCTGGTTTTCTCTACATCCCTCCTGGCTGACCAACTGATTGGGCCCAAGGTTGTTTGTGTCCAATTTCTTGATACTATCGTATTCTTAAAATCACACCAACTTGCGTGATTTTTCTACCAACCAATTTGCATACTCCAGGGTAGAGGTAGTATATAGAGAACTATATTTGCATCTATAGTTTATCTTTGGGGAACCCCTATAACTAAGAGCCCATTTGTTGGACCGGATATATGCGTCGGATTGGACTATATAATTAAAGGGGCTATATATGCTGCATTTGGTTAAAATTCTTACAGTCCAATGGGGATGTAAAATCCCACAAAGTGGAGGATGTACAATACCAATGGGGGTTTGGTACTAATAATCCCATCACTATTAGTCCAGGGGTTTACATAGTCAGTGGTATATCCCTTCACTATATTACTTCCGTCAAGCAATCGGGCCCTAAAGAATAAAGAGCAAAAGATTCTTGACTTGTTCCTATAGGTTCATATTTGCCCATTTGTGCTGTTTAGTGTTCAATGTGAAGGCACATCACAAATTATTTATAGCATACAATTTTGGCAAATTTTTCTTTTAAGTTATTTCTTTTCTGGTTTAGATACAGCTATGCAGATTCTCTGTCAACTGATTTTTTTCACCCTATGGTTTTAGGATGTGAATAACTCCATACTGAAAGAAATCCTTTCTAGTGGCCCCGTCTCTGAAACAGCCTCCATCCTTGTTTACTGTTTTTTGACGCCTCTGCTTGAAGAAATCGTTTACAGAGGGTTTCTTATGACATCTCTTGCATCCGAAATGAAATGGCACCGGGCTGTTGTCATAAGCTCAGCCGTTTTCAGTGCAGCTCATTTCTCCGGCGAGAATTTTTTGCAGTTGTTTGTGATTGGATCTGTCCTTGGATGCTCGTACTGTTGGACTGGAAACTTATCTGCTCCATTTGTCATTCATTCATTGTACAATGCCCTGATCCTTGTAATGACATATTTGTCATAGAAATTCTGTTTATTTTTCACCATTGTTCTACCTTGGCTGTGGAAATTGGCCTTCTTGTTCTTCGTTCTGATGTGGACTGGGCCATTTGTTCTCTAGGCTCGAGTATTTGGAGGCAATGAAAAGGGAAAATGACGGTCCAATACGTGTTTTGATAATTAATACCCGTCAAGGATATTTTCAGCATTAACAAATGTTCTCAGCATGTCCTTGACGGGTATAGACACCCTAATTTTGGACTGTCCAGATTAGTTTACTTATGGTCTTTGATTTCCCAATGATGATTAAGGTCAAGAACACCATGAGATTGTTGATGTGTTTGAGCTTTGAGCGTTCCAAACCTCATTCAAACCATTTCGAACCTCTTTTCAAATCCTTCAAGCCAGAACCAAATGGCCTCAGCAAAATCCGACTTGCATACGCTGGTACTGTGCTAGCGTACACTGGTAAACTGTCACGTGTAGTCATCAACCGTTGACTCAGTTGCCACTGGCGCACGTAGGTATCTTTATGGCGTACGCTAGTCAAAATCAGTCAAATGTCACTATTCAACCACATGCGTAAGACTTTTGCGGCCACCCCAGTACACTAAACAGTCTCCTGATGATTATAGATGTACCAGGATGTTCCCCCCCTCCTATAAGTCCTTTCATGCAAGTCTCATGCATTTAATGCATGGAGACTCTTCCTCTCTAACTCAACCAACCCAACCAGCCTGGTTACCACCCCCCTCTCCTTCACCTTTCAGCCTATAAATACCCCTTTGCATTTATATGCAAGGGGCTAACCCTCATTAAGACTCCAAGTCTCTCCCTCTCCTCTTTTCCTTAGTTTCTTGTTTTCTCTCCCTCCATTAGTTGAAAGAGTAAGTAAGAAGCCTTCTCTTCACCTCTCTTCATTCATCATCGATCCCTTAAAATTCAAGTTCAAAGCTCCAACATTCCATCAACCTCAAAACCAAAGGTATACCACCTTCTGTAAATTCTCTGTTCTGACCTCTGAGGGGGGCTGGTAGGGTCAAGGTTGGTAATCAATATCAGTCATGGCCCTAATGCTGGCAAGGTTTCAAAGGTCGTGCATGGCTATTAGTGGCGCACGCCAGTAATGGTAAGTCGTACGCCAGTCATGGTTGTACCGGCAATACTGACGTGGGGATCGCTGATCAGTTATTTTCTGTTTTCTTTCTATTTTCGTCACTTTATTACATGCTAAGAACTAGTTTACAGCTTTCTGTATTTTAGAACTATGTAGTTGTAGCATTCAATATTTGTTTATATCTGCTTCAGAATGCCTCTGAGATCTTTCTGGTCATGTTTCAGAGCCCAGAAGATGTAAAGCCAAGCACTGGACAAAAGTGATATAACTGGCGTATAGGCCTTGTGATAGGCGTACGGCAGTCGTATCCAGTGGCTGGCCCTTGCATGGCATCTAGGCCTTGGCCTCTATTTACTTCCCCATACTGTTTATGGGGTGTTCTTTTCATTTTATTTTCTTAGATCCATTCCTGCTATCTGTATCTATATATATCTTGTCACATAAACTGCGTGGTTTGCATTGGGTGTGCACTGGTCCTTTCCATAACTCAAAGGGTTGAAACAAGAGCTGTAGGTTTAAATCTACCGGCGCACGCCAGTCTTGGAGTGAAGTACGCATGTCATTCTTGCATGCAGTGGCATCGCCAGTGCATGCAGGTTTCCTCCTATGTACATCATTCCAGATCTGTGTGTTCCAGTTTGCTTAAAAACACTCACAGGTGTTTGTTCTCAATCTATTTTACTTGTTCCAATAAAGCAAATCATCCATCACATTTTGTCACATAATGCAATTTTTTACAGTTTCAATCCCCCCTTAACTATTCACCCGCCCTAATTGGCTAAAAATGATTAATGAGAGAAAAATGCAAACGTTTTATAAAATGCCTGAGTAGAGATCGATCTCCGGATTGGGCGAGAGAGGTGCCATAAAACGCTTCTCCTCTCGTAACTTGGCTCCTGAATCTCAGATATCGAAGGTGACGACAATCCAGTCTGCAAGCCTTTTTCAAATAAAAAATGTAGCAAATGTTTTAAGTTCGGTTCCTTGGGTGTATACCACAAAACCCGAGTGACAACTCTGAATCGAAGCGTTTCGCCACAATTTTTCGAAAAAGGGCGCATCCGATTTTATACATAAAATGAAATTTTCAAGGACGTGTACCCACAGCGGGTAGGGATGAAAATTTTAACCGAAAAACCAAACCGACCGACCGAACCGAACCGAACATTTTTTGCTTAATTCGGTCGGTTTTAGTTTTGTGTCGGTTCAGTTCGGTTTCGTATTTAAAAAAAAAAATTGAACTAACATTAACCAGGCTTCTCTTTTAATCCCAGCCGTTGAGATGTCCATGTAATATGCATATTTCTTTTTCCCATGTACGTGTTAGGAAGAGATCTGACCAAGAGACCCCAATACCCTAATTTCTCTCAACTTTTGACCACCGCCTCCCACTCTTCCCCTTCGAAACG
Organism: Rhododendron vialii; assembly: GCF_030253575.1. Lineage (NCBI taxonomy): Eukaryota > Viridiplantae > Streptophyta > Magnoliopsida > Ericales > Ericaceae > Rhododendron > Rhododendron vialii. Next base: position 30,874,786 of record NC_080562.1, on the reverse strand, counting down.
TAAACATCCATGGCTGATCTCTCTCTCTCTGCCATACAAGGAATATCTTGGTTGTCTAATGAATGAATGTTCGAATCTTTTGTGTTTACTGATTTGGGACAGTTCGTGAGCCTTCAAACCCACCATTGAGGATGGAACTCTCTCTCTCTCTCTCTCTCTCTCTCAACTTACACAGCCATGGCCTGATATCTCTCTCCCTCTCTTTCTTTGAGCACACGAAGATAGAAGAACTGAAGAACAGATTGTAAACTCTCTCTCTCCCCATGATTTGGTTTTGGTGTAGTTATATAAGCTCAAAACCGACCGAATCGAACCGATATTAAATAAACCGAACCGAACGGTTTTCTTAAAAAATAATCGGTTTTGATTCTTGATAATTGAAAACCGACTGTATCGGTTCGGTCCCCAAAGTTGTAGAAAATCGACCAAACCGAATCGATTTCATCCCTATTGGCGAGTATTAATTATCAAAATACATCATTGGTCGTCATTTTCCCAAATGAAAATCTCAAAGAAGTTTTGGACAAACTAAATAGGAAACCCCAGACGCTTCTCAGTTTGAGGAAAGGTTTCAGATTGGATTTTTCTTTTGGATGGTGGATAGTACTCATTAGAATAGTACCGCAGATATATTCTAACTTTTTCATAGCGTGGGCTCTTGGAGTTATATGTATTAGGAGGACGTGTGTCATGTGCTTAGTTACATAATCCGCATACGCATGCAGAAGCGTGAAAGCGTTTTTGGAAAACAGCTCGAACTATTAGAATTCGTGAGAGCAAAGATTGAGAGAGTGAGCGCAGAGCGAGAATTGAGAACTAGAGTTGATGGCATTCTCAAAGATTATGTGATTAAGGTCACGAGTATGCTCAACAGGTGAAGTTAGGTTCAAGTTTCTTCATTGGAATTCTTTCTGACAGTTTTGGCTCTTACCTTTGCCACGGGTGATGGCTTTCTAAAGAGAAATAATTGGCACACGGACAAAAATGTGACAAAGTGTACGAATCTCATAACACAAAAATGGGAATGAGAAGAGCTCCTCTTTATACGTCATCCCTCCATACCCCTTTGTTCTTTCCTTTTAACAATTTACCTCGAAGAACGTGCAAAAAACTATAAGTGCACAAAATATCAACATAATCGAATATCGATGGATTTGTGAACACGTTGCAAAATGTTATGTAAAATGAATGGTAAATACAATACATAGTTTAACCTTCACTTCATATATATATATATATACCAAATAAAGAGTAACTTATCCGCATAATTGGGAAGGAATTTGCATGCCAAAGTGGAATCTATAAATTTTCAATCACGAATGGAATTGGCCTAAATACAGGAATGCTGTAACCAGGGGATAGATATTATTCCGAATACTCCTGCTTCCTTAAACCGAACATATCTCTGGAGGATTACATAAGATGGAACTTGACTGTCCATGTGCCTTTGTAATTGGTTTTGGCTATAAAATTTTAACTTATACCAAAAAAAAAAAAAACTTATCCGCATATCTATAAATATCGGATCGTAATGATATATTGTAGAATTATAGGTTTCTACGTGTTTCACAAGATGAATTGTCCAGATTATAGTTTCAAGCCTGAGATACGGACGAAATTAGTAATTCCGCATGTCTATCAATATCCAATCGTAATGATATATTGTAGAATTATAGGTTTTTGCGTGTTTTACAAGATGAATTGTTTGGATCATAGTTTCATGCCTGAGATACAGACGAAATTAGTGATTGCTACAGAAGCACCAAACAACTGTAGTTCCATTGTCGGCTGCCCAATTCTTCAACCATACCTGAGGTTGACCTTAGAGCAACATTTCCCCTTTTATCAATTTTCATGTTTTTTTAATCCTTATCCAACCCCTCCTGATCGAGAGGGATCCAGATTTCCCAAAATTCGAATCTACCCCACCACCCTACTCCGCGTTACATATTAATACACTACTCCCCAATCCCACACCGTTCCCACAAATCCCACACATCAATCTCCTAAATCGGACGCGCCATCACCACACCACATAAAACCCCCCCTGCCGAGCCGAAACCAAATTAATTAATCCAACAATTTCGGTTGAGAGACGTTTCATTCTCCCCTCTCTCTCTCTCTCTCTCTCTCTCTCCCCGATAATCTTCGATTCTCTCTCTAGACAGAGCATCGAATCGTAGTAATTTGGCGCAAGAAATGGAGATGAGAATGGAGGAATCTCGCTCGCACGGTCTCCTGTCAACAGCTCGCAGCGAAGGACTCCTCGCCGAAGACCAAATAGCCAGACGGTTTCCGAAAAACTCTATACAGAACAACACGCCTCGAAGTTGTAAGTTCAGGACGTGTTAAGGTTTTTCAACTTAGGGTTTCGCAGTCTTCTCTTTTGGATCTTACACGAAGCTTTAAATTCTGAGGATTGAACTCAGCATCTTTAGGGTTTCCAAGACACTTTCATGCTTTTCAAGGTTAATTTGTAATTTCAGTGTTTCTCACGGTGTATATCGGCCACAAGTTTAAGTTTGGAACTTTTAAGGGGGTTTTACTGGTCTATATGTAAAATTTCGGATTTCTAGGGTTTCAAGTAGTTCTTGAATGTTCTCACTGTTGATAGTGTCTAAAAATCGCTTCTAGGGTTTCAATTGCTTATTGAATGTTCCCGCTGTTGATTGTGCCTAAAATTCGGGATAGAGAAGATTTCTGGTTTTTAGGTATTTCTGTGGTGGATAGAGAAGATTTGGTACTTTGTAAGGGGATTTATCAATCTGGGTGCACGATTTCGGATTTCGTAGGGTATTCAATGGTTGCGCCTGAAAAATCCGGTATTAGGGTTTGAAAATTTCAATGGCTGGAAGGGGAGAATTAGGGTTTCCAAAGACAAGTACTTGTAGTTTAAGGGAACAGTTGGCACGAACAACTCTAAAGAATGTAAGATCGCAGGGTCACACTTACATCGAACTCAGGGGAGATGGGAAGAGGTCCATATTCTTCTGCACGCTGTGTCTGGCGCCCTGTTATAGCGATGCGGTTTTGTTTGATCACCTGAAAGGTAATCTCCACACTGAAAGGCTTGCCGCTGCTAGAGCGACCTTGCTTAAGCCGAATCCCTGGCCGTTTAACGACGGTGTGCTTTTCTTTCAGGGTTCAGCTGAGCAAGATAAACAGCTGTTACCCAACTCAACTGCCGATCGAAATGGGTTGTTAGCCCTTAAAAATGGCGATCGAAATATGCTAGCTCTTGTTTCTCATGGAGAACATGTAAGGCTCAATAGTAATGGACATATTTCTCATAATGGGTCTGGCTGTAGTGAGGAATCTGACTCTGTAGGCAGTGACTTCGATTGTGATGGCAGCTCACCTGATAGGTATGTGAATAATAAAAATGGTAATGGTAGTTCAGACGATAGTTGTATGAATCGTGATGGGGGCACTTATAATTTAGTTGTACCAGGGGTTTTTCATGGGGATGAAATTTCTGATCTAGAAGTGATGTTCGTGGGAGTTGGACAAATTGCTGCTAGGTTCTTCTTGAAGGATGAAATCCAGAATGGAATTTCTAGGATTTGGTGTGAATGGCTTGGAAAGAATCAGGATGTGGACGGCTCTCTGGTTCCAGAGCATGACTTTGCGGTTGTTACCTTTGCTTACAATTATGGTTTAGGTAGGAAGGGGTTACTTGATGATGAGAGGTATCTACTCTCCTCAAATCCTGGGGAAGAAACTGAGGTTATTGAGGATGGTAGAAAGAAAAGGAAGAAGTCGTTCTCTGATCCAGAAGATATTAGTGAGTCTTTGAGTAAGCAGTATGATTCTTCCGGTGAAGATTCCCAGTCTTCAAATAGTTGTAGTTCAAGATTGCTGTTACAAGGTTATGACGATCAGCTTCTGCATTCAAGGGTGATATCAAGTAAAAAAATGAGGAGAGAGTTGAGGCGACAACAGCGGGTAGCTGCCGAGAGAATGTGTGATATCTGTCAACAAAAGATTCTTCCTGGAAAAGATGTGGCAGCACTCCTGAACAAGAAGACCGGAAGACTTGTTTGCAGTAGTAGAAATGTCAATGGGGTAAATGTTTCTATCTATCCTGTTCTGTTTTTCCTGATGAAATTTTCAGTTGTTATGTTCAATCTTTTGTAGAAATGTTAGCAGGGTAAATTTTTACAGTAGTCATGTTGAATCTTTTTGCTTTGCCGGGTGTTGCTAACTTGCTGTACAGTGGAAATTTTTATGGATCTTTTTCTCCAAAACCTTTAAAACTTGTTTAGTTTGAGTTGTGATGCAACTTTTACACATGTAGGCATTTCACCTGTTTCATATATCCTGCCTTGTACACTGGATACTTTTCTGTGAGGTAGAGATATACACCAAACAGTTGCTCAGTCCCAAAGTGAAACGAAGATCAAGGAGGAAAACTGGAGCCAAGCGCAATGCATCCAAGGAGGAAGGTGATTTAAGAAAGCAAATTTACTGCGCGTTTTGTCCAGAGTGCCAGGGCACGGGTATCAATATTGATGGAGATGAGTTGGAGAAACCAACTGTTCCTCTTTCAGAGGTTTGCAAATTGTGGGCTATTCTGTACTCTAGATTCTTGTGAACTATTTTTAGTTTTTTTTCAACCTTAAGACGTTGAAGATTTTCTTCAGATGTTCAAGTACAAAATTAAAGTGAGTGATGCGCGTAGAGCTTGGATGAAAAGTCCTGAGGTGCTGCAGAACTGCTCCACTGGCTTCTGTTTCCCGTCCCCGTCTGATGAACCAGTTCAGGTCCTAAGATTTCTGATCTTGTTGTTTTATTTGGAAATTTATGAAAAAACAATGATCACTTTGGTTTGTTTAAATGACTAATGATTTGATTTACTATTTATATGGTTTTTGATGGATGTTAATTTTGTTCATCTTTATTGTAATATCAGGAAAATGTGTCACCATTGAAGTTGCTGCACTTCTATCGTGCTGAGGAGTAGAGTTGGGTAGAATTAGAGACAGATCCCTGAATCATGGAAGTAATCGTTCTCTATTTTTCTGCAAAAATTATATGTAAATTATCTGTGTTGCATACGTGTTTAACCTGTCGTAGATGTTTGACTTGTAAAGAGAACAACGAACTAGTATGTGAATAGTAGTAGTTGCATCAGGGCAGGCCGACTCTTTTGGCTGTCCGGTATATCCAACCTTGTATGTTTCGTTTCGTAATAGTGGTGCAAATAGTAGTGTACAATGCTCAAACTTGTTCTCCGCTTTTACTAATTTCAGATCAATTCCTTCTTTTGGAAGAGGATTTGTCGTGTACTGTGGTTAATTGTGTAATTTGGTGAATACTGCTTAGCTTTTCATTATATTTCATGGCATGTGGTTGTGGGATTGTGCTCCAGTCCTTCCAACATTATTTCAGAGGGCATGTGCAAGATATATATCTATTGCAGCCTGCAGGATATTTCCCCCCTAATTTGTGTCTCTACATTGTGAATGCAGCCGATACATCACCTTTGATGTTCGGGATGGAAAACATGACGGCAGGGAGTATATCTACATATGTGAACACTTTTGAACCATTAGAGGGTGTATCCGCACATGGCTCAAACCATAGGGGGTCACTTCGACCCGGATAGAAAGATTTAACGTGCATATCAGCGACAACGAGTATGAAACCATGTCTAATGTCTGTTTTTAAATTCTACCTATGAAACCATGTCTAATGTCTATTTTTAAATCCTGGTAGACGGCTGGGGGTTTCAACCATGTTACTCTATTTCAAATTAGATGTGACCTGTAGACTTCCTAGTAAACTCTTGCTGGTTAGTTTTTGAGTTGTCCAATATCTTTTCCTGAACACAGCTAGATAAGAAAAGCTTAAAATAGCTGGCCATTCGGATTCCCAACCAAATTTTTGCAGTTCGAATACTGGCAGACATTTTGGTCGCCTTGTTTCCAACAAAAAAATTGCATGTCAAGGGATTACATTTTGGCCGCCTTGTTTCCAACAGAAAAAAAAAATTTGCCTGTGACATGTCAAGGGATTACAAATCGTAGTTCATAAGCAGGCCCAGCGCTTCGAGGCATGGGATAAGGTTGTATATATGATAAACCTCTTACTCTCAAGAGATCAAGAACCTGATGACATGCTTTCCGGTGGTGCTTCTGGCCATGGCTTAACTCTTTTCATGGGTGGTGGTTACTAATTGTTAAAAGTAAGGAGTATTGTGTCTTGGAATCCCCTACTTTAGTAGGTCAAGAGGCTGGGTGTCCCAGTGAAAAGGGACTTCACACCCACATTCACGAGCTGGGTTCCATTCTCAGTCATCCCCTCCCTTGGTTGGTGCACAAAAAATAGTGCCAAATATTATCTACTTACTATGGTTTCATGTCACTCTAAATTAAGGGAGCATGTCACACTTAAAGCAGTTCTAGACTATACTGTTTTATTCTGTGAAACCTGCCCTTAATTTCTACCTCAAGAAAATTTTGGGTGCAAATAGGGTATAGTCCATGTGGTACCCGAGCGCGCATCCGAGAAAGAATGGTTGACTGAGTAGGAGAGAGAATGCTCGGATCTCGGCCATCCAGAATACATTTGGACGGCTCGAATGCGAGCTGCATATAACCACGTGGTACCCTCATAAGAGAAATTAGTAACTACCTACTACTACGAACATCTCCACTTCTTGGGCAAAGTTTGTCTTTGCCAAAACTTGGTAAAAGTGATTCGAAATCTTGCCCCATCAGTTGGGCGAAACTCTAGTCTAAGATTTGCAAAAATTATTTCTTTGGCCAAGTATCGCTTCAAGTTTGCCTTTGAGAACCCTTGCCATATCACCCAAAATTGGTCCTTCTTCCGCCCAAATTCAACTGGTTACATACCAAAAATGATTAGAGAGATTCACATACAACATACTAGCTTATAAAGATGGACGGCTAAGATTTACATCCTCATGGTGGAGGTCCGAGTAGTTCTGTCAAAAGGCATTACATCATAAGAGAAAGCGATTTCTTACAATTTAATACAACTCATACTAAAAAAAGTACTTTTAACTTTGGTAAAATGGTTATAACTAAATGAGATGAGTTGGTGGAGGTGGAATGAATTGTTTTCCTGCAGCACCCATTAGATATATCATTTCTTTGTTGTTGATAAAATGATGGGAAGAGGTGATCAATGTTGCTTCCATCCATAGGCTCGACCAACAAGGTTCCACCCATCATAGAATGTTCAGCTGTGGTAATTAAGGTCGTCACTATAAGGAGTTGTTATAATTAACCACTATCCAAAGGAGGATAACCCGTCATTACAGCCTCACTAAAGTGCGCATGGTACTAGAAGACCTTCTAACGTAGCATCCGATTTAAGAGTCCTACCACCCGCAAGCAGTATTCAAATCAAGACCGGAGGGACCTTCTTGTTTTGGTGAAGGGAGGGATGGACTTTCACCCATGTTTGGCCATCTCAGCCAACACTTTGGTGGCATGCATACGTATTTTCTTCGATTATTACTCTTATTTTTTTTAATTCTCTCTCATCGTCACTTAAATACTATCACCCCAAAGGGCCCAAACCCAAACACAGCACGGGCTGTTGCCAAAAGCCTAATAGGCCCACTGCCTTTGAACCCTAAACCTCAATTTGAACTCTGAAACCTTGACAATCAATCGTCTCTCTCTCTCGCTCCCTCCTTCTACATCGAGATGATGATGAAGTTCCTCCGTGCACGGACTGCTCCCAATCCACGGAGTGATAATAACGGTATAGGTTGGGGTTTTAAATCTGTTATTTTGTACAGTACCCAAATCCTAACTTCTCGAAATTCGAAGGACAGTCTGTTCAATCGGATTTCAGTCGCAGGAGACCCTAGGGTCTCGATGCTTCCCATTTTGGATCAGTGGGTGGAACGAGGTAGAAATGTCGATTTATATGAAATCAAAACTCTCATAAAGCACCTCAGAGAATACAACCGCTTCAACCACGCTCTCCAGGTCAGTACCACAAAGTTTCTTTCATGTATACGTATGTACAGCTATGTATGTATAAATGTGGGTTGACTAGAAGCTGAATTTCTCCTGTGGATGTGTTTATGCTTGTGCGGTCATTTTGTGGTGCAATGTGAAAAGAGAGATTCTTTTAGGTCAATTGGGTACACATAGCTCATGTTTGAGTAAATCTCCTACCTTTTCAACATTTGAGGGAATTAACAGTAAGATATTACCAAGGCCCCGTCAGATGTCAAGAAAGGATGAGAGAGTTAACTTTTCCACGTTTTAGAGTGTTCGTTTACCAGGAAAATGATTTTGCCACCAGGACTTAACTTTCCCTTAAAACGGATTCTGCAAAATATATGGAATTTAGCGTCACGGGGAAGTTCTCTCCTCCCGCCATTCTCAAATTTTCGGCGCCTACATTCTCTCTCTCTCTCTCTCTCTCTCTCTCTCTCTCTCTCTCTCTCTCTCTCTCTCTCTCTCTCTCTCTCCCCTTTATTGCCTTTATTTCGTACATATCTCCATTTTTTTCTCTGTTTTCTGCAAAATATGTGGTTTTTTGAAAGTAGTACTCCGTATTTTTTTTGCAATGTTCTAAAAGTCTCTATGTGCAAGTCGGGCGCTCGGCCACCTTCGAGGGATTAATCGGATTAACCGGCGATTAATTGTCACATAGCATTTAGTAATCGGCGCACAGCAATTAGTCGGACAAGCCTCGCCAGCGATTACTCGCCAATTAGTCCGATTTTAGAACACTGTTTTTTTGGAATTATTTTTTTGTCTTGTTATTAGGCTCTAGTTTTGTTACCAACTAATTAATCACTGTTGGTTAACATTTTTTTTTTCTTTTGTCGTATCTAATTATTTTTTAAGCTTCAATAGTATCACATGGTGATTGATCACAATACTTAGAATTTTTCTTTTTTGTTAATGGTTGCTTTTAGAGTTGCATGATGATTCATATGTAGCAATTCGTTTGAATTGATATCAAAAATATGGTGGCCAAATATTTAGCTTTCAAATTTTTTTCCCCTCCAAAATAGCCATTGAATCAAGATAAAAGAAGTTTGCCGTAAGTTTCTTTTCCCTGGCAAATGAACAACGAAATTTCAGTGTTCCTGCATAATTCCCTTGTCAAATTAACACTCACAGGAATATAGATTTTCTTTTCCTTTGCTTCACTTCAATTCACTTTTTCCAGGACTAACTGCACAACAATCTTGACAACTAATAGGAGCCCAAAGGTTTTGAATGTCAATTTGTTGGAATTGAAACGCTGAATGTTGTCCCAGAGGGATTCAATATCAAATCCTAAGTCTGACTCTGGTCAGTCAAACTCTGCCATGATTGAAGGAAGTGGTCTAGCGGAGTATGATATATTGATATGTGGTTCGTGATATCGTATTTTGGCAACTTTAGCTAAAGGCACTGGTAGAATTGTGAGCCATACTCTGCCATGATTGTAACTAATTCTAAATCAGAGTACAGCTGTACATTGTACAGAACAAAGATGTTACGAATTGCTCTCCTATGTGATATGCTCATGTTTGAGTGCTAGTAAGATATCACCAAAGGTATTGTATATCCCATGTTTTGTGGAATTGGTTATCTTTTCACCAGATCGTGAATTCGAATGCTAAATGTTGTCCTGGCTGGATTTGCTATCAAATTCTATGTTTGATCAGGCCAATCAGATGGGCGCCACATATGACTGGGGAAGAAAAGAGGAGGAAGTTGTAACAAAGATGATAGGCAGTTGTGGTATTGTATTTTTGGCAACTTAAGTGAAAGGCATTGATAGAATAACGAGACCTATATTCTGCCATGATTATGACTAATTTAACATGGGAGTATAGCCGTACAGAACAAAGAGAAGTCACGGATGAATCCTGTAGGATATGATTTGTTACTCATCTAAAGTACCATGTCTGTGAGTTGATTGCACCTCTACAGCCCGGAAAGTGAAGCTTTATTAATGGAAGAGAAATAGTACTTAGATTTTAAGCGAGATGGAAATTTTCTAGTTTCTTTGCAACAGTTGTAAGTTTCCCAAAAATATAAGAAAAGCTTGACTGGAATTTTTCGAAATTGATCGATAAAGAATGCTAGACCTGGTGTAGAAGCCTGAAGTTGCGGATCTGCTTCTGTTGAATATAATTAGATAGCGTTGGGTCTTACTATTTTATCTCCATTAAAGCTGATTACTCGTTAGTTAACCATCTTTCATCAGCTAACCTTGTAGGGCATTTTACAAACTAAATGCCCTCCTGGCCCGAAGTTTTTCTGAATATTATTGCAAAATTATCTCAACCAAAATCTGCCCTTAAAATTGGCATTAGATCCGCTAGATTCTCTGTGCCCGAATTCAGTGAAGCACCATGTAGCTTATATAAAATATTGAAAAAAATATTTTCTCCCTTGAGCTCTGATCCTGACTGCTTTCCAAATCGCCTTTGCAGATCAGGGCTTCTGCTTGAATACTCAACTTCTTTTACCTCATAACCTTTGCCTGCCAGTTCCCTCTTTCTATTTATGGAACTTTGTCTGCACTGGCTATGCAGCTTGCTTCTTCTGAGAGTGTATAGGTTACTTACTCAAATCATCTCTTTAAAAAAATTGGTTTATTCGTTCTTCAATGGTTGCAGTTTTTTTTAATCGGCCTCATTCTTGTTGCAGTTGTCTGAGTGGATGGCTCATAGATGGAACCTTGCCCTATCTCCTGGAGACATTGCAGTTCAGTTGGATTTGGTCTCGAAGGTCCATGGCCTAGAACAGGCGGAGAAGTATTTTAGTAACATCCCAGGCCCTTTGAAAACCTTTAAGGTTTATGGTGCTCTATTGAATTGCTATGCAAGCAACAAATCATTAGACAAAGCAGAGTCCATCATGCAAAAGATGAGGGAGTTTGGGGTTCTGAGAAAATCACTTTCTTATAATGTTATGCTGAACCTCTATTCAAAAATGGGAAAGCAAGAAAATTTCAATGCCCTAATCCAAGAGATGGAAGAGAAGGGCATCAGTTGTTATCCATCCACATTATACGTCCGGCTGAATGCATATGCAGCTGTGCCAGACATAAATGGAATGGAGAAGCTTCTTTCACTGATGGAAGCTAACCATTTATTCACCGTTGATTGGCATGCATATATTATAGCAGCAAATGGGTACATGAAAGCTGGCGTTACAGAAAAAAGTTTGACAATGCTAAAGAAATCAGAGCAACATATAAATGGTTGGACAGGTTTTGCTTATGAAATGCTCCTAACTCTATATGCTAGCCTTGGTGATAAAGATGAGGTGTACCGTATATGGGGTTTGTACAAGAAATTGGGGAAATTATACAACAGGGGCTACTTTCGCATGATAAGCTCATTAATCAAGCTTGATGACCTCGATGGAGCAGAGAATGTATTAGTGGAGTGGGAATCCGTGAACACGTCTTTTGATTTTGATATTCCAAATTTGCTTATAAATGCTTATTCCAGGAAGGGGCATTTGGAGAAGGCTGAAGCATGCATAAGCAGGGCTGTAGAGAGAGGACAGCGCCCTACGGCTGGCACATGGGATCGTCTTGCCACGGGATACTACAAGGATAACCAGATGGCAAAGGCAGTGGAGACAATGAAGAAGGCTATCACGGCTGAGCAACGCGGATGGAAACTTAACCGTGTCACTTTGACAGCATGTGTAAAATATTTGACAGAGAATGGAGAAACAGAGGCAGCAGACGAATTCTGCAGGTTGCTTCCAGAAAGTGGCCATCTTTTGCGGAGATCTAAAAACAAAGTGAATAGTGTTAAACACAAAACTTGTGCAGACATAGTCAACAAGATTGATGGGGATGATCTGCAAGCGGAGGAGAATGCACATGGGGTAACAGAGTTGAAGTACCAGAGCAGCGCTTAATTTCATCGAAGGCCGTGAGGAGTCATTATTGACTGATTATACTAGTTATTGAAGTTAGAACTCCTTGGAGCCGAACCGTTTGAGAACCTAGTTTTGCAGCTAAATGTTTTCTATGGTGGTTAGTGACAAATATGCAGGTGGTGCTCGTACCTGTGAAGACTGTTGGTCGTTTCAATGAATTAGCCGTGGGATATTGGGGAGGGGGAGCGGCTTTGAACGACAAAATCCCAGCTTTTTTCCTTAACAGTGATCAGTCTTGACAGAAATTATGAGCTAATGAATTGTTTCATCTCAGCTCTACAATGCAGATATTACTGGAGGTAAGATGGTTGGAAAAAGAAGGGAAAGTAGATTCTGGCTAATTTATGCCATCCTAGGGGCTCTTGTGGAACCACATTGAATTGTAAATATACCTGTAAAAATTTTGGTAGTGTGACATTTGTGAATGTAATTGAGTTGAGTTTATTGATACGGCTCGTTAATCACAATTGGATTGGACTCAGACCCTCGGTGGGACTGTTTTGTAATACAATTAATCTTCCTTTAACAAATTCAAGATCCAAAAGTTAAATCTTCCGAAGAATCCTCCTTCGATGCTACTGAAGTCGAAATGAAAAGATCAGTTTTTTGCTGATGGGTCGAGGATTTCCCATTCAGCTGTCTCTTGATTTTCACATTTTCTCATCCATTTGGTGCATAGGAATCATAGGATGAGTGCAAAAGTGCCAGTACTGCTTGTATTCTTTCAGTCCGTTAAAATTTTCCCTTTGCGTCGTATTCGGGGAATCGCGTGACTTGAACCCTTGACCTTCTATGGAGGAGGCATAAGTAGAGATGGAGCCAGGGAGGGATCAGTAGGGGCGGTTGTTCTTACAAGAAGAAAAAGAAACACTATTATTATATGTAAAAAAAAAAATTTATATGAAAGTATATAGGCTCGCCCCTACGTAGAATTTGAAAAAAAAAAAACATAATAGTAACATTTGAAATACAAGGATACCAACATTAATTACTAAAGCTAACGGCTAAAATATAACAAAAAAATAAAACTATAGGGTTAATATTGTGAATATTCAAGTAATAAACTTTCACCTTTCGTTAGATGGGTTTAGTGTTTTACAGTTTTATTTCTTTTTGCCCTAAAATCTTAATGGCACACCAAATCCTCTCTCTCATCCCCAATTGAGAAGAGATTTTGGAAACTCTAAATAATTTTGGTGAAATTTAAGTTGTAGGTATGTCTTTTCCCAATTGTTGTTCTAGACTTCTACTAATTCTTTGTTTTTTGACCGGTAAAATCAAGTAACATAAAAACCCACGTACCGAATGCGTCCAGTTGTGATGAATGAAAAATAAGAAGATGAACAATACAGAAAAACAAGACACATACATCAAGATCGATCCCATTAATTAAACCGATTTATGTACTTACATTATTTTGAGTTTTAATGTATTTACGTGATTATGCATGTGTATTTATATTTTTTTCTCTCGTGCACGATCGCTCCAACGTGGTGAAATTCCTAGCTCAATCCCTGGTATGAACATTCTGACCAGTGACCAACTGATCAAAGATAATTTTCGTCGTGTAATATCGATCTGTCGAGAAGATACTTGGAAATTGTCTTCGTCATGTGCTACTGATCTGTCTAGAAGATAGACAATTCTAAGCTTAAAGAAGGTCAATAGCCATTGATGATTTTCTCCAGGAATACCTTTGCATGTTGATTTTGGGTGGTTGGATCATGACTTTAGAGGAGGCAAATCACGAAACGACAATTCCGTGTTTCTTGTTGGCCACTGACCTCTTCTTCCTCAGTATCATATTTCTAGAAGGGACACAACAAAACACATGCTATTTATGTCTCGTACACATCCAACACCACCATAATCATTCCGTTCTGTTAAGGTTTTTATTTTTTAAGTACTTATTTTTTCGTTTTACGAGACAAATTATTTTCTCACAATACATCACATTTAATTCAACAAAAATGCTTATTTAAAAATTCAAATAAATACTTATTTGAATTAGCGGAATGAGGCCTTGGGGGATTTCTCCTTCACTAGCATACCAAAGCATGCCAAACTCATCTAGTCCAAGGAGAGTGAATATTTTTTTTTGAAGCGGAAACTTCTTGTTAGCTGTGCATCATCCCAAGTCTAAAATTGTGATACACACCGTTCACTTCATGGAGCTATTATCCTCACCGTTTACTTCGTGGAGCTCGATGCATAGAACAATCCTCCTAAAAATCAAGTTGATTGGGCATCGATAACCCAATAAAAATCTCACATTTTCGGGCTTAATTTTTCGGACATGGACATTACCTCACTACTTTTTACCAATGTTTGATGGACGTGATTTGTTGCAATACTACTTTACTCATTGAGTTCTACGAAGTGAAGGGTTCAAATTATATTTTCGGACGTGGGACGACAACTATTTCGTGAGAACAGCAGCCTGCTGAGGCACGACGGGGTAGATTATTCTCCAGCACCACCACCACAATCATCAATTCATTCCTCTTGGTTCATGGCTACCACTGCTGGTATTAATCTTCTCATTAGATTAGAAAGCTCAAGTGACATAGCAACAAATTAATTGAATCCATCTGAGCCTAAAATTACAAGTTATCACCAAAACTCACTCACAGTGGGGTACCTACAAATATAGCTGAATCCATCTGAGCCTCAACTTACAAGTCATCACCGAAAACTAATTCTCAGTGGTGGACCTAAAATCCTCAAAAAATCAATATAATTCCCTATGCTCCAAAAATTCCTAGAAGAAAATATTCTATAAAACTTTCAATTCGGGCATCACTAAAATCGCTCCTCGTCTTAGAAAGAAATTTAAAAGCTTAAGCAACAAAGCACCCGAGATCCCGATCTTCATGCTGATCTTAAATTGCAAATGGTTCCACACCACAATTTTCTATCGAAACTCGATTTCAAAGAAAGTAAATAAACTTAGCCTCAATTACATTCAAAATTTTGATTACACACTATTTTCTGTAACTTCTCTAAAGTAGACTGTATATCAGCACAGAGATGCAAACGCTGTACTGTCATCTGGCTCAATCTTTGTATTGGTTCTATATATCCTTGTATTTACTCATAAGATTTACAGTGTGTACGATGGGCCTCACAAAAAAACAAGGCAATTAGAACAACAAAAGGCACAGAACTACACAACACAAGAGGAAAAAACACACTCTGCTAAGCGACTCCTCAGTTCGCATCATGTGCCTTCTCAACCTCGGACTACTGCTCCCCGAAAGGCGATAAGAGTTGGGATAAGCATACAAAGTAGTTTCCGAGTTACCAAAGATCCGTGCATAAACCATTTCCCCATACATGCCCACCCCCGGCTGAAGTTGCAGAGACCGCTGTGGATAACCGTGATGATGGTGAAGTTGCTGAGCTGGACGAGAACTGGTTTGGACCCTGCAACTGGGGCTACGAGGTCTTTGTGGGACTAATATGCCGAGATGAGGGGTTTTTCCTTCAGAGGGTTTCGCGGTTTGGCCACGGCCGTAAAGTGGGACCAAGGTTTTTTGTGAAACTTCGGCTTTGCATACTGGGCATTGGGGGTTTTGGTGGTCGAGTTTTCTAGAGGAGGCGCTCTGGAAATGGATCCACTTGTAAATGCAGGGCCAGCAGTAGAGGTGACCGCAGAGAGTGACCACCGGGTCTTGCACGGAATCTAGGCAAATGTTGCAGTCGAAACCACCACAAGGATTGTTTTCAGATTCATCTACCGTTGCCGGGGAAGATTTCCACTTCTCAATGGTAGCTCCATCTCCTTTGGAGTCATTTTGTGGGGCGGCTTGCTGAAGGTAATGTTGATCCATGGCCATTTTGCGATGGAGAATGTGTCCTTTTCAGTTGCCCGAAATCTGGAAAAACATACCAGAAACAAAACATTAGGCTCTTGAAGAACAGAATAAGAGCAAGGAAAGATCAAGAATCTTTGACTACAAGAGAAACTGAAGATATTTCCTGTTATATGCTCTGAATAGACTTTTATGGTCTCTGCCTCATCTTGTAGATGCAAATTATTTTGTATATGGATATATGAATTGCCACAAGTTTATCTAGCCAGATACAATTCTTCCTTTACACCCCATCGTCAGACGTTTGAAAAAGAGGTGCCCAACCGTCACTCCGCAAATTAAGTAAAAACAAATCAATAAGCCGTTCCCACCTTTTTTTGTTCCACCCAAAAAATAATTATTAACTATTGGGTCCCCCATAGCTAATTTGTTAAGAGTTTTAATTAATATGCTATCAGAATACTTGTGTGGCACGGCTATGGATAACCCACCTCTCAACATCTCTAATTTCCCCTATTAAAAGACTAACAAGAAGTTCTGAATTCTAAGGTTGTCATTTTGTTCACACAAGAATTTCATAGCAGAAAGAGTTTCTTTGCTCCATGTCGGGAATGTTTATATGATTCCACTGCTTAGTTTGAAAACAACTTTGAGATAAGAAGTTTGAGAACAAAAGATCAGAAATCTCAGAATAATAGGTAATAGGATAGTTGTAGCAGAACTATTACAACTCCAGGACCATAAACCCTGAGAATTCGTTCAAGGTTAAAGAAACAGCATCTAATTGATCTCCCAATAGGATAGTTGTAGCAGAACTATTACAACTCCAGGACCATAAACCCTGAGAATTCGTTCAAGGTTAAAGAAACAGCATCTAATTGATCACCCAAACCGTTAACCATAGAGCGGAAGGTTTTACCGAGAAAGAAAAACCCGACTACCCAACCACTTGAAATTTCAATTAGTGGGGCATCTAATGGACCTTGCTGAATAGTTTCATCTAGAATGTTTACCAGTTATCAAACCGTGTTTACATACAGATCTCCCGGATACTTCTACAAAACATGCGACTAAGCCACGAAAACTACCTAGATCGACAAACTTCAGCCGCCACAAATATCCATCATCAGAAATTTCAACCAACTGTCTTTCATCAATGAACAACGCGGTAATTGGTCACCACAAATTTCTATCACATCAGAATGGAAGATATATTCCACTCTCCTGTTGAAATTCAACAGAGTGGACCAATATCCCACGTATTCCATGATGAAACCTTGTACACCCTCTGTGTCGAGGTTTATTCCACCCTCAACGGAACCTTATACCCTACAAACAGTCAGCATCAACACCACCACAAAACGGAACAAAAATTAACATAGGCACCAGTCCACTAAAGGTGCTGAAGAAACAAGAACAACCGCAACTAATTCATAGGCCAATACATTCCTAAAAGCTCGAAAAGTAAATGTTTCTATCAGTTTCCGCAGATACCTTAGCGCTCCGAGATGGCACAATTGCTTATGAGTTATGAATAGGTTTGTATGCAGGCGGAGAAGCAAAGTCAAAGGAATTGCCTATGTTAGCCCATGTTCTGCATCTGCCTCCAAAAGGAGACAAAGAGATTTACCCATAAAAGAAGTACCACCATATTACAAACCCATCCCTTAATTTAAGGCTTCGGGTATACGAGATCGTGTTTCTATTCAGATGCTGAATTTGCGTTGGAAGAGGATTGTCACACCTAATAACAGGGAAAGGTTCTTTCTCCGCCGAGAAGATAGGCTACCTAAGTTCTAACTGTTACGATTTGCCAAACTAAATCTCGTGTCTTAATCAAATCACGTAAGATCCACGGAATGAATGATTCTGCTGGATGCTAAGGGCCCGAACACAAGGCAGGAATATCCATTGTCATGAAACAGATTCGATTCGGTGATTTTACCTTATTCGTAGTTCGTAGTGTTCTAAAAGTCGCTAGACACTAGCCGGCGGAAAGAGGGGCGCTTAGCGCTTAGAGGCCGATTAGTCCATCAGGCGGGGTTCCAACACCTCGATGAAAATCGGGCTGCCTAGACCCATTTTTAGAACAGAGCTCATATGAAAACAATCGGAAACACTATAGTTACAAAATTCGTGCCCACGATTCAAATCAGGAAACCACTAGGAACCAAAAAAACGAGTTTACTCATTACTCACTCGTCCAAAATAAAGGACTCATTAGCCGTGATTTGGACGATAGAAACAGATCATAACAGAACCACTAACAAATACTCCAAATATCTACAGCCAGAAATCAAGAGAAGAATGCATTGGATTAAATAAAGGCAGGATACGCACCAATGGTTCAGTAATCTTTCGAAGCCTTGAAAGTAGAGCTTCAATGGCGTCTTGCGGAGCAGAACAGAGAGTTTAAGAGAGAGAGAGAGAGAGAGAGAGAGAGAGAGAGAGAGAGAGAGAGAGAGAGAGAGAGGCGTTATGTGTTGAGGGGTAGTACAGGGGTGAAGCGAAGGAAGAAAGGCTGCGTGAGAAGTGATGGGAGAGAAGCCGTTTTGATGAAGGAATATATATACGCAGCAGCGGATATGATTTTAGAGAGAGAGAGACGGAGGAGAGGAGAGAGGAGAGAGAAGAGAGAGAAGATAAACATCGAAAGTCGAAACACGGCGAATAGCCCGTGACGTGGCACCTCCGCTGGGGCTCCATCCCGTGCACAACGTTCCCTTGACTCCACCTCATTTTTTTCCTAATTTTTACCTATGACGCGGGCTTCTCGACAGCGTTCCCGTGACTCCACCTCAATTTTTTCCTAAGTTTTTACCCATGACCCGGGCTTCTCAACGGTTAGACCGCAGATAAGCCAGTGCGGTTTAACATCGGTCGTTCATCTCAACAATCGATAATTTAAATTTAAGAAGTATGTTCTTAATGTATCTTAGCGGTAAAATTATAATATTAATAAATCTAATTTATTGAAAATACTTTTGAACGACCGTTACACAAACTACCTTAATTTTTCAGTTTGCTATTTGATTGTCTTGATTTTTTTTTTCCTATTTTCTTTTCCTGTCTTTTCTAATACTATTGAGAAAAGTGAAAAAAGATTTTTTTTTTCCAGTAACAACTTGTTCGGATATGTTATTTGCCAATTTGGCACACTCGGTACCCTTAGATAGCGACAAAGCTCAGCCGGGCTCCTCTTACCAAGCAATCTTTCAAGGGAACACTGAGGGTCCCCGGGCCCTACGCAGAGCGAGGGGCGGGGGTCCTCTTGGTATCGCTCAGTGCACTGTGGCTCGGAGAACGGTCCGAGCTCTAGTTTCCGGAGCCACTACAATGTTAGTTGTTACCCAAGAAAAATATACTTGTTTTCTTTTGTTGGTCCCTTTTGAGACTTGTTATGTATTTGATATCTGTTAGTTGTATCCGAGAAAAATGTATTTAAGTTTTGATAAAAATCTTAAGATATCCGTTAGCCAACAAAAATTTACTTGTTTTTTTTTTTTTTGGTCGGTCCCTTTTGAGAGTAGTTATGTATTTTCGGAGACGTGTAATTACATACGTTTTCACAAATACTCTTTTATGTTTCAGTTAAACGCGTTGCTGTTACTCATACAAAAAAGAGTTTCGGACAATGCCCTAAATTTTATTCTCTTAGAGAGGACAAATATTTAAAGATATCATAACATAAAGAGAAAGACAAATACTTAAATTAATTACATCTTGATCTTCTTGTTGAAAATAAATAACTCTCTTTTAAAATGCATCGAGTGTGAACCAAGGAATCATCCCACATTGTTGGCTTGTCCTCAAAGAAATCCAAATATGCTTTTCTTGGTAATTTCAAGTTAATTTTCCAACCTACATAAGATTTTAAAATTGTGCTAAAGGTAGTCCCACTAAAGTCATTTTCTAATCAAGTCCTTGCAAATTTTCTCAAGTCACTCGAACTTTTGGTAATCTTTTCACATCACCTCATATATAGGATACATATTTGTTAATTTGTTTCTACATTCGAGCTTTTTCAATAAAAACACAACACTAGAAGAAAAAGAAGAAGAAAAAGGACTTGTATCTATACATGTGAAAAACTAACCACCGTCATAAACCTTATTACGTGAAACGTTCCTCTTGTTCTAGTTATAGAAATCTAATAGATAGATAAACTTTGCAAATTGTCTGACATAGATACTTGGATGTTTTCAGAATCGTTCGGTGCACGCAAATTCATCAATACGTGCGTGAGTACGTTTCACACTCGTCGAACGGCCATAGATGTACACATGCGTCCGAAGATGTCCAAATCGCAGAATCTGTATATGGACGTCCATGTGCAAAGTATTCCTCTTATTTTTATATGACTTTTGCGTGTAGTGAAGAGGTTACGGATGACAGTGCAATTTGTATGATTAAGATTTTAAATTTGATAAACATCAATTAATTCGACAGGTATTGTGTGGATTGACAATTGACAAAATCATATGCCGCGGGTATTGTCTGAAAAATTGTGTCAATTTTAAGAAGTCGAATAAAAACACTGATTCTACTGATATTTTACTAATATTTTCAATAATTGGATTTTACAAAAAAAATTTCCGCAACTAACATGCAAATTAATAGGGGATGTGACGTGACACAAACTGGTGACTAAAAATTCAGATTGGGCCATGACAATATAATTCACTCACTTTTAAGGGGTATGAACATTATTCACCGAAAATCAAAAAAAAAAAAAAACATTATTCACCATAAGGGTAATAAATACCAAAATATTAGACCCCAGTTAAAGCATTGAAGTCAAGTAAAACAACCACTTAGGGCGGCAGTAAGTAATATTCACCTATTCTGTGGGTGAACAAAATTAATTTTGACCAGTTGTGACAATTGATAGCATTTAAAGATCAATGAGATTTGGTTGACTATTGAAACTTCTTTAGTTGAAGAAGAGAAAAAACAAACGCTGTGTGTTCTTTCACATTTGGGATCGAGCAAATTAGATATATGAAAATTGAAAATTTTCGTTACGGGTCCGTTTGTTTCGATGTAAAATAATTAATTTCGACTAGTTGTGACGATTAATCCACTATTTTCCCACCTCAAGACAGATGGCACTTAAAGATCAGAAAGTCTACCCCACCGATATTTCACCGCTCCCTCCCACTGCTCTCAATCTCACCGTCCAAAAGCGTTTTGGACGTTCCGGATTTTAAAAGGCCAGGGAGAGTTTTTTTTTTTTTTAAATCCGAACAATTGATTACTGAGACAACGGTGAAATTGAGTAGAGCGGCGGAAGAAGCGGTGAAACAGAGCGGTGGGGTAGTCTTGCCCAAGGTATAAAGATCAATGAGCTAAATTTGGATGAGTATTGAAATTTCTTTAGTTGAAGAAGAGAAAAACAAAAACTGTTTGTGTTCTTTCACATTCGTGAACGAGCAAATTAGCTATGAAGTTGACATTTTTCATTAAGTCTGGATAAGATTGTCATTAATGATCTAGAGATTCTAGACACACTACTACTAGTAAGAAGATTATGTATTTGACCTTTATACCCCTACCTAGGTAAAATAATAAAAAGAAAATAACATGTTATGTGTTGGTTAAATTCCGAAACAATGGTTTGGCCTTGTAGACTTGTCTTGCTTTTTCGTCTTTTGTCTTATAAAAAAAATGCAACCGACACAAATGGAAGTAGCCACAAATATTTTCAAAACTGTTCGATACATATGTGCTCCACATCTACCGTGTGAGATCCTTCTACATTAGACGATTTCAAATGCATTTTGCACCAATTTTTGAACCTCCGTATGTATTGTAGGCATTGCTGTTATCTCTTCTTTTTTCTTCTTTTTTTATCGTCAGAAGTCATATTTTAATTCTTTTGAGGGCCACAAACATATTGCATTCATAAGGACACTATTGGTCTGAAAGTACAAAGAAAACAACTGGGAAAAAAAAAACAAAAAACAAAAATCAATTTTATTAGAATAGTTAGATTAGCGCATTAAAAGAAGAGTTGAACTCATGACCTTCTTGCTCTTATCTTACTATTTGCCAACGGCATGCACTCTTTAATTTCCCATTTCCCTTACCAATTGCTAGTAAATAAACAAATAAGGATTCAAATCTCTTGGCTACTATTATTTTCGATTTCTCTAAAGCATTTCATACAGGTCTCCTTAGAATAATCCCAATTGTACTACTATGTATTTAGTTCCAACACCCTTACCAATTGCTAATAAATGAACCAATAGGGATTCAAATCTGATCAATTTATCGTTGGTATATCCTTTTATTTGATTTAGATGTGTTATTTTGTCTCACTCGTGTGCAATAGGTCCTTTTCAGTTGTATTAAACGCACACTGTCAGTACCGATATTTATTAGGGGCTAGTATCAATGAGGTTCTTACTCTAGCTTCCACTAAAATCTCTTGGCTCCTATTGTTTTGAATGACTCTCTTTTCATTTGATAAGTTAGCTTAGAATTAATAGTCCCAATGGTGTTCTTATACTTATATGTTCCGGTTAAGTACCAACTGTACTTAATCAACGTTTGTGTCGCTACCCATTACGTTTACATTTTGTGATTCATTGACTCCTCCAATAGATAATAGAGCGCAATATGAAAGCTGCATAAAAAAAAATTCCCATTTAACATAAACAAAAATTAAAAAGAAAGAAATCAAGCTGTACATTTTGCGCCCTCATCGTCGTTTTACTCTATTCCCTTTCCAATTATTGCGGAACCGAGAGAGAGAGAGAGAGAGAGAGAGAGAGAGAGAGAGAGAGATTCTACGATAACAGAAAGTCTGAGCTTCCCGACCGAAATCCCAACGCCGCACCGGGCCCACTCCGGCTACCGGACGGCTGATCGGAGCCGACCAAAAATTCTAAAAAAAAAAATCAAGTGGGCTTACGCGAGAATCAACGGCATCCGATGTGTGTAGGTGGCCGATCCAAACACTCCATTTTTCGAGTAAGGCTACAGTTCCCGACCGAAATCCCGACGCCCCGCTGGGCCCACTCCGGCCACCGGACGGCTGATCGGAGCCGACCAAAAATTCTATAAAAAAAACCGAGTGGGTCCACGTGAGAATCAACGGCATCCGATGTGTGTAGGTGGCCGATCCAAACACTCCATTTTTTTGTATACACACAATACAAAAAAATGGAGTATTTGGATCGGCCACTTACACACATCGGATGCCGTTGATTCTCACGTTGACCCATTCGGTTTTTTTTTATAGAATTTTTGGTCGGCTCCGATCAGCCGTCCGGTGGCCGGAGTGGGCCCAGCGCTGCGTCAGGATTTCGGTCGGCAACTGTAGCCTTACTCGATTAATATATGGCTGACAAGCAAAGCCAGCCATTATCCCTATCCTCCTATTCCTATAGCCAAGTACTGCTAAATCCCTACGATTTACTCTAAGAAAAGTACTACTAAAATCTTTATATATGTATATCACCAAAGTATCTTCTGTTATAAGAAATGATGTATACGATTTGGTGCATTTTGATGCGAGTTCGATGCGTATCTTACGCTTAATAACTACTTATGTGATAACCATACGATTCATGATGCGGTAGGTGATGATGCGTATCAATCGTGTTACTAGACCATGTTATATGGTTAAAGACTGAGAATTACTATTATCATGAAAGTGTTTATTGTTATGCTGATCAAAGAAGATTTAATTCCTATTGGAATGTGCAAGTTGATTTTGAATTTTACGTTGCGTATAATTGTTTCTTTAAACTTTTATTATTTTCTTTAAATTTGCGTACACCCTTGTTTATTTAAACTTTTATTATTTTCTTTAAACTTGCGTACACCCTTGTTTCTTTAAATTTTTATTATTTTCTTTAAACTTGCGTACACCAGAGGGACACGCGCATGATTTAAAGTTGGGTGGAAGAACATTAATAAGAAATTGGAATACATATCAAGACTATATGATTTTGCTTATACAAATCATAAAAATACTACCTGAAAGATTATCATATAATTGTACGTATATACAATCTTGTGCATCCCTAGCTATTTTAAGAAAAATAGTACTGCAAAGGTATAATTAATGGTTAAACTAACACTAGTATCGCAAAAACTCCGGGTTGGGCCGGTGTTCGATCGTCGACTTAATATTGGGCATGCGAGCTTATAATATAATATTAAAGACAAGACTACAACAATTTTAATAAAAACTTGAAAAGTGGTAGGGTGGTCAGTCGATCTCATCCGCTTTTTATCCGTCCTTGTATCTTGATATAATTAACAAATGAGCGATAGACCATATATCTGTATCCCCTTTTGTCAACCGTGTTGTAACCTAAACATTGTTGGTATCATGATTTCGATAATACCACCACTAGATAAACTTAATTTTCTGATTAATTTACACAATAAAGAGTACGTGTGTGTCTATAGAGTCCGGTTCCCTTAAGAGATCCCGCACGGGCTTACCGTGCGGGACTCCCATTTCCCGATCGAATTGGGACGATCCGAGCCGCTCAAAGTGATCAGAACGTGATTTTAAGGGTACCCGTGAGAAACCAGCAAAAAAAATGATCGGGAAAGGCTTGATCCGAGCAGTTTTTTATTGAACGATTCAGTAAAAACTACTCGGATCAAGCCCTTCCCGATCATTTTTTTGCTGATTTCTCGCGGGTACCCTTAAAATCACGTTCTGAACACATTGAGCGGCTCGGATCGTAACAATTCAATCGGGAAAGGGGAGGTCCGCACGGTAGACTGGTAAGGGATCCCTCACTGAATCCGTGGTGTGTGTGTGTGTGTGTGTGTGTGTGTGTGTGTGTGTGTGTGTGTGTATATATATATATATATATATAACTCTTTTCTCGGTAAAAGAAATTTATTGTTCTTTGAAAATGAATGCAAAGAATAAATAAACCAAGGGCACAATGCAAACGACATCACCGGAGACCCAAAACCCAAATGAATGCAAGAGACAACCAAAAATTAAAACACGTACAATTGTAATACAAAGAGACTAACCGATGCAAGAGGCTTGTTCGTTTGGGGACTTTGAAACCCCTGCGCACGGTCCTCAATACATTTTTTCTATTTATATCTCTTTGCTCAAATCTCCTTGAAAACCCAAAACGAATCCAATAGAGAAATGAAACCAAACAACCAACAACCAAGCCTCTCGGACAGCACCAAAATTTCATATAGTATAATTAATCAATCGATTAGAAAATATTGCAAGGAACATGAGGAGAATATATTTAGAAAACGTTGTATGCCAACAACTTATATATATTCTTTGAGAAGGAAGACGTGGATAATTAATTAATTGATTTGAAATTCTAGTTATTTAACGCAAATGCATATGTTAAGGTTAGCTAAGAGAAAAATTCGGTATATAACTCTAAGGGGTTAATTGGCCAAGTGGTCTTGGTCTGAGACCTAGCCACTTAGGTGTTTGCTTCATTTTAAGGTTTCAGGTTCGATTTTTCTTACCAACAACTCTTGAGGCAATCTCACCTCCATGCGTAAGCATATGAAACAACTGTATGGATTAGTCCGCGATGCGCACAAGCTGGCCCGAGATACCCTGCATTACAAAATAAAATAAATAAATAATTCTGAATACCATTTCATTCCCGTGATGCATGTCTTATATATATAGGTGGTGGCGTACGTGCTTCATCAAGTTTCCCATTAGTCCAATATTAATTCACCTGAATATTATATTTGATTTTTAAAATCAAGATGGGAAAAAAAAAAAAAAGAATATGGCAAACATATCTTACTGGTTGGTACATATTATATATATCTTCCTGTGTATTCTAAACATATTTCGCACAATAAATTTTCTTTAAACAGCTTATTTACTCGAATTATTAGCTGTATATAAGATGGAACATGGTCAATTAGCTAAATAACATTTATAAGTGAAAATTCAAGAAAACAATTAGGGTGTTATTATTTGATGTATTAATTACCAATTAATAATTGGAAAAATAAACAAAATCCTAAGGTACTAACCGAAATAAACTCTAGTTGGCACCCTCACCAAAGAATGATGAAACCTCTAATTAATTTTTTTGAGCTTTGCCGAACTCGTGTACCTATTAATTAGATCCAAAGAACATGATAGAATATTTGCAAATTGCAATTCTATATATAAGCCGATGACTATTTTCATTCTGCCATCTAAGTATTGACTTTTGGGGTGGGCCAAACACTATATGTAACACAACATTTAAAAAAGAAATGATAGATACAAATTCACTGACCACAGTCCTCTCATATGCATGTGGGCCGCACTCTGAATGATCCTGACTATATTCTTACGTTTAGGGACACCAGCCATATGAATGTGAGATCGATGTTTGTGGTTGGAGTTTCAGTTGGTAGGTTCATACGTGACACTGCTGCATCTAAAATGAATTTTAAAAAAAAATGGTGTGAATATAGGGAGTGGTAAAATTATTTGGCTTCCAAAATGTTTGATGCTTCCTAATTTTGTGTTGGAAGGTTCCTTGGGCGGGCCAAGCCCTTCTAGAAGGGGCCAGCGTGCACCTGACCGGAAATTCACGCACCCTAACGGCCGTACATGGTTGGTCCATGTTTTCTAGACACGCTGTACGAAGTGGAAAAAATCAATGTCGGTTGTTACGTGCCTCAAGGACAATTGGCAAAATCCTTACTTATTTTACATTTTTAAATTCAAAAATAATGTAAATAAAAAATAATTTTTTGAATTTTTTTACACCGTATAAAAAATCTCATCGAGATTCTTCAAATAATTTCTATATTGCATATTTTTACATTTCAATAAGCGCAATTATTTTTTAGCTTGAAATTACATTTTTAAAAACTAAAGACTTATTTTCTGCTCTAGAATGGAGCCGTAGTATAGTAGTCCAGTCCGAAGTTGGACGGTCCAAAATTCCGAACCACGGATTCTACTCATTCCAGAATCTTCTCGATGGCTGTTTGGGAGAAAAATACTAATCGATCAAACAGAATTTTCTCTTCGGACGTACTAGTAACATAGGAGTAGTAACATTTTTCAAATCTTTCTGTCACGGGAGAAAATGAACCTTTCATTCTAGAGATCGAGTCGTTAAAGAGTAAAAGTCTCGGTTCACTATAGAGAAAGTCTAGTGACAATTTATTTTGTCTCCACAGTTTATACCCCATAGACACAAGTGTAGTGGTTTTCACACAAATGTTTGTGTAGTGTCTGTTGTCCACCACACTTGTGTGTATGGAGTATAAATTACGGTGTCAAAATGCAATGTAGTAGCATTGCTCTTCATTGTATATACAGAGAGAGAGAGTACTACATTGCTCTTCATTGTATATACAGAGAGAGAGAGAGAGAGAGAGAGAGAGAGAGAGAGAGAGAGTTGCAATTTAGCAAGAGAGGTGTTTACATACAAAATATACCGCCCTATGAGAAAATTACACACGGCACTAAACAGTGTGCAGAACAATCAAAACACTTTGTAATTACACCTAAGATATATGAGATCGACAGGTTTAATTATGATGTTATTTTAATACTATACGGTATCGTTTAGATTAGAGAAACAACCACATTTGGCCATAAAGTGGCAGATGCCAAAAGGATAATTAAGTATAACTATTGATTAAACTCATTAACCATCGAACGGTGTCCTTTAGAGACCCTTTATGATGAGAATCAGTTATATTTACCCACATCCGTTCAAATAGCCAATTTCAAAGCACTAATCCATGCTGCTTAAATAACAGGAACCCATTATCCACATGATTAGCCACGATCTATTGCAACAAATGTGGGAAGCATAAGAGTTTTCTGAGGAGACCAAGTCAATAGCAATTCGAAAGCAATTACAACCGTTCTTGGAGGAAATTATGGTGTTTCAAATCAAATTTGAATGAAGACTCAGACATTCAAAAAAAACGTGGAGAAAGAGAATTATGGACAGATCCTTTGTCTATAAATAGAAGAAGAAAATGAAGAAGAACCCCAACAAATCGTCATCTGACATCCCATACAAAAGTGGTTGTTCAGAGATCTAAAGTAGTTTAGGACTTAGAAATTAGTTCAAAGTAGTTAATGTAGTTATAGCTTAGTATTTTGCAAGTTTGAAAACTTATTTGAATGTAAACTTACTTTTGATTAAATTTGAGTTATCTTACATTATTCTGTCTTATTCTTGCTAAAGAGTAATCGCATATAAGCTTGCTTTTGATTAGATTAAAGTGTGCTTATATTTATGTCTTGTTCTTGTTGAAATCTTAAGAGTAATAGTGTCTAAGCTTGATTTTGATTAAATTCAAGCTTGCTTATATTCAGTTATTTTTTCCGATTTCTCTGTTGGAAGAGTGTCGATTTAGTTTGGTTGATACCTTTTAGAAAAATCCTCTTCGTTGAGGTAATCAAATGTATAATCACAACTGTCTGATTAAGTTAGCTATTTTTGAGTTAATCTGAAAATAATAATTTATATTCTTTTCTGGCACGTCCATACACAATCATTTTGTCAAAGATTGAGCTAATTTAGCACAAATACAATCCGACAGTTGGACGCATCCCAAGGATCGAAGTCCAGACCGGAAGTTTGAACGGGTCTGAAATCCGAATACATCCACGGATTCTACTCATTCCAGAATCTTCTTGATGGCTTTTAGAGAGAAAAATGCTACTCATACTACTAGTACGTAAGCAAAAAGAATTTTCTCTTCAGATGTAACTGGTAACATAGTAGCACTCGTAACAATTTTCAAATCTTGTGTCACGGGAGAAAATGAACCTTTCATCCTAGAAAGTCGTTAAAGAGTAGTAGTCACGGTTCACTCCAGAGAAAGTCTAATGACATCGCATTTTGACACCACAGTTTATTTATTTATTTAAATTTAACAGTCGAACAGCTCTACAGCCACACCATTATATGGGCCCAACCCAAACCCTCAGGGAAGCTAACGCGGTCACATCAGTCACGGTCTCCCACTTACTTCAGGATACTAACCCAATAGAAAATCGAATCTTAGACCTTGAGGAGTATTCCCAAAACATAGACATCCGCTTGAACAACTAGAACAACCCTGGGTGTGTATGACGTAAAAATTGCAGTGTCATGCAAAATCACTCTTTTGGAGCTGCCTTACAGTGGGTCGAATCGACCTTTTGTGTACCGAACCATCGGGCGAGGGAGGCGAACGCCTCAATGCCGAGTCTTTCTTTGCCGCGGACTCAATGTCAGTTTGTTACCTGCAAGATGGAGTAACGCACAAAGACAAACCTTTTCTAGATTAAAGTTTGCTTAACAAGAAAAACCTTATCTATATTCTTTCTTTTAAGTAAACAAACAAAAGACTTTCTGCAACAATTATGTGGCATGGGATCGCGTTACACCTCGTACGTACTAAAAGAAGTGGTCCCAACTTCCAAATGGAAAGATTTTTCAGTTATTTGGGCAACCATGTGAGAAAATTCAAAGTGATTCATATTGGTACAAACGTATACGCATGTGAAAGAATTCTTCACTATAATGCTCTCTTTTTTAAACATCGGTTCACTATAATGATTGGATATTTTTATTTTTTTTAGCCAATATTGTATAGTTAACAGGAGTTAGTAGGATGTTAGTCATCGGAGAGCTCAGAGACTATCTATAATCCTGAAATTTGAAATCCTGCCCCTCATAGAGCTTGAACCTAGGCCACCACGAAGAAGGACATGAACTTTACCAATTGTGCTAGCTTGGCAATTCTTATAATGCTTGGATTGACAAGGAATAGATTTTACGTTTTCTTCAGGAGGTTATATGGGATGGGAAGGGAAAAGAAAGCAATTTAGAATGAGAAATTTAGATATCCATACAATGCACGTTAGAGCATCTCCAAGCACCGAAAAAAGGGTGTTCGGATCAAATACCCTACATACTTCGGATGCCGTTGATTCTCGCGCTGGCCCCCTCGTTTTTTTTTTTTAGAATTTTTGGACGGCTCGGATCGGCCGTCCAGTGGCCGGAGACGGCCTGGCGCGGTCGTCTCTACGATTTTGGTACCGACCCCGTCGGTACCTGTAGCACTACTCTTGTTGAAAATATAACAAAAATAACATCATACATAATTTTTCAATCGTAAATAAAAAATCAATCCGCATACGTATATGACCCTTTTCATTATGTTGGGCTCTTCCAAACATATAAAGTGTATATATCCGTATCAACAGTCCTTATCCTATGAGGGATTTCTTACTTTACTAAAATGCGGACTTTCCCTTTTTCGATCAAATTTTGATGATCGAAACCGTTCAATGTGTTCAAAACGTGATTATAAAAGTCCTTGCGAGAAATTAGCCAAAAAAACAAGGCCGGGAAGTGCTTCATCCGAGCAATTTTTCATTGAACCGTTCAATGAAAATTGCTCGGATGAAGTACTTTCCGGTCATGTTTTTTGTTGATTTCATGCGGGGAGCCTTAAAATCACGTTCTGATAATATTAAATGGTTCAGATCATCAAAATTTAATCGAGAAAGGAGAGGTTCGCATTTTGCATTTTGTTGAAATGCAGGATCTCTTATTGGATCAGTGGTGTCTGTATCAATACACTCATACATTTTGATAAATCTCTCAAAAAATAAAAGATAGGTAAAATTACATAAAAACCCCCTCATTTATTCTTGTATCTCACGGATACCCCTTAATGTTTAAAATCGCCCAAACAGACATCTAAAAACGTTACACAAATGGACCCCTTCTGTTAAAAGTTCGTTAAATAATGTTGGATATCTAGGGCAAACGTTAATATTTGACCGAAAATACCCTTTGTTCGTAACATACAAACATAACCCTCTACCCCCTCTTCTCCTCGTTCCCATCCTCTCTCTCTCTGGCGTGCGAGCGCTCTCTCTCTCATCCGACAAACGACAATACCTCTCTTCATCTTGGCCATGGACGCTTTCAATTAGCGAAACCTAGGTTAACAACTTCTGATCATTAAGAACAGAGGAGTTTTGAGAGAGAGAGAGAGAGAGAGAGAGAGAGAGAGAGAGAGAGAGAGAAATTAGGTTCAAATTTTGGCCTTATATATATATATATATATATATATATATATATATATATATATATATATATATATATAGAAAGAAGGGGAGAGAGAGAATGCAATTTACTGAGAGGGGGAGCTGTTTGTAAGACCCTCAATGTCTCAATCTTGAATCCAACAAAACTTCATCTTTCCGAGTCAAAAGAAGAAGAAGAAGTAAACAATACTTTCCATTTTTTGGGTAAATTGCACTTAAACTCCATTGAGGTTTCTGGACGATGCCGAAACGTCCCCTAAAGTTTTTGAGGATGCATTGTCCTCCCTTGCCCTGCAACTTCTCACTGTTCACAACATACCCTTTTGTCAATCTTGAATCCAACAAAACTTCCATCTTTCCGAGTCAAAAGAAGAAGAAGAAATAAACAATACTTTCCATTTTTTGGGTAAATTGCACTTAAACTCCATTGAGGTTTCTGGACGATGCCGAAACGTCCCCTAAAGTTTTTGAAAATGCATTGTCCTCCCTTGCCCTGCAACTTCTCACTGTTCACAACATACCCTTTTGTCAATCTTGAAACAAAATAGGAATCCAAGTATATGACAGTTTATATTACATTAGACTCTTCAAAAATATATGAAACACATGCATGTCTAGATATATCAAACACTCAACGCTGTACATGATGAATACTCCTGGACGAGCATTCACTTAAGACATATATTTAGAAGGTTGAGCCTAATATTAAACTATCTTAAGCTCATACAATATGCTTCAAATGTTCCACGATTGCTTGTAAACAATATTTCGATCTCAAAAGAAGAGAGAAATTAAATATGTCAAGAAACGTCGTGAATAATTTGGCACTAATTAAGTAAGGTGATAATGAAAACACTGGAGTCAAAAGTACTTAATTAGATATATATGGGTTAAGAATAACAATTCGATCTAATTAAAGATATTCCGAGACAACTTGGGCTAGGCAAATGGTTGGAGTGAACCATACCGTTAATTATTTTTCCATGTCAACTATACTATTAATTAAGTAGTAATTAATTAAACTACTACCCACATACGGCATACGCTATGTATGAGAAATTAATGTATGTAGTTGTGTTTTATCAACAACTAGCATTAAACCCATGCGAGTAAAAGTAGAATGTTTTGAAAAAGGTGAAAGGGCAATAAAAAAAAAATTTACCCAAAAAATATGTATATATTTTGTGATCGGCCATGTATCTACAACTTAATTATGTGTATGTCATCTCTCTATAAGGCCATCCACAGTGGTATAATCAAAAGCCAATTGTTGTTAAAGTTAACAATATTGGTGCAAAAAATGACTCACAATAGTATAATCAAACTTAACAACATCCTTAGAAATAACCAAATTTTAGGCTTTGGATAACCAAAATTAGCAACCTTTTTCAATAATCAAAATTTGTAAACCCCACACCACATAAGTTAATTGGTTCCAAAATTTATATACACGCATATTTCAACTAGTATTTTCTTCTTCTCTTCTTCACCTGCTCTATATCTTTTTCACTTCAACCACAAACTGTTTCTCTTTCTTTTCTTCTAAAAGTGAAGCTCATATTTCTCGATCATCTACAATTTAACCCATCGTTGCCGGATTACGGTATTTCACTATTCTTTTCCGTTTCTATTTTAGGCTGCATTCTTATGAACTTAACTTAAATCTGAAAATTGTCTTTATTTGATTTTTTTTCACATTTGTTAATTTTGTACCAAACTTTTATGGGTTATTGATTCATCTCGACGAGAGAAATCGAAAATATATATATTTTTTACTTTTACCCAAGTATTTTGAGAAATAATTACTTTTTAGCAAAATAAATAATTTTTTCGACTAAAAATTGGTTATTCTTTTTTGTTCCTCCCCTTATAGTTTAGTAAATGAAGAACCTTGCAAAAAAAAAAAAGGAAGAACCTTGCATTATTTTCCAATTTCAAGAACATATCTAATTTTTTTTGAAAGATTAAGAGAGTGGTGGATTTGTGATATAGGCTACAAGAAAAGGAAGGAAAAAAAAGTTTGTGTTGTTTTGATAAATAACACTAGAAAGAACACCATATGTTTGATATATTTTTGCCCAAAAAAAAACATAATGGAGGGAAGTGAATGACGAGAAACAGAGGGGGAGAGATAGATTGTGTGAAATTGTAGTGGACTTCTTATTTTGGTTATGGATTAGAAGTGACCATTGTGAACCTCAACATTGTTAAGCTTAACAACTTCTTAAATGAATAATCAAAAGCTGATGTGTCAACTTTTGATTATCCTATTTTGATTATACCACTGTGGATGGCCTAAGAATGTCACTAGAAGTGAATCCGTGCTATGCTGGGGGTATGTATTACGATTCCTCATCCCCACAACTAATGAACATGGTTATTGTAAATGTTTTCCATTTTTCAAAACTTTATCCCACAAATCAAGGACTTGTTAAGCAAAAGAATATTTCCAAAACTATGAAAAAATAATATCTCACATGTGTTGAAAAAGTTCTAATGACAATCCAATTAAATTGTGTTACTTGTCGCGACATGAGGCCTTTTCACTAATAAGCACTTTTGTTTAGTATATATAGCATAGATGAACGAGGTAATCTCAAGAAGTTGGCCTAGTGGTCTTGACTTGAGACTTAGGTGTTTGCTCCATTCTAAGGTTTCAAGTTTGATTCTCCTTGCTAACAATTCTTGGAGCCATCTCACCCCATGCGTAAAGCGTGTGAAACAGATGTGAAAGGAGCTGTAGGGATTAGTAAAAGGTGCACGCAAGCTGGCCGGGAACACCCTGAATTACCCAAATAAAAAAAACTCATTGTTGAGGAGTGTTAGTACTCTGTTAGATGCACCTAGCTATCAATAAAGAATGGAGCAACTGGCGCTGCATGCATTAGAAAAATAGCTCACTCCCCCGTCTCAAGCGGCACGCGGCCTTTAGTAAATTCAATTATTTTTTTAAAACTCAGATGTCTGGACTAATTTAGCACACTCGAATACTATTTACAGTTGAGTGCACGTGTATCCTAGCTAGTTGAATTTTGTTTTTCGTTCAATATTACTGGTTGGTTTGTATGGTTTGGGTCTCTGACTTGTAGTTCACGGATAAGGTGTCCACGCATCTATAATCTACTCCTATTACTATCAAAGCAAGCTACCCCCCAATCCAATCATAATACGGAGTACCATGCAACTTGTTGATGTCTACAAGTCCAGGACATCTAGCTAGGTTTTTGGATAAACTTTATCAATCACCACATCACCTATTGGATATATGTTAGGACATACGGGACGGAACCAAAATTTCATATACTAGGAGGCCATAACATGACAACGAGATTTTGAAATTTTAAGATTCAAGAATATAAACATACATTTAAATATCTAAATAATGGCGGATAATACCAAACACAATACCGAGATAGAGAGCCAAGAGGTTCTTTCTGAATGAAACCTTTTTTTTTTTTTTTTAAACGATGAATCCCTAAGAGTAATATTAGGCCCTTTATAGTTTTGATATTTAAAATAAACTAATTAGACAATTTTGAAACACTAGAAGCCTTGACCCCCATAAGGACACTAGCTAGTAGTTTCGTTTCTGCTGACATGGCAAAATAGCAAGTGCTACCTTTTATCGAGTACCCGAGTTTTGAGTGATAGAGACTTGGTGCACTAATTACATACTGAAAAATCAATTTTGTACCATTCGGAACGTGACTAGATATTTGGTGATGTGTCATTGACACGTTAACATGAGTGCAAATTTGGAAAATAACATAGAAGTATCCATTAACAAGAGTTCATATAAGTTGAAAATATTGCCATACCCAAATTGTCAAATTGATACACAAAAGTACGTCTACTTGATCTACGTACGTATATATCTTGATCTAATACAAAAATAGCATATCCATAAATAACCGTACTTGTTAATTGAATTTTAAAAGCCCACCCCCCGCTCCCTTTCCCCATACATAGTGTATAGAATATGATTTTCTCAAAAAAATAAAATAAAATAAATGTTATTATATTCCACGCCATCAACTATATAACTTGTCAACTCCTATGAGCCAAGCCATATGAAACTTTGCTATATAACTTGTCAACTCATATGAGCCAAGCCATATGAAACTTTACTACGGCTTTAGTTGAGCCCTCTAGCTACTAGTGCTTTAGTTGAGCCTTCTACCTGCTAGTGGATCGATTGTAGGATTCTCCGAGGATTAGTCGAGGTACGTATGTTGATCCGGATACCTATGTTATCGATTAAAAAATTATATGAAATGCTTTAATATTTGGATGTTTGAATCTGTGCATTTCAAAGATGATTTGCCACTGGACACAACAATGGGATCTGGGTAAAGTCACTACAACGTATAGTGAGCTATTTCAGCCGTCTATTTTAACAATTAACGATTCGGACTTAAAACAAACTCTTCCACGAAAGATTATCAAGGAAGAGTTTGTTTTAAATCTGAACTGTCGATAATACTTTTGGATAGCTACGATGGCTCACTACACTTTGTACGTAGTGATCACTTTGCTCATTACAGGTCCCCGAAAGATGGAAGAATATCTATATAGTAGTAAATACCAACAATGTGAAATGAAATAAACAAATTAAAAAGCTATTGAAAGCGAAATCTAAACCATCAAGTACTTGGGAATACGCGTTAATTTAATTGTTTAATTTGAATTATAATAACTACTTGGGAAAATTAAACGACGGTGCCGACCGAAATAGGAGTAGATTATTTTAGGTTAGAACTAACAGCAACGAAAAAACAAAAATGAGCTCTAAGGGGGCAACCCGGAACACAACCTTGATACCAGAAACGCACACAGAAGTTTAAGGGAATAGATCCTTTCCGGTCCGTGTTTTAATTTGGACCGGAGGAAATAGTTCTCATCGGGATCGTTCAATTACTGCAATCAACGGTTTTGATGTATTTTTACTCTTTTACTGGTAAGAGTGTATTTTTTATCGGCCAAAGTGTGTGTGAAAAAATTTGAACCATTGGATCTACCAATGAATGGTCCCAAAGAGGACTGTTTCCTCTAGTGCAAAACGGGACTGGACATGAGTGAAGTTTAAAGTTGGGTGGGCAAACATACGCTATTAAAAAAAAATGATTTTCACGCTCCCCTTTTTTTATATCCACACCCATTTTTAGCAAAAAAAAAAATTACACATTTTCAACACTAAAATACAAAAAAGGGAGCGTGGATATCAAAAAAAAGAGAGTGAAAATCACTCTCCAAAAAAATTGTGAACATATGAAGGAAAATTTTCTTTTCTTTTTTTCCCCCAGCACAAAGTATAAAAATATATAGACCATACAAAAGATTTTTATATGTATTTTCAATCAACCTAGCAATTAGTAATTTTCATTTATAATTATGACGAGATACAATCTTGGGTGCTCCTATCCACTTTAAAAACGAAATTATTATTGTAAAAGTAAAATTATTGCTAAAATAGCATTATTTTCTCAAAGAACCTAGTTCGGCGGGTGTTATAGATGGTGAAAAAACGATGTTCGGTGGGCGAATTTGCATTTATATACTACAAGAAAAAGTGGTTTTACCGTCGCTTCTTTTAGCGGCATTTCAAAAAACGCAGGCATAGGTGACCCTTCCCGGCGTTTTTGGAAAAACGTCGCCAAAAGGGTGATTTTTACTCATGAATCAATCCCGAGGTTTTTCGAAAAACGCCGCCATAGATCTTTCTCGGCGTTTTTTAAATGCCAGAAACCTAAGCCGACATCAGTGTCCCAGCGTATGCAAAAACGCCGCTAAACTTTTCCCGACGTTTGTCGGGTCTTTTCCGGCATTTTTCAAAAGCCGGTATAGGCTGTTTTTTTTTTTTTGTAGAGTTTTTGAAAAAAAAGGCCTACTATAATTCTACTGAAAAATTGGACATGGATAGGGCGGTCGCCTAGCCCGGACTCATCCGTCCCTCGATCTGTTCTTACCTCATACCCACCAAGCTAGTACTGTGGATGCAAAAATTATACTTAACGGCGGCTTGAATCACGTACGTGTATTTTTATTGTGATAAGAAAAATATCATTTCGTAAATATATATTGCTATTTGGTACGTCTAAATTCATATGTATATATGTAGCCGTTATATTATTTAACACATGCGAAAAACAATTATTGATAGGGAGTCTTTTCACAATATATATTTATTTTAAGGTTTTTTTTTTTTTTTTCCATCAAGGGACTTGCAGAGGCATAAGAATCGTAGAATTAAATACTCCCTCCATCCATTTTTAAGTGTCCACTCTTCTTTTTTGGTTTGTCCATAAAAAAATGTCAATTTTGAAAAGTCAATAGGTAAAACTAAGTAAAATTCCTATATAGTCATTTCTTTTATACTAACCCTTTCAAAAAAAAAAGAATCAACTAAAATAGATCAATTAAATAGGAAAGGTATTTGAGGAAAGTTAATCATTTTTTACTGCAATTAATGTGTCTTCTTAAAAAGTTTGATTTTCAAAGGTGAACACTTAGAAAGAGACGAAAAGAATATAATATTTGGAGTTGTGCAGGGGCCGGGCATCCTAGGAACTCCCTTCCATCTGCCCCTCACAAGGGTACAATTGTCCAAACTAAATTTATATTTTCGCAAATCAAAATCTCCGGACCATATTACATAAGCATAGCTTCACTAATTTTTGGAGAATCAATTCAATCCACTAGGGGGATTAAATTAAGCTGAGGCAAAATCCCGTATGAGTTGTTTCGATAAGATTTGATAGCACGCAAGAATTTGAAGCTAAAACTTAGGAGGAATCAAATCCCTAATTCGCAGGACCTTGAACACCAGTCAAACCTATTGAGTTAATCTAGACTCCATACGACAAATCATATGAAGATAAGCATATCATAGAGCCGCGCCATTGTCTTGAAATAAATCAAATAATGTCTTTTTTTTTTTTATATCAGCCGATGGGGATTTTATATTAAAAAATATATTATGAGTATTCTAATAATGGGACTTAATCCTCTGATATTCTGAAAAAAAAAAAAAAAACTGGAGTACTGAACGAATTCGTGAGTAAATGAAGTTCCAGCAGACAAAAACGTAAGTAGTAGTCATGTATGAACAAAAAATAAACCAACAAACAGAGACTTCTACAAAAGAAAAAAGAAAAAAAATTGGTCGTTTTTTTAATACACATGACCGTGCATAATGTATCTTCGTTAACTTATCTTTTTCGTATCATTTTTTAAAGGTTATATAGGAATTAGATGTGTCTCAAGTTCACGAGGACCGCAAGAATTGATTTGAAAGCGCAACGAAGGTAACAATTAAAAAAGCAACAATATTCTTTAATTTGGATGTTGCTTTAATTAAAAAATACAAGCAAGCTCTAACTAAAATTCCATTAGTGAATAATTTTAATAAGATTGTTATATGAAGCATCTACAAATAGGTGTATATATTATACGTGTAAGAATATTTCGTCTTCCGTTGTGTCTTTAAAATGCAAGTGCCTATCAATATTTTTTCAATACAAAATGCAAGAGGCTATCATACTAGTATTTTATTCCATTGTTTAGGATGGATGAGAGTGTTTTTTTTTTTTTAGGTCATAGTTAGCATTATTGGATTAGTGAATTAGATTACTACAAGCAAGCAATGACGGGCGTAGGATTTGTGCCTAGCGACTAGTGAGGACCTAAATCACATGTATTTCTTCATTGATAACGAAAGTGTATTCTAAAAACATATACTGCTACTTGCTAGGTCCAAAAGAGACTAGATTATGTGTATACACCTACTTGCCATTTAATTTTATACACGTGAACAGAGAATTGTTATAATTGAGAATTTTAGGTACTTTTTCACTGGTATAGAGAAATTTCAAGAATTTTTTTTTCCGGTTTCGAAAAACTTGCTAATCACGGATTACTTTGTTCTGTGCCGCCAGCGGCTTTCTTGTGATAGTAATTGCGAACTCATTTCATTTTTGGAGGATTCGTTCCTTGTTCCTGCGACCTTTCATTCAAGAAACTTGCAAGAGCCAATCCCATAAAAATATTCAAATTAACCTAAAAATTTGGCAGAAACTACCACGTGTGAAAATTTTCGGAGTTTTTCAGGCCATGCACCTCCGGGCTCCGGGTGTCTGCCTCTAACTGCAAGTAATGTTGACGCTCCTCAAACCCTGAATCTTTGGTACGAGACCGTTGTGGGCTAGACGCCGTGGCAGTTAACCCACTTCCATTTGAGTTCTCTCTCTTTGAGTGGACTCTGGCCCATAAATAAAGTCCAAAACCATTCAACAAGCACTGCCAACCCAAAGGCCTGACCGGCCCAACCTCTCAACCCAAGAAACCAAATTCCGAAGCAAACAAAATCAGAAGAAAACTGAACACAAACCCACAAAATGCTCGCCACTGCAAGGGCAGGGAGCTCCAAGTGCTCACCAGTTCCATACCCTGCCTTCCGCAGCAAAACCCACATGGACTCCCCTCCTAAAACCCTCTCTAGCTGCACATTCCCGAGGTCTTCTTCTCTCTCCTCTCCCATGCAAGTAGAGAGAGAAGGGAATGGTGGTGATTCTTCCTCCGTGATAACCCTCCAAGAATGGCAGGGTTGGGGCACCGCCTCTCCTTTTCCGGCCATGGTTGCGGAGATTGTCGAAGAGTTGAGGGGTTTGGAGAGAGATATGGACGGGCAGATGAGCTTCGGAGGTCTTGGTGGAAAAATCAAAGTAATATATGTTTGACCCAATTCTTTGTGTTGCAATTGGTGTGTATGTCTGCCTATATAAATACTATTTGTGACGGTTGGTTTTTATTGGTGAGAACTCTCTTGTGTGTTTCTTTTTACTGTTGGGATTTTCCTGCTTGATTTATGTTGCTGAGATTTTTAAGTAGCAAGTCTCCTATTGGGAATGGGTATGGGACCTGATATAATAAAACATCAATCATATTTAGGGGAATTGGCTGTTTGTAAACCGGATAAATACTTGGGAAAACTGCCCTTTCCAGCCCTCTGCAACCGCACTTCCACGACCAAGTTGAGATTGGTAATGTAGTCAGAAATTCAATGTGGATATTGGGGCGTAGTGGTGATCTTGGAGATGTTTGAGGAAAAATAGAATACAAGTCCACATAATTATGCTCTTGGATTATGTGGAATGTAGAGCAAGTCCAGTGGCGGCAAAATGGCTTAAGTCATTGCTAAAAATTGGCCAAAATGGAAAAAATGGTGCCCCTATGGTCTGCCATTTTCGCAGCCAAAAATGGCTGCAGCCTTTTCTATGGCCATTTTCACCCAAGCACGTGTGCTCAGGTGTGCTCCAAGGGCCTCGGTCCTCACATCCAAAACCTGCTGAAACGGATCAACTTAATCGCTACTATGAAAGGAGTTCATGTAATTTTAAGAGTAACTAAATTGAATTTTTATCTGTTTGTCTTAACACTACATGAATTTCTCTATTCATGTATATGAAGATTAAGTTGGAGGTTTATGTCTCACTTAGCTTTTGCATTTGAGACAAATCTGTACATATTTTACTTTAGGGTATTATCTGTGGTCACCATGCTATTAAAGTATTAATCAACTCTACTTCATAGGCTTTCTTAGATGCATACCTGTAATCCTCTCTGCTAATGTACAGGGAGACTTCAAGGTCCACGAGGATAAAAAACATAGAGCAAAATATCAGGCTTTAGGTGATTCGGAAAAGAAGATGGAATTCTTTTCAGCTCGACAAATTGCATGTCGCTTGCTAGGCAGTAGGTACTACCTTTGCCAGAAGGTATGTGGTCATTATCGAACTACATGTTTCATCAGGTATTATGACATGTTCTTCAGTTTTTCTGGTTCCGTTTCTTTATATCATAATTAGCTTTATTTATCACCGAAGAGTTAATTTCTCATAAAGGTTTGCAACTTTCTAGTGCTGGCTTGCTCTGGAAGATTGCATGTGTACTAAGGTCGTGCCCTTCTCTCTCTGTCATGGCATACGGTTCTGGTTGTACATGCATCCAAAGGTTTGATTTCTGTACTCTTTTCAAGCAGGGATTCTGGTTTAACATCTTCAACTATCACCCAACAACGTTCTCTTTTGGCAGGATTTCTTACGACAGAACAATACAGGAAAGTTGTTATGGCAAGTTTTTGGTGTTCAATCTGCAACTTTGTGCATCTATGGAATTGCTGAACATGAAGAAATCATGTGGAATGCTTTCAAGCTTGCAGGTATTGAGTGATGTTTCATGCTATTTATTTTCATTGGTCCATTTTCGATACTATGAAGGATATATTGCATAAATGTTTACCATTTTTGTGCATAGAATAAATGTAGTAGTTGGTACTTGGTAAGTTTTTCTATGAAGCACTGACACTCCTAAGTACTATGAAGCATCGACACTCCTAAGTGTTCTTCGTATCCATGTCAGACACACCAGGGACATCGACACGCCACGCGGCTTGTCCAATTATTTATAATAGCATTTAATAGGGGACATGTAGGGAACACGCCAAGTGAGATACATGGGGACATGACGCGATGTCGCTTCATAATTTCAAAGATTTATTTCAAGGGTAAAACTTATGACAAAATCGTCCTTGTGCTCCGGGGTTTGTATTTTGTAGAAGCAGTGTTAGTATTTATTTGTACTCAGTTAGTATTGGTTTCCAATAGTTTGGGTGTTGGCGGATACAATACTCAAATTAATCACAATAAAAAATATATAAAAATATGTATCTCTTTTTAGTTTTGCCATGTCCAATGTTGAATCCGTGTCTCCATTAATTTGATTGGTTGTGAACGTGTCCATATCCTTGTTTGTGTGAGTGATTCTTAGGTTTCCGCTTCGATCTGTTCCAAGTAAACAAGTTTGGCATCTAGACGATTGTACATTTTGCGTGGGAATAGCTTGATTGGAACATTTAGGAAAATAGTTTTGGCGGTATTGGAGGTTAAGGTTAAACACATCAAGCACCATTGTGTCTGTTGAGGACGGCTGGGCACCCCGGTGGCACCCAAAAACAATCTTTAGCCCAAGCTGTTAGCCAACTTTAGAGCCCAGAGGTCAAATTTAAAGAGTTTTATTGGGCTTAAGGAACTAAGGTAGCATAAAAAGGTGGTGTAAAAATTCAAATTAGGATAATAGCAATTTAAGGTCAATTGTGGCATGTAACTCTAAGCCTTTGAGTGCAGTTTACCTTCATTACAATAGTTCCCATAGTGTCCGTGCATAATATTTGTATGCAAAAAAGCAAGCTATTGTAGTGTTGTGGAGTATAGTACATGAATGCATGGAAAATATAATTAGTGGCCTTGATTGTTGGACTAGGTTGATATTTCTGGTTGTTATCCTTACTTTAGGCACTCAGATATGACGCCTCTTCATGGAACAACTACTTTGCTGGCATCCATTGATTAGTGGAAGTTCTTTAGTTCCTTGGTACTTAATCATGGATTGCAGAAATCTAATTTCTTTCTTTGTCGATTTCAGGGAAAGAAAAGGTTTGGTGCCTTTATCCCAATAAGAATGCACCAACACAGTCGGTTTATGATGCATTTGGTCAAGATTCTTCAACGAGTCCACAATGCATACCGAACGTGGTATTATTTCCTTTTTCTTGGTAATTCGAAATGCTGATAGATTTGTGCGTATAGGTCTATTTTTACTTGTACGTTACTTCAAGAAAAATAGGCCC
This sequence comes from Rhododendron vialii, assembly GCF_030253575.1. Lineage (NCBI taxonomy): Eukaryota > Viridiplantae > Streptophyta > Magnoliopsida > Ericales > Ericaceae > Rhododendron > Rhododendron vialii. The sequence goes on along the minus strand of NC_080562.1, from coordinate 30,832,348 downwards.
AAAAAAGTCTTTTAATAGTGTCTGTCATATCAGTTGACTCTAGTTAATTCGAAACTGTCTTTAAAGTTTATTTAAACCCACGAAAGCATAACTATGGCATTCAAGTTGGCTATGTGAATTATGCTTTGGAATCCGCGCTATCTGTGGCCATTTTGCTTGTTCTTGGTCCATTGGGACAACAGTAAGGTAATTGAAAGTGGTTACTCATATACCAAAGTACAAGAATTTCAGATCCTATATGCTCTTTGTATAATGTTGCGCGTGTCCACGACTGTGGGTGTTGTTACTGTAGTTTCGTGCACTTTAATGTGAAATTTCTTACATCTTATTTCAGTTCAACAACATGGTAATTTTCATGTTGACTCTGCACAGACAAATGAAGAAAAACCTCTGAACTTTGTGTTGCTTGATGGTACATGGAACAACTCTGCTGCAATGTTCAGGCGTTTGAAGGTTCATACTGCAAAGCACACTTTCCCTAACTTTTTTTTTTTTTTTTCAGTATTATGCATTCCAGTATGGTGTGTTTATAGGTGCATAACTAGACCACATGCTGCTATTCTTCCTTGATGTATGGTGTTTGTCATGCCCTGTGTATTCCTGGACCGGGCCAGTTTATATCTCTTCCTGCATTCTTGGTTTTGATGCCATAGATATAACAGTAGTAGTTAACCCTTTTATGTCAGTTGGGAATATTTTGGTTACAAAAAAGATGGAGATAAAATCTTCAGAGCTTAATCAAGTAAGTGAATACAGAAGACCTTGACTGCAAGAACGACCATACTAATTTTCTACAAGTCTTTATTTGCTCTTGTTGTTAATTGTTCTGTTATATGTTTGTCTTTTATGACCGATTAGAAACAAAAGCGACAATATAACTATTGATAGAAATGCTAGGAGGGAAAGGCGTGGGATATTGTGGTTAAAAAATGATGTGGCACTGAATTGATTGTATAGACCTTTGATAGAGTAGAGAGAAAGGGTTAATTTAGCCGATCGCAGTTACTTGGGACATGATGCATAGATTGGTTGGTATGTTTGTCTTTTATGCTTTTTATATGGTCATACATCTAATATCAGGTCAACGTCGAGTTTAGTTCACTCATTCTCCATTACAGGTCACTTCGCAGTTTGCAGTGATTTAAGTTGAGGTCGAGGCACACGGGATGCATGCCCAAGTCAAACTGCCTCTATGCATAAAATCGGGAACCCAAAAACTATCTAACGTAGAAATTCCTTCCAGACCCAGGGGAGGCAAAAGAAATCCATTGCAGTGGAAAAGTTCCTTATAGTAAGGAGAGAAGTTGCAGTGGAAAGTATGATGCATGAGAACCCTTAAAGAATGAGCAATTATGAGATCTTGGGCAACGTGGAGTTATAGTTTAGATGTGAGTTCTCTTTTTTGTCCTTACTTTTATCTTAGGTACAAAGTATCTTATGAGGTAAATAAATTAGGACCGAAGGATATTTTTGGAAGAAGGAAAAATCCATACAGCTTCGAAATAAGAGTGAGCCCAAGCTTGGATCCTCCCTTTATGTATTAGAATGGATGTTAAAATAGATGTCTGCTATAGGCTTCATGTCAATACATGATAAAAAAGTGTTGGTCACATGCATACTAGGGCTAGATTACTGGCTAGGATGCTTTGAGAGTGGGATATAGTCCACGGATTTTGTATAATATGCCAATAGCAAGTGATATTAGGGTTTTCGGGTTGGGAATCTATACTAATGACTGCTATCATAAACTTTTTCCGCCCACGTTTGCTATGTGCTCTCGAGACTGTCATATTCTCTCGCCCTTGCGGTAACGCAAGGGGAAAAAAACCATTTCGAACAATGTCATGTGTTACATATGGATGTCTGCTCTTCAGCTACTGCATGATTGATACATCCTATTTGAATTCTAAACTTCATAGAAATGTGGAGGCAACCTGAGATTACGTACTGGTCCATTTCAAAAGATATGTCTAGCAATTGTGCACAAAATGGTCCATTTTTAGAAGATAGATGTTGAAAGTACATATATCTTGTATGCATGTGAGAACATAACGGAAACCAGGGCTAATGGGCTCTGCAGGATTCAGTAATGCTGGTTGAATAAGACATCCATTCCAACCCCTAAAATAGTTTGTTCACCACGGAGGCATTGTGGGTTTATCAGATTTTCAAGGCAGTTCAGAATTGCTTTTACAAATGTTGACAGGCTAATCTTGAAACGTTCATTTTTAGTACACAGTTTTTTACTCCTTGGTGAAACTGACAAATCAAAAACCCAGCAGATTTTTTCAGCCAGGCTTCCTAGATGTTATATGGAGAATATTCTGATGTGAATTGGTCTATTACTAGCAGGACAAAGCAAATGAAGTCTGGGGAGAGGACCTTCCTTGCATATCTCTTGCCACAGGTGCATCTGCAATGCATAAACTCCGGTGAGATATCAACACGATTGTTATCTCTCTTTCATTCATTGGGGCACGTAACTGTATCAATTTGTTAGAGGATTTTTTTTTCATCTCTCTTTTTTTTCCCCTCGGAATTCTCCTGAAATCCTTCCAATTTCATTAACTTTTCTTCCAACCACTTACCGTGTTTGGAAACCAGGCCCCAACCGTCGTGGGACCGAACATGCACAGCGGCAGCAGTAGTTGGCCTCCTCGATGAGCTGCATTCTCTTCAGGAGTTAAGCTCATTAGGGTTTGATAAACCGGCTGAAGCATTAGAGGACGCATTAGGAGCTTTATTAGATGCACTTACTGCGAGAAGGCTTCGCATGGGAAGGTCAATCACTCGCAGAGAAAGACATAACCGAGACATCTGTTGATAGTCGACCAGAAAATGTCATTGGGCCGTAGGCTGTGGCGGGAGGAAGTTTTTTGAGATCTCTCCCATCGTTAACGACTTACAATCTGGAAAATTTACTCTTTGATTTTCTTGTTTTTGTTTTATTGCTGAGTTGCAACTGTTGATACATTACTAACAATTGTAAGAATTGCGGCACAGGAATTTTTCTTTTTCTTTTTTTGCCACCATGATAACCATTGATATTATAAATCACCAAAAAAATCATTATATCAAGGATGAGATTCGCCCCAAAATAATGGAACAAGAAGCCACAATGGCAAGGAAACAGTCTAAAGACTATACCCCGTACCAAACAATCTTGACACGATAGCAGATAAGTGACTGGAGCTGCTACCCAACAAATGCTAGTGGAAAACTCCCCGGAACTGCTACCCAACAAAGTCAAAACTGCCGGCACCCTCCTGTCATAAGGCCACAGATTGCCGATCAAACGCCAACGGACGGGTTCTCGGTGGAGATGGCAAAAGCCCGCAAATCTCACGGACACAGTGGGACCGGATACCAATTCGGGACCACAAACTCACAACCAAACTTCAGATTATTAACACTCTCACGGACACAGTGGGACTGGATACCAATTCGGGACCACAAACTCACAACCAAACTTCAGATTATTAACACTGCTTGGGTCCGGGGAAACCAGATCGGGAGAAGACGCTGGCGTGGATAAACCAATTGGAGAAAGCCCCACCAAAGGAGAGAGAACCCACGACGGCCACCAAAAGCTGAAACAACTAAAAAAAGTTTAGGGACACAACAATCTAAACACAACCTCTCACACAACACTAAACCCTAATGGGTGTGGGCCCCACATGTATATGAGAGGTTGTGTTTGGTGTTGTATTTGAATTGTTACGTATGTAGCATTTCTTTGTTTTTAGGATGAGAGAGAGAGAGAGAGGGCTAAAAGAAACTTCATGGCACATAGGATATCTAAGGGTACAAATATTCGTACCAGGTCCTGGTGAATTTTGTTGTTGTTTTTGAATTTCCCTTGCAGTCCACATTTATGTATACACGGAAAATGTGTATGCCCATAAAACACACAGTCAACATGCATGTACCTCGACTAATTTTGGGATTTTAAACTTAATGACCAGGTGTATGTGCAGTCAAAACTACTTATAGAGATTCCAGGCTTATTTTGTTTAGGGGGTGTTTGGTGACTTCTTTTTCCCATTCTCATTTTTGCCTTTTTACATACAAGTCCTGCTACTGGTACAACAATCCTTGCACAAACAGTGCGTACAGTGCACTTTTGGGTCTGTCTCGTGTCTAACAAAAATAATCGGAGCCGCTCATTTTATTCAAAATATTTTGTTTAGCCTCCCCGCAAAAAATCAGCTCCATCCAATATCGTTAAGGGCGTTTACGAAACGTCTAATTTTGCTTCAAAATTTAGGCTAGCAAATATGGACATTTCGTAAATGCCCTTAACGATAATGGATGGAGCTGATTTTCGCAGGGACCCTAAACAAAATATTTTGAACAAAATGAACGGTTCCGATTATTTTTGTTTGACCCGAAACAGGCCCAAAAGCGCGTTGTATGTGCTGTCTGTGCAAGGGTTGCTGTATCAGTAGCATTTTTGTTTACATGATCAGTGTTTTGGCAGCTCATTTTGTAAATGTGTTTTGGAAAACACATTTTGAGTACCTACTTCTCATTATTGGGTTTTGCTGTTGTGGGTGTTTGGCACCTCATTTTCAAAATGAGGTTTGGCACAATGAGTTTGCTCATTTTGCTTAAGGAGGGGAGAAGTAAAAAAATTGGGCTAGAGGAGCTTTTTGCATTATTGAATTATCCCATTTTCGGTTAGATTATAAAAATACCCTCACTCATGTATTGGAATTTGGAACTAGTAGTAGTGAACGGTGTACAAACACGTGTGTTTGTTTGTTCTTTTTTATTCCCTTCAGTTGGTACTTCTAATTGTTTCCTAATAATAAAGTGTGTTTTTTTTTGTTTTTATTATTAATTTAATCGTTCTCTTATTTCTATGAACTACTTACATGGTAATATTTAATTATTTTGAATTACCAAATAAAAAATTCAAGACTAGAAAAATTTAGTTCCCAAAAACTATATAAATATAAATTTAAATTAGTCAAAAACATTATTCATACATCGTTAATACACTAGTAAACAACGAAGGGCAACATGGTAAAACTAACCTATAATTTATTTTCATTATATATCTCTCAAACACTGCTTCTCCTGCAAAATGTATTTTGTACATATTCATCCAAACACCTACTAGGATTCAAAATACATTCTGACCATAATCAAAAAAGCGAAAAAGACAAAATCTAAAAATGAAAAGTCAAAAAGTAGGCTTCCAAACACTCTACCAGATTCAAACTACATTTTGACCAAAAAGCCAAAAAGCTAAATGATAAGCCCACAATAGTGTAAATAATTGGGCTTATCTCGCTCATTTTTTGCCACGCTCGCACACATAACTCTATGATTTTGAATGATATTACGCGAAATGTGCATTTTGGTATTTGCAGGTTTTCTATGAGAAAGGCGCATTCGACGTCATTGATACGCTCTCATGTGATTGGAAGCTCAAGAGTTCCAAACGGAGCAATGTCTTAGCTCGAGGTAACGTCGTGGAAGCCTCGGGAAGATCAAGCCGAAGCCTAACATGAAGCTGAGTGAAGAGCAGACCCAGCCCAGAATACCTACCGGTATGGAGGTCGAGCCTACCGGTACAAATTGAGATCAGTAAGGCCACCAATCTGTGCCATTCAAGACCTACCGGTAGGGTGTCAGGCCCTACCGGTAGGAAACCAGTTCAAACAGCACACCTTTTTGGCATCGAAGACGTTCTACCGGTAAGAGGTCTGTTTCTACCAGTAGAAGATCCCCAGATTTTACAGATTTTTATTTTCTTTTTTCTTTTTTCTTTTTTCTTTTTGTGTAACTAAAAGGGGTAGTATATATACTCATCTTTGCACGTTTTTAGAGTATCTTCTATCTTTAATACACCAGCTCTTTCTCTCTCTACCTCTCTCTCTTCTTCAACTCTCAATCTCTCTTCAATAGAGCATTGATTGTTGGGTTTTGAGGTGGTTGTGCTTAATTAAAGTTGTAAGAGTTTCTATCATCTTTAAGGATCTTGTCTTTATTTCAAGTAATCTTGATGTTTAGTTTTTACCTTGTCTTTGCCCTAGCTCATTTCATGTCTCCTTTCAATATGTTTGAGTAGTGTAGCAAGGCTAGGTTATGGGATGGTTAGCATTCCGTAACCTTGGGTGTTCTTGTTCTTCTCTTGTAAATTTCGTTTTTTAAGCTTAAGCATGGTTTATGATTAATTTTATGTACCAAAACTTAGAGGTGTTAACCTCTTTGATCAAATGTAGGCAAGGATTAGGCTACTTGCCACATTTGATACTTGGAGCTATGTCCCTCTAAGTATTTGTTTAAATGTCTTAAAAAACCCTAGACAAGCTTAACACCTTTGTTAAAAAGAGAAGAACAAGTTCATCTTTGTGTTATGGGTGTTGATTATTCCTAAGCCTAGCCTTTAGTTTAATCTTCAGTTAAAAAGTCATAGTTAGCTAGGTTAAGTAGCCATTTACTAAATCTCCCAGTTGGCCATCTCAACGCCGAACTTTGGTTAGCGGTCCTAAGAGCATCCACAGTGAAATAATTAAAAATTGCCACATCATTTTTTGGTTATCCATTTAAAGGGTTGCTAAGATTAGCAATGTAGAGCTCCACAATAGTACAATCAAAATTGAATAACCAAAATTTGCCACATCACCTTTTCAACTTATAAAAATCTGAAAATTATGACATAGAAAAGAATTTTTTTAAAATAGTTTTCAAATGAATAAAAACAGGTTATTAGAAAAAGAGGAAATAGTTTTTTGAAAATTATGATTTAAAAAAATAGTTTTCGAGAAAAAGTTTTTTCAAAAGAACAGTTTTTGAAATAAAAATTCTAATAAAAAAAACTGTTTTGAAATAATTTTTTTTTGCAAAAAAAATATAAACTGTTTTTAAAAGTATTTTTCTTAGAAACATGTTGAAAATGAAAGATAAAGAAGGTTTTTATGTAATGATGGTGTACTTGATTGAGGACATGTATGGACAACTAAATTTGATTATTGGCAAAAGATTGTTAGTTTTGATTATCCAAAAGTCAAAATTGGATGAGTTGGTAAGAGGTTGGTAAGAGGTTGCTAAGTTTGATTATTCCAATGTGAGCTCTTTTTTTAGAAAATGTTGCTAACCTTAGCAACCTTTTTATTTTGCTTATCCCACTGTGGATGCTCTAACGCTAAAAACTCTACGCAAGCAAACTTCCAAACGAGTTATGGGTGTGCTCCCTATGGATTTGACCCCGGACTTTCAGGCAGGGACGGAGCCAGGAATTTCACTACACAGAGGCGACCATGTATGCAAGACAAAAAAAAAAAAAAAACTACATTAAAACTCGAAAATATAAAAAAATAGCAACATGACTACTCCATACATAATTATGCTTTTCATAAATTATGCTCCCAAAAGAATTTAAATAAAATATGCGACCAATTCTGCATAAAAATACTAAAATAAAACAATTAAACTAAAAAATACAAAATATTATGGAAAATTGCAATTTCGTAATACAATGAATGTAAATAGGTAAGAGTTGCATCACTATAGTTTGAGTACATTTTAACTAAGTTAGCTCCTACTTAACTATCAATCGACAATCAATTGCAAATTTAAAAATGAATGTTATATTTTTTTATTTGTAATCATCAACATTGTGACACATCAATTATAGGACAAAGAGTGTACACGTAGCTTACATCTACTTTTGTGATTAATTATTTTATGTGTTTAAAATTTTAATCATGTTGTGTCGTGCCTGTGCTTTTTTCGTGCTCGTGTTGTGCATGTGTCGTGCTCGTACTTTTTTCGTGCTCGTGCTGTGCATGTGGCGTGGCGTGGCGTGGCACTCTTAAACGTGTCATGTCTATGCGGGATGCCTGTTGCGGTGATGACCTTTGCACCATACCTTCAAGATAGAAAATCAAATAACATTAAAAAAGATAAAGCGGCAAGCATATAAAAGAAATTGATTATACATAGCCTACGTAAGGAGCTACTCCCTGGGAAGTTCTATTAGCATGTTTCCCCCTTCCAAACAATATAACACAAAAATCCAAAGTGATAAAGCTAAGATTACTACTGACAACAAAATGATAATCGTTATCAACAGTGCCACCACAGGAGTTGATATATATTGCAAAAGTATTAACGTCTTACCTCAGCTTATCTAGTAAAACGAGGCACCTTCAATTGCATTCCGCTCTTTCATATCATTAAAAATATCGATGATAGAATCGGCATCAAACCTTTTCACATTACCCCTCTCCATGTAAGTGATTTAGAAACTTGCTAAAGTTCATCCTCCATCGTGTTGCGGAGTCTAGTATTCACTCATTTCATAGTTACAATTTAGATTTCACCAACATTACTTAGAGTTCTCAAAATCTCTTCTCCTATGTTCTTATTTTCTCGAAACTGTCGTCAAAGTTTTGACAATGTGGGATTCTTGTGCCAAGAAAGAGGGAGAGAGGTCTGGTGTGCCATGGAGATTTTTTTGGCAGAGAGAAGAAAACGTATGAAACCCTCTTAACGATTAGGGATTTTTGTGGGTAAAAATTGGAAGTTAAATATTTGAGTACTCACTATGTTAACCCTCACTATGTTTTGTTTTATTTAACCCGTAGCGTTTACAAAGTTTACGTTGGTATCCTTGCATTTCAAGGTTACTAACTACTTACTATCATTTGATTCTTTTCCCCCAAAATACTAGAGGGGGGCAAGCATCTATACTTTCATAGAAATTTTTTATTTTAAATATAATAAGTAAAGTTTTTTTTGTCTTTTTACAGGGGCGACCGCCCCTACTGGCCCCTTCCTAGCTCCATCCCGGCTTCCAGGTATTGTGCTTTCAACTGACCTAGCTCTACGCTTGGGATATTCTTATTACAACACGCATTAAGGTCGCAAGCACTAGGGGCGTGCACGGGTTGGACGGGTTGGGTTCGGCCCTGAACCCGACCCGCCTGGTCGGTTAACGAATTTTTGGGCCCCAAACCCGAACCGAAGGAGGGGGAATAACCGTCCACGTAATCGATTTTTTTGGTCGGGTCGGGTCCGACCAAAACCGAAGTAAGCTATATGAATTGGTCGTCTTTTGGTCGGGTCGGGTCGGGTCGGGTAAGAAAAACAGCACCCCGAGCCCCGAACCGAAAACTGATTTTTTTCAAAAAATGAACCCGTACCCGACTGAACCACATGTTCGGCCCCGCCCGAAACCCTGATAAGTCAAAAAATAGGCTCTCAAACACCCCCTAATTTAGTGTTGGAAACTTGGGAGTATATTATGGCATTTTACACGTGTGGTATACATAAAGATATGGATTCATTATTTGAGAATGTTGGTTTATTGATAATCTTGAAATAACAATGTTACAACCACACCCATTGTTGTTGGTAGTGTATGTAGCATCTTTCATTGTGAAAAGGGTAGTGATTTCTTTTTGTTTTCTAATGGTTTAGAGGATCTTGTAGATTTCTCAAATTTTCAAAATTTTTAACCAAACCCATTTGGGGCGTGTGCGTTGTACACATACTATGAACTTTTCCAGTTCAGCCTTGCTCAGTTCCAAATGGTTGTGCATTGATTTAGGTTTTGAAGAAGCATCAAGAGCTGCTGCCACCTTATCTGCAAATCTAGGCTCTGTTTGTTTGGGAATTTTACTAAACTTGGGCGTTTGGTTGAATTAAATATGGTAAAATCTTTTTCAAGGAAAATGTTTTCCTTGAAATGAGCTGAAAATGACTTGCTCCCATTTGTTCGGTAAGTTGTTTTACTGATCAAGTGTTGATCATTCTGTTCAAGAAGGACACGCTTCCATTTTCCAACATGTACAGGCACCAATGCGACACATGTAGCACTCGTGCCTTGTCTCTTGCATTGCCCAGCCATGTGCATTCTAACTGGATCATTAAAATGGGTAACAACCAAACACCAAAAATTCAAATTTAACAGTATTTTACACTGAAACAAACGAAGCCCTAATTTCAACTGAGTTGGGATATTCGGCATCCCTTTTGGTAGCGCTTCAGCAATTTCCTTCACGATAACCAACCACTGTCGAATTTAACAATACTACAAAGGTGATAAGCTAAAATTCTCTACAGCAACAAACGAAATACAACAATAATTTCTAGAGAAAAGAAATCTCATGTCATTTTACTCTTGTTGAACTAATCACTGCTTCTTTCTTGAAAAACTAACAAACTGCATTCTCCGATGAACTAATCACTGCTTCTTTCTTGAAAAACTAACAAACTGCATTCTCCGATGACCCTTCCACTTGATGAGGTGCATTAATCGGTGAATGGCTTGGATCAACCCCCATGGTTGCACTTGATGAACTGAATTGGCTATATTTCACTTGAGTATCAGCAGTCATAAAAGTGGTTGTCTTGTCGAATTCCCAGTCGGTCAAATATTCAGGCCGCGTAGTAACAGGGCTAACTTCGGCGTCTCCTAAAAGCATTGCCACTACACGCGACATTGATGGGCGTAGCTGTGGGGATGTGTGGGTGCACAAAAGAGCAACTCCCATCACTCGTTTTACTTCTTCCACATCAAATTCCAACAAATTAGCATCCACTAGCTCAATGTCATGGTCATTTTCATGCAGACGCCATGCCTAAAACGAGGGAAGATTAAAATGTCATAGGAATCATAAAATAGAGCAGGCTGGGTGTCAGGATTAGTGGATCAAATATTGATTGTGTTTGATTCACGTTTTAACACCAAAAATATCATAATTTGGTTCCAGATATATAAAGAGATGATAAGTTTTTTCGTACTATTGAACAACGAATCGTTTTTTTAATGATGCTCAAATTAATCAACCTAACGTTTTCAATATACAACGATCCTTCTTTCTTTTTAAACAACAGCATGAAGATGCAGCTGAATCACTAACCAGAGTCATAAAACATACTCACTACAACAAATTACACCATTCTCAACTAACATTTTAGTCGCCAAATGTCCACTTTTTGGTTGGCAAAGGGTTTTCCAGACTAAATAATTTGGTCGGCAATTTAGCCGGGGAATGAGAGTCGGCAAATGTAATTGCCGACTAAATATGGTTTAGTCAGCAAATGTAATGTTTTAGCGACTAACGATTTGGTCGCCAAATGTCTTTTTTCCCGACTATTATTAGCAACCAAATCCTTTAGTCGCCAATAATAATTTTCATGTGACATAATCACTGGAAAAAGGACGTGCCGCGTTGGCACAATGTAGCCCCTTGACCAGCCACGTGTAATTTAGAATTGCCCCTTTTTATCATCAAAGTGCCAGTCTCAGGAGTCGAAACCCCAACCTTGTGTTCACATGTCCAAGCCACACAACCATTTAGCTAGCAACGCACATGTGCTCAAGAATGAAATTTTAATTTATATATTCTACTCCCTCCGTTCCTATTTTATAGTCCAGTATTCCATTTTAGGCTGTCCCTTAATAAGTGTCCATTTTGTAAAGTTAGTGGGTAAAAGTTGGTGAATTTTCCATTTTGCCCCTAAAAGTAGATTCCATTTTGAAAAGTTAGTGAGTAAAAGTGTAATGATGATGGGTAAGTAAGGAAAATGGAGGAAAAAGTTGATGTGAAAAGTATAATGATGATGTCTTTTTAATAAGTTGGAGTTACGAAGCAGGACACTTAAAAAGGGACGGAGGGAGTATACTACTTCAGTGAACGCATCAACACCATTTCTGATTGCGCGGTTTATACAAAAAATTAACTTTAAATGCTTTTCATTTTTAATTTGAATATTCTAATAATGTTTTATTCTAATTAATTTTTGTCTCCAGACTCTCAAGTATATGGTCGGCTAAATAAGTCAACTAGTTTATTTTTTTGTCCTTATTCAAATTTTTTCGTATTTGTTAGTTTTTAGTCAATCTTTTGGGGATTATTATATCGTCATGACGAAAAGAATCTAAAAAGTAAAAAATTATGATCGAAATTCAATTTTTTTGAATAAAGACAAAAAAATTTACTTTTGATCGGGAAAAAAATTGAACGGTTTCGATCGGGAAAGTTTCATCGTGTGATCAATCTCGTTGCAACAAATATTTCCTTTATTGAAATTTTGTTTAAAAGAAAGGAAAAATTAATATTCGCCGACCAAATGTAAATTTAGTCGGCAAATATTACTATTCCCTACTAAATTATTTTGTCAAAAATATTTTTCATTTATTAATTTTTTAAATTTTGGAAAAAATTGATATTTGCCGACTAAATATAATTTTAGTTGGAAAATATTGATATTCTCTACTAAATTATTTAGTCAGGAAATGTTTTTCATTTATTAATTTTTTTAAATTTCGGAAAAAATTGATATTCGCCGACTAAATCTAATTTTAGTCGGAAAATGTTTTTCATTTATTGGGTTTTAAATTAGTGGGAAAATTGATATTCACCGACCAAATTTATTTATTAGTCGGCAAATATTATTATTTCCCGACTAAAATTTATTTTAGTCGGCAAACATAATTATTTCCCGACGAAATAATTTTAGTCGGCAATTGTTCAATAATTGGCGACTAAAATAATTTTAGTCGGGAATTTTAGTCAGTAATTGTGTAATTTCTTGTAGTGACTGTACCCGCAACTATACGCATCTAGTAGGAACTTTTCAAAGGATCAACAACTATTGAGTGCCAAAAAGAAAGTGAATCATACCCATTCGAGAAGATAGATCTTTTCTTCTTCCAAGCTAGAGTCACAATTTGGCCTTCCACTCACCATCTCCAAAGCTACAACACCAAAGCCATACACATCGGCCTTTTCTGTAAGGTGCCCACGCATAGCATACTCAGGTGCAAGATACCCACTGCATCAGTAACCATTAAAAAATTCATCATGTAAGTCAATACTTCAGCTGCTAGCATTCCAAAATTGCATATCAGAACCAACAACAATAGAAGAATACATGGAGATCAACTGCTGAGAATCTTACATTGTCCCTGCAACACGAGTACTGATGTGGGTCTTTTTGTCATCATAAAGTTTGGCTAAACCAAAATCAGAAATTTTGGGGTTGATGTCAAAGTCGAGAAGAATATTGCTGGCCTTAACATCCCTGTGTACAATGCGTAGCCGAGATTCCTCGTGAAGATAAGCTAGACCCCTTGCTACTCCCAAGCATATACCAAAACGAGCGGGCCAGTTAAGATACAAGCTTGTCTTCCCTGCTTAACAAAAGCAAACAAGTTAAGCTTGTCGTATTTTAGACATACTAAAAAAAAAAAACAGTAAAGGTGTTGTCCTTGTACCAAACAATGCCTGATCAAGACTTTTGTTTTCAAGATACTCATAAACAAGAAGTCGTTTATCCCCCTCAATACAGCATCCATACAATTTCACAAGATTCCGGTGTTGAACAGCAGATATTGTAGCGATCTCTGCAACAAATTGACTCTTTCCATGGTGGGACGCCACGGAAAGTTGTTTGGCAGCAATAACCCTCCCATCATTTAGTGTTCCCTATAGAATATGAAATTTAAAATTCTAAGATAAAATGTCCACTCCCAACCAGGGTTTCTGATCTCATGAAAAGGAAAAATGTTATGGACTAACAAATCGTTGTTCTTTGCAAAATATCTCCAACAGCGGGGTTTGTATTTTCCATGGTCTTATTTTCACAAAATTGCAGTGGACTGCCTCTCTCCATAGCAAAGATTTGAAATACGACTACTGCTGCCATCCAAAACGATTTAAAAGGGGAAAAAAAAAAAAAGAAGAAGAAGAGAAGAGAGGTGCAGTGGCAGATATATATTTAAGGGAATCTCAAGAACGGTGCCATTTCATAGAGCAATATGAAGTTGTTCGACGATGACCTTACTTTTTTTTAGATGGATGCTTACCTTAAAAACCGGTCCAAAGCCTCCCTCCCCAAGTTTGTTTGCAGGATTAAAATCTTCTGTTGCAGCCTTTAGTTCAGCATAACTGAAAGTGTAGGGCCTAGCATCCATCCCTTGGAGCTCTGCAAGTTCAATAAATCCTTGTTTGTGAATGTCCTAGGAAGTTAATACTCCACTATGGGAAAAACTCCAATACACACCTGGCATAACTAAATATGTTATGCCACTCAATGGTTTTGAGTTATACCTCTCAATGATTCAAGTTATGCCCCTCAATGGTCAAGTTATGCCTCTCAATGGTAAGGGTGCATATGGTATGCACGGTTACGCCTAGGTTATGCCTCTTAATGGTTTTGGGTTATGCCTCTTAATGGTTTTGGGTTATGCCTCTCAATGATTCAAGTTATGCCCCTCAATGGTCAAGTTATGCCTCTCAATGGTAAGGGTGCATATGGTATGCATCGTTACGCCTAGGTTATGCCTCTCAATGGTTTTGGTTACACCCCTATGTTTTGCCTATGTTACACCTCTCAATGGTTTGATTACGCCTCTCAATGATTTGGTTACGCCTCTCAATGGTTTGGTTATAAGGATGCATACCGTACACCCTTGTGTACCGTAGACATTCTCCTAATGACTTTGGTGTCTCCACCCCTTTTGGAGACACCATAATTTTTGGCATAACGGAATCGTTACAAGCATAACCAAAACCATTACAAGCATAACAGAACCATAACAAGGCATAAGGCATAACTAAAAACCAACCAATGCCTTGTTATGGTTCTGGTTATGCTTGTAATGATTTTGGTTATATTTATATATAATGGTTTTGTTATGCCAAAAATTACGGTGTCTCCAAAATAGGTGGAGACACCAAAGTCATTCCCTAAGCTTAAACGATGGTCATTATCATTCTGTGGCACCTTGAAGTACACGAACATACTAATTTTGGATGGGACACTAAGGGCAGTGCCAAATAGTGTTTCTTTGATACAGAGTAATGCATTAACTTCTTTTTCCTTAATAATCCAGAGCATTTAACGTAACTACAAGTGGAAAAGAAAGGGTAGGGATGGGCTGTTTTGTGATGGGATTGTTGGTTGGCTAGAAAGGGGAGAGTGTTTAAGAGAACATTTACTCATACCTCCCCATCATGTCTGAACACAATCTATGAAAAAAGCATATATCAAGCCCGATGCTAGTAAGAAAACGGATATACAGCATCGGACCCATACATCTTATAATGCCATTAAAGAAGAATGTCCAATACAGTCATGGTCTGATAACAAAGTCGGCGTACTGTTTAATTTTCTGAGTATTTTTTTTACCTTCATCATCGTCCCATCCTGGCCTTTTTCTGCGTTTGACGAAACAACATAGCGCAAGTACTGAAAGAAAGCTTACAACTCCAACGGGAACAACAATCCCCACAATCAAACCGGTCTTGCTCTGTTTGCTGGTTGGGGGGTTGCTGGTTGGCGGGTTGCTGGTTGGAGGGTTGCTTGTTGGAGGGTTGTTACTAATAGTGGGGGTGAACTCTGTACAAAACCTTAGTCGTTAGAAAATTATTACTAATTTTTGTAAACTTGCCTCAAATATTTAAGAAACCTATTACCTGGAAGGGCACTGATTGCTGAAATAGAAGGCCCGTATATACCTTGATCAGGTATACAGCAAGTCCCTTTACCAGCCCAAAATAGATGGATTTCAAGGTAGTTTTCTGATACAGCAGCCGTGAAATCCTTCTCAACAGCTTGGTAAGAGAAACCATCGGCCTCCTTTTTTATGTCAAAATCTTTCCAAACCAGATTCCCCTAGAATGAAAGAGGTTGAAAGTTGAAACTCAAGAACCAAAGCATTGGAATCTATAAGACATGGGTGTTTTAGACTACTTTATATATACACATACAGTCCGGATCAAGTCCACACCCCTTTCCGTCCGCACCTTCCCTTTTCCAATCGAATTTCGATGATCCGAGCCGCTCAATGTGATTAGAATGTGATTTTAAGGGTACCTGCGAGAAATTGGCAAAAATAATGATTGGGAAGGGCTTCATCCGAATAGTTTTTGTTTGTATTTTATTGAACAGTTCAATAAAAAACTGCTCAAATCAAGCCCTTCCCGGTGTGTTTTTTTTTGCCAATTTCTCGCGGGTACTCTTACAATCACGCTCTGAACACATTGAGCGGCTCGAAAAATCGAAATTCGATCGGGAAAGGGGAGGTGAGAACAGGTGCGGACGTGAAGAGGTGTGGATAGGAACCGGACTCTGTGTGTGTGTGTGTGTGTGTGTGTGTAGGGAAAGACTATAATGCACACCATTTATTTGGGTGTGTATCAAATACACTCCCAAAATGTTGTGAATTATATAGAAAATGTTACGAATCGTATTGCTAAAAGTTATGAACCGTATAAAGGTTACGAGATACACCAAAATGTTACGAATCATAATGAAAATGTTACGAATCGTACTGTTGAAAAGTTATAAATTCTAGAACAAAAGTTACAAAACACGCTAAAATGTTACGAATAAACCATAAAATAAGTGCATATGGTACACCATATGTATTGTACCCTTAAAATCACGTTTTGAACACATTGAGCGGCTCGGATAATCGAAATTCGATCGAAAAATGAGAAAAATGTGGAACTAAAATGCGGACCACCTCATTTGAGACTGACTATGTGTGTGTGTGTGTGTGAGAACTGGAAATTAATAAATACTAAAATTTTGAGAAAAATCAAGGTGGCTGTTCCTTTATGTTCGGACTAAGAATTCATATGATATAATGGTAGGAGATTCATGCAATATAACAAAAGAATGCAGGAAAGGAAAAGCATTAGGAAGCAAGAGCTTGTGGCAACATTTTTTGAAAAGGGTTGGGGAATTAATCTCAAATGGATATTAGATGGTGCGATTGTGAAAATAGGGACGTAAAGCGTAATAAGGTACAAGCTGCCAAGGGAGAGAACACAACTTAAGTCGAAAAGCATCACTCATGAGCGAACAAGAACCAAATTTTGGATATAAAACTCAGTCCACCATTCCCAGCACTTCGGGCGAGGAGATCAACAATAGGGGATGACCTACTACATGTTACACCCTGCTATTTATAAGTAACTCTTAAATTAATGATGACAAACTTTATAAGTTGTGAATACACATAATGAAGAGGAAATCTAGAAAAACTTGTCCAAGTGAACAAAAAATGTTTGGACAAATAAAGAAACAGAAAAAAAAAAATCACATTTAAAATTCAATTTTTATAACTCTGCACAGACCTGGATGTAAATATCAAAAACACGCCTTCCAAGACTTTCCCATGATGTGGGATTCGCAATTTCTAACTCTGCAAACTGGAGAGTCACGGTGTAATTACCATTCTCAAGCCCCAGCCCATAATATCTTAGTGATCCAGCCGATATTCGTGCTGTCTGGAACAGCTTCGATTGCACTTCGTCCAAAGTAGATGTGAAATTTTCCGTAGAGAGATCCAAATAATTCAAAATGTTGTTATTGATGAAGCGTCCAACATTACTTACTGCCCACCTCTTTGTACTAGTCACATAATAGGTAGCCGGACCTAGAGTCTCGTTATCCCTCTCATATACAATCTGATTAATAGTTGTAATCTGTGGACCACCACACTTAATCGAAAAGTTGAAATCTGCAAACCATCAGGGGAGAGCAATTCATCATATTGGAGTTCAAATAGGTGCACTAGAAAAAAACTTTCAGCCAAATCTCGTTGATCATTTGATACATCTTATGGGTTTAATGCACATCTAAAAAGTGGCAATTTAAAATTTACGAAGACAAACTTGAGTCAATGCATTTCACATGTGAAGTTTTGGCATAATAAGGAAAGGAATTTCTCACTTCATCTGACAAGTACAAAAACTGGAACATTGAAAAGAGACAAAAGAAAAAAAAAAGTAGATGGTTTCTTATACAACCTTCCATTGGCAAAGGGCATTGCGAGATTGGAACTCGAAAAATTGGCCATTGACTAAAAATAACCCTTTGTTGATATAAAAACAGAAAAAATAGGGAAGGAGCATTACATTAAATAAATCTGTTTAGGCTTCAAATCTCAAAGGTAGTAAGAAATTGAACTCAACGCAGTGGACTCTAAACAAATTAACCACAAGAAAGGATTTTGCATAACTACATTCATAACAGTGGACAGAAACCAAACTAACAAATCTACATCAAACTATTTAACACCTCTGCATGCCAGCCCAGTCTCACATATCGAGGCAAACTAAACTACACCGAATAAGGTGCACCGATACACACACAGAGAGTGCATATCTAATAACACATAACAAGGGAATGAACAGAAGTTACGAGACTTGGATTGGAACTTCGGACCTCCAACACCATGAAGTCACCAATTATTCCGAGAGTTAAACAATTAGAAAAAGAGCCCAATAATGTGTACCAAGTCAGCCAACAGTTACCAATCTAAGTCAACCTACATTTACAATCAAAAGGGTTTGACGATTCAAAGGAACAGTAAACTAAAAAAGATTCTCTTTCCAAGATCATAGTGTAGATTTGTCCGATTTCAGAATCACAAGTGAGGGGAGGTTTTAAATTGCACTTACAAATAGGAGAATTGCGAAAGCAGGGAAAGTTGCTTTGAAGACAGCTCAATCCAGAAGGCAAAACACTGTAAGCAGAAGAAGAATGGATATTGATCAGTGCAAGTTCAATTTTCCATGAGTAATGCAATTAGAGTAGAACGGTTCATCAGATACTGCCGGTAACATCTTATGGAAACAAGAACACGAGCATGGAGTGTAATTAAAAATGTTTAAGCTTTCAACTATTATTACTCCAGTACTTATTGCAAAGGACATGTATCATGGATTCTCCGTGTTATCTTTATGATGTCAGGTATGAGCTCTGTTTATCAAGATTCTGGAGGAGGGCTTCATAATCTGACTGCATTGCAATTCTATATCCTGCAGTTGCCATGGAAGAATGCTTTGCAAAGTTGTCTAGCTAACTTCTTACATAGGCCTCATTTGCTGCACCTTTGAGAATCAATTTACACTAATCAAAACTTTCTTTTAGTATCACTAACTGTTCAGAGACACAGAGAGAATCACCTGTTGTTTGCACTCTCAATTGTGAAGTTATTGGCAACTAAGTTACTGCATATACATCTAGAAAAACTAGCATTAGTCTCGAGAGTAGAACAAAATCAACTGATACACAATTGAACTGTGGGAAAAATATGACAAATCAGCTGGCAATACAACTATCTGGATGCCGGAGAGTAAACCAAAAAATTCCAACACAAATAGAGAAGAGAGACATAAGACTTCAACATACAGTTGCAAGCCTTGTTCGTTAATCCAAGAAGGAAAGCTCCCAGATAATTCATTGTATGACACATCTCTGCAGGCAACAACATTACGGGGATGCTTAGCTGAGATTTTCATTCTATTGATAAACAACAAATTGATTAGTCTTAAATTTGAGCGCTGAAGTCTCAGGCATAGTTAACAGTTTACACATCAATACCAATCACTTTGTTAAGATGCAGGTTCTCATAATAGGTATCCATGTCTCCTCCTAGGCTAAAACATAGTAGCAAGATGCCCATTAATAGGAAATTTTTCCCAAGCAATAAATTAAGGTTTTCTTCGCAATCCTACT
Organism: Rhododendron vialii; assembly: GCF_030253575.1. Classification (NCBI taxonomy): domain Eukaryota; kingdom Viridiplantae; phylum Streptophyta; class Magnoliopsida; order Ericales; family Ericaceae; genus Rhododendron; species Rhododendron vialii. Next base: position 30,812,848 of record NC_080562.1, on the reverse strand, counting down.
TGTTTTCTTGTTATGTCTAAAGGAACTATCAATAGTGTTAAAACATCCAACTCAAAATCAATTGGCAATGAGTGGAGAGGCCGCCCAGGCTCATATAGTTTGGATGTAATATTTAACCAATATGGGACAAGCTCTAACACTCTCCCGCACGTGCAACCCCTAACTCGCACATGGTGAGGCAAACAAATGATTCAACACACATGACACTATCAACGACAAACAAAGGGGGAACCAACCATCACCTGTCCATAACCCTCTGAAAACATTGCTCTAATATCATGTTAAAGCTTCCAACTCAAAACCAATTGACAATGAGTGTAGAGACCACCCAGGTTCATAGACTAGATTTAGAGGTTATATTTACCAATGTGGGAAAACAAACGATTCGACGTTATAGTTGTAAAAAACTTGCTCCGTAATGATTTGCCTAAACTGAACCTACACAATTTATTAAGTAAACAATTCATAGGACTGTCAACCATGGGTTATGCTTCTGAAATCATCTACCCATGATATTCTAAAAACTTCACATTTGATAAGATCTATTTTTTGGTATGATCAGTATTGACCATAAACAAAAAGAGTACCACTTGCATACACTCATTGACCTGCGAATTGTTATGTAAGATTTACTTACATATTCACAAGAGACGCACTCTTTAGCGCGGGAAGCTTTCCATTCAATGTATTATTCCCAAGAAACCTAAACATAAACAAATTAGTTCAAGTCATAATGAATCATACTTTCTATATTCTTCTAGAAAAAACATTGCACAACATGTGTATCTCATGTAAGAGAGAATGCTTATTACAAGTAAGAGAGGGAACTCAAATTGAAGAGAGAATCTGGAATCTGTCCAGTTAAATTGTTAAAGGCCAAATCTCTGGAAAATAAGACAAAACCGGTAGTTACATGTTAGTTCTAAAATGTTCAAAACTAGATGTTTACATCATAGAAATGCTGGCTTCATCTTCATCAACCAGTTTATCAACTGCAAAACTTACAGGTTGAAACATATGGAAGCCAAAGAAAATTTAACAGCAGTAACTTACAGCAGAGATAAACTCTGATAATCACCAATATTGGAGGGGATAGAACCAGAAATTTTGTTATTCCTCAATATTCTGCCAGTCATGAAACCACTTTGTTAGATTAAGTTTGTGAAAAACAATGGACGATAATAGGGAAAAAACTTAAAAGTATTTCAAAATTAATTGTCAGCAATAGCCGTATTGCCTTACAAGGTATTCAGAGACGTCATATCTTTCAGAAATTCTAGTGAAGTGCTTCCACTTGATAAATCACTTATAATCCTATTTAATCACACGGAATGTTATAAAAGAGAAGAATATATCATCCATATTTTAACACAAACAAAGCTATTGAAAGAGAGCACTACTGAATTACATTTATTTACCCAAAAAAAAAAATCTATTGAAAGAGTTTAACACTCACAATGACACCAACTTGGTCAAGTTGGAGAATGATTGTGGTATTGGACCTTCAAAGGAGTTTCCTTGAAACCTCCTACAGATAAATTAAGTACAATAAATTTACAACTTCCATGGTACATACAATAGAGGTAACTGTATGGAGTACCAATTTATAGAATAAAACAAAAAAAAACATCTCAGTTACCAAACATTGATATGTGGGTTAAAGTAAAGCTATGGTCAGATCGAGTACTGACTATCAAAATAAAGAGGACATAGCATACAAGATTGCTTACAGGTCGACAAGTTGTGACCAGTTCCCTATGAATTCAGGTATGCTGCCTGTGAGTTCGTTGTCCGAACCCCACCTGAAATCCTCAAAAAATTCCTTCTTGATCACAGATACAATTAATTTGAACAAGATGTTCAAGTTTACCAGAAAGGATAAGCCAGAAAGCTCTTACAAAGCTTGCAGGTTTTGTAGAGCAGCATATGTCGATGGTATAGCTCCACTGACTCCAGAACTATCAAAGTAGCTGTCAAGGTGGATAATTTTATAAGTATAATGCTTCAATTTTCGGCATGCAACACCAGCCTTATGTAGGTTACATGGTGCAGGCCTTAAAACTTCAAGATGTTTACGAGATGAAACTTAAGGCTACATCTGTTGAGAGTCATCATCGACTCTCTAGAAGTCTCCGGATATTTCCAGAATGTTTTGGATTTCTTTAGAATCCTCTAGAATTTCTGGACTCGTCTAGAACCTTCCGGACTTCTCCGGAGTGTTCCAAATCATGCTAGATACTTCCAAAATATTCTGGAAGCTTATGGAAGTATCGCTATCGAACTAGGTTCGGTTTAATTCCTATGACCTTCTCTTCAAAAAAATTCCTATAACTTTGGTTGGGTTTTCGTAACTGCTTATTTACAATACATTCATGGTGATTATTTGGCCCACATAGTTATTAGCTTCTCCAGTTCTTCACTTAGATGAAAGATAAAAGAGGAAAAAAAGAGAACAAGAACATGCAACAAGAATTTTCCATCATGGATTCCGGAAGTTGAGAGAAGCCGCAACTGCCTTAATCATTGGTCTCAATTATTGCGACCTAAAAGAGATCATCTATGTCTAATATGCAATTCCCAATCATCTAATCTCCTTCACTAAAACAAATAACTAGTGAGAGTCTTGAGGTAGATGTTGTGTTTTGTAAGAGAGGTTAGATCACTTAGATGTATGGGTCAAATGTTCTTCAACCCAAGTGTATATGTGCTAGAGAGGTATGAATAATCAACCGTTGAGATGAGAAATGGGAGGATCTCTTGGGGGTGATGGAGAAGGCAAGGGTGTACCGAATGGACTATGGCAGTCGCTTTGTGTGAGGTAGGTTTCGAAACCTTAAGAGGATGAGATGTTGGAGAGGAATGTTCTTTCCTCGAAATCAATACTCACCAACTTCCCCACTATCCGGGTGCCTAATCAACTAACAACTCTTGGAAATTTGAGGAAAATGTTTCGTATTTATAGATATTTGGGCCCAATACTCGGACACCGGGTGGCTCTATGAAATATTAACACATGTCCTCTTCCGTACCCATCGACAACAGGGGTGGCAGAGCTTCTCACGCGAGTCTCGAGCTTGCCAGACCTCTCCCCCTCTTGCGGAGATCACTTCTCCTTTTCAAGCCACTACGCCACTAGATCTCCCCCATTTCCCATATGGTCACGACCTGCTCGGCCATGGCTATACTGCTACCAAGCCTCTAAATGTCGGGCCCTGCCATAACAACCGAAGCAGGCTAAAGAGCATGGATCAATCGAATGTTTGTTAGTTTTCTCGCCTTCTCTCCTTTAACATCTGGAGAAGCGCCAGTTTATGGGTTGGCTTCCTCGTGTCTTTCTCCCTCCTCGGGAACATGCCAACCTTTGCCACTCGTTTGGGCTCTTTGCCTCTTTGAAGGGACGAAGCCAGGAATTTCACTACACATGAGCGACTATGTATGCGATCCAAAAAAAGAAACATGCATAACAATGTGAATACGTTAAAACTCAAAAATGTAAAAAAATATCAACATAACTACTCCATACTTAATTATGCTTTTCACAAATTATGCTCCCAAAAGAATTTAAATAAAATATGCGACCAATTCTGCATAAAAATACTAAATAAAACAATTAGACTAAAAAAATATGAAATATTATGAAAAATTACAATTTCGTAATACAATGAATGTAAATAGGTAAAAGTTGCATCACTATAGTTTGAGTACATTTTAACTAAATTAGCTCATACTCAACTATCAATCGACAATCAATTGCAAATTTAAAAATGAATAATACTTTTTTATTTGTAATCATCAACATTATGACACATCAATTATAGGACAAAGAGTGTACACGTAGCTTACATATACTTTTGTGATTAATTATTTTATATGCTTAAATTTTTAATCATGTTGTGTCGTGCCCGTGCTCTTTTCGTGCTCGTGTTGTGCATGTGTCGTGGCGTGACACTCTTCTCCTATGTTCTTATTTTTCTCGAAACTGTCTTCAAAGTTTTGACGATGTGGGATTCTTGTGCCAAGAAAGAGGGAGAGAGAGGTCTGGTGTGCCGTGAAGATTTTTTAGGCAGAGAGAAAAAAAACGTCCGGCGTATGAAACCCTCTTAACGATTAGGAATTTTTGTGGATAAAAACTGAGAGTTAAATATTTGAGTACTCACTATGTTTTGTTTTATTTAACCCGTAGCGTTTACGAAATTAACATTGGTATCCTTGCATTTCAAAGATTACTAACTACTTACTACCATTTGATTCTTTTCCCCCAAAATACTAGAGGGGGGCAAGCCTCTGTACCTTCATAGAAATTTTTTATTTTACATATAATAAGTAAAGTTTTTTTTTTCTTTTCGCAAGGGCGACCACCCCTACTGGCCCCTTTCTAACTTCATCCTTACCTCTTTGGGATGCTGGGCTCGCGTCCCTTAATGTCCTCACGCTAGTCGCGCGGGACCGCTTGTTATCGCGGTCGTAGTGTGAGGCCAAGTCCACGGGTTCTCTGTTGGCATCCTATGTGTCGTAGGACCCGCATTTTATCCATCTCCGCGCTGCGCGTCATCTCCCTCGCATACCATGTGTCGCGCGAATCTATTGCCACGCGTCGGTCTCTTATTGGATGGTCAACCAGTCAACGAATCAACTTTCCCTGTAGACGCTGACCTTCTCTACATGTTCTAAACAGACTTCTGCAGTTAATGTTATAGAATGTGTACTTCATTCGTGGAATATCTCAAAACAAGTGCACCACATTGCACTTCGCTCCTGGGAGAACAAGTGTAGCATCTCCTGGTATTAATGGTTGTTTCTTCCTACACCTATTGTAATACCTTTCAGTATCCAAATCTAAGGTCAAGGCATCTAGAAATATAACAACAATTTTCCCAATTTACCGGACAGAAAAGCATAGACTGAAGAAGGTACAAGTTAAGCGAAGTAGGAAGAGGGAAGTGAGTGCTTCTAAAATCTAAACAGTGTGCTCATAGGGATCTTTAGTTCAAATCAGAGAAAAGAATCAATTATTATTCATACCATTGCAACCTATACACGTACATATTTATACATGACCGAGGCCCCTATAATCAAGCCAAATCCCTATAATTAAGCCTATCTAATCTCTAAGCTAGGAAAGAATAGATAAACTAGGAAAGAATAACAATTACAAGATAATTACATGATCTCTGTGATTCACAGTTATCAGGAGTGATTCGCGGTAACGGGATATCGTAACACTCCCCCTCAAGTTGGTGCATAGATGTCACACATGCCCAACTTGCCCAAAAATTTTGAGAACACTCGACTTGACACTGCTTTGGTAAGAATATCAGCCAGCTGATCTTCCGAGCGAATCTGAGGCAACTTCACAATTTTCTCGTCCAATTTTTCCTTAATGAAGAATCTGTCGACCTCTACATGCTTGGTACGATCATGTTGTACCGGATTATGAGCAATATCACATGCTGCTTTATTGTCATAATAAAGTTGTATTGATTGCCTTGGCGGATAGCCCAAATCCACTAAGAGTAGTCTCAACCACAACGCTTCATATATTCCAAGTGCCATACCTCGGAATTCAGCCTCCGCGCTTGAACAAGCAACAACGTTTTGTTTTTTGCTTCTCCACGTAACAAGATTACCACCTACAAAGGTGAAATATCCAGAGGTAGATCGTCTATCATCAATTGCGCCAGCCCAGTCAGCGTCAGTGTAGGCATCTACGTTCTGACAGTCAACATTTTTAGTAAAAAGTATGCCCTTGCCAGGAGCAGACTTCAGATATCTCAAAATGCACATAACAACATTCATATGTTGTTCGCCCGGATTATGCATAAACTGACTCACAATGCTCAACGCGTAGGCAAGATCTGGCCCTGTATGAGCTAATTACATCAATCTTCCAACGAGCCGTTGATATCTACCTTTATCAACAGGCACCTGATTAACCTTGACACACAATTTCAACCCTTCTTCCACTGGTGTATCAGCGGGTTGACATGCTGACATACCAGATTCTTGTAACAAATCTAAGGCATATTTTCTTTGAGACAAAAAAATACCTTTATCAGATCGAGACACTTCAATCCCAAGAAAATATTTCAATTGACCAAGGTCCTTCATTTCAAATGCACTTGACAAATAACTCTGAAGAGCCACCCTCTCTTCAGGATCATTTCCTATAACCACCATGTCATCAACGTATACAATAAGGTGTGGGCATGCGTGCCCTTCGGAACTTTCGGATTTCGAAACGCGAGGGAGCGCGAGCGGGGAAGCAAGCGCTCGCAAAATACAGAGTCGCCACTTGGGTTTTGAAGGTCCGACACCCAAGGAACCGTATTTCGAAGCGCTTGCCGCGCTGTTTCGATTTGAAAAAGTTAAGGAACCAGTCCGTCATAACCATATCTGGGTTCGGGAGCCCGGTTACGAGAGGGGAAGGGTTTTATGGCACCCCTCTCGCCCAATCCGGAGATCGGTCTCTACTTAGGCATTTGCGAAAATGTTTGTTTTGCGATTCTGTTTCATTAATCAGTTTTTAGCCAATTAGGGCGGGGGAACAGTTAATCGGGGATTAAAACTGTAACAGTTTGCAGGATGTGATAAGATATGGCATGGATTAGTAAGATGACAAGTAATAAATGGAACAAAGTTCAAAAACATCGATCATACATCAAGATAGCGCTGTGTATGATTTTGGCACGAAGAAACAGCCAGCTTGCATGCGTGAGTTCATCCGCATGCAAGCAAACCGTCGCGCGACATTCCCATACCCTCGCGCGAGTGTTCATGTTTCACCAATGGTTTGAATTTCATTCCCTTCTGGGCTCTGGAAGGACCAGTGCTCACCCAGGTGCAAACCAAGCAGTTTATGGTACTTGAAAGTAAACAATATTACAGCCAACAGATAGAAATATTATGAAAAAGCAACCCCTAAACAGTGGGGGTGTCTAAACGAAGGCCAAGGCCAAGCTGCTCATGCAAGGGCATTCCCTGGGAGAGAGAGAACCATCGCGCGACAGTATGAGACAGCCGCGCGATTGTTCTGACTGGATTTCCAGGAATTGCTTTGCATACTTAGGGCTCTGAGACATGTTCAGGAGCATCCCAAAAGCATTCCAAACCAAGAAGTGCTATAAACTAAGCCTAATAGTGATTTTCAACACGCAAAACAGCAAAGCAGTGAGCTAAATCTCCTTTAAAGACTTTTAAAAGAGCTATATGCACAATAATAAACGTAAAGACCAGGGTCCTTTCCCCACGTGGTCCATTCTCACGCAGACAGAATCGTCGCGCGAGGAAACGGGACCATCGCGCGAGGGTTCCCCAGCCAACAGACTCTTGAAACTCTGCCAGCTTTAGGGCCAGAACTGGTATCGATTACCAGCCTTGACCCTGCCAGCCCCCCTCAGGGGTTCGAACAGTGAACAGAAAGATATTATACCTTTGCTTTGAGTGCCTTGGAAATGGCTTGAATGATGAGATGGTGAGATTTGGAGGGTGATTATGTGGGTTTGAGTTGTGTGAGGTATTTGTGCTTGAGCTTTTCTCCTTCTTTCTTAGGGAGTTTTTTTGTAACCCTTTGCAAGGAAGCATGGGGGGGGGTATTTATAGGAGAAGGGGGTTAGTGGATGGCTAACCAAGCCCTTGTAACCAGCCAACAATGCTGGTTACAAATGCTTGGTGGAGGAGTGGGTAACAAAGGTGATGGGAGAATGGGGGGTGAGGTGGTGCAAGGGGAGCCCCCCCCCCAGAACGCTGTTCAGCCGAGAAAACGGGGTCACATGGGTCTGTAGCCCCCTGACCAACACGCAATCTGGGTGAAAATGACAGGTGTTGACCATCGCGCGAGGGTCCAGCCAACCCCGCGATGGTCAATGGTCAAAGCTTTGACTTTGACCACCACCTGGCAAATGAACCATCGCGCGAGGGTTCCGATATGTCGCGCGACATTCAAACCCAAGGTTCAAGTTCTGATTTAAGGTTTTAAGGCTAAGGATGGGTTCCTCACATGCCAAACTCAAGCCATTCCAAGTTCTCGGGACTGTTTCGACCTGACTCATCATCGGGGAATCAAGAAACCGAAGAAGAAAGTAAAACGATCGGGAAGTCAGATTGGGGTGTCTACAGTAGTCCCTCTTTGACGGCACGCGAAGCACCATTGGCTGGTACGGGTAACGTTAAAGATTTCTAGACACCCATCCAATCCACCCAAAAGCCGATGTAAACGAAAAGTGTTAGCAAGTATATACAAATACCGTGCACCAACGGATCGGTGAGCAGATTGATTGCTGATCCGAATTTGGACGGATAGATCGTCGCTGATTGAAAGTTGGACGGATGGATCGTCGCTGATTGAAAGTTGGACGGTTGGATCGTCGCTGATTGATAGTTGGACGGATGGATCGTCGCTGATTGATAGTTGGACGGATGGATCGTCGCTGATTGAACGTTGGACGGATAGATCGTCGCTGATTGAACGTCGGACGGATAGATCGTCGCTGATTGATAGTCGGACGGATAGATCGTCGCTGATTGAACGTTGGACGGATGGATCGTCGCTGATTGAACGTTGGACGGATAGATCGTCGCTGATTGGAAGTCGGACGGATGGATCGTCGCTGATTGATAGTCGGACGGATAGATCGTCGCTGATTGATAGTCGGACGGATAGATCGTCGCTGATTTTGGTGCGGGCGGACCACTGCTGGGGATATATAAACGTGTGTCGGGTTTAAAAGACATTGACTCACAATAAACTTCGAAATTGTTGCAGCGCCTAAGTGAGAACCTATGGGCTCTTAAGGGTGGATGAGCATGATTGGGCCTATCCAGAAGTTGCATTGGGCCGGGAGGCCCAACCAAACCATCGCGCGACATAGTAATACCATCGCGCGAGGGTTCCTTGTTCAGGCCCGGATCTGTTAAGAGCCCAGACCCGGCCCGGACCTGCCTTCTTCCATACAACCGACGGGGACGTTCGAAAACCGCTCACAGCAGTTTCGAACTCCCTCCAACACTATTCTCTCCCAAACTCTTCCTCTCCAACCCTTGATTTCGTCCCAAAACCAAGCAAACCCACGTGCGTATCATCATCCATGGCTGATCACGACGTTACTCGGGGCAGTGAGGAAGTAGTTGATCGTCCGGAGGACGAGGGAAGACCAATGGTGGTCGAAACAGAGGATCGGCCGGCGACGGGGGTTGTTGTAGATACCAGTGCAGAGGTAGCGGGCGGCGGTGATGGCATACGGAGCCATGAGCAAGAGGCGGTTGGCGGCGAGAATCGTCGCGCGACGCAGTCAGACTGTCGCGCGATGGTTGAGATCGGGACCGAGGGGGCTGGGGTCGTGCAATTGGACCCGAGCGAGGCCGTGAGTGGTTCGGTGGTGGTTGGTAGCAGTTTTGAGGGTGTAGGCAGTGGAGGTGCCGAGGATGGTGGTGCCGAGCCAAGCGAGACTCCGCCAAGGGATCCGGCGAAGGGTAAGGGCGTGGCGAGCGAGGAAGAGGAAGCCACGGAGGTTCCACTGGAGGAGGTACTATTTCGGCCGGGGGCCACGTCGTCAGGCCACAGGCCGATCACAAGACAGGATCTTGCAGAGTTCCTGAGTGACGAGAGGCTAGCCCGGCTGCTTGAGGAGGATCCCATGATTGGGGCCGCCGTTTTGGAGGCTCGAGAGGAGCGAGAGCGGGAGATAGCCGCTTCAGAGGCTACGGCGAGGGCCGAGAGGGCGAGGGCCGGTGAGGAGGAGGTTTTGAGGGACGCGGAGACCGAGGAGCGGGTTGGAGCGAGGGGGGAGGGACCCAGAGTGACCGCAGTGTCAGAGGCAGAGAGCTTGACTCGTGCTCCGTTTTCAGCAGAGGGGTACAAGTCACCAGTGCCACATCTGTTCGTACCGTCCGGATTTGCGGCATACAAGCCACGGCAAGCGGAGTACGATCCCGAGCTCGTTCTGAGAGATCCCGATACCCACATTTCTAGCAGCTGGGCTGAGGTAAATTTCTGAAAATCCCTCATTTACTTTTGTGATAGTCATTTCAATACAATGCATGTGCTCGAAAACTGAGAAACATAGCGCAACCCTTTGAAGTAGATAAGAATAGTGAGACTATAGCTTCACATCGAACGCCATGCATGAAACATAATAACTTGAACCAACCATCCACTGCCAAGTTGTATTGATTACCTAGAACTTGAGAATGAAAGCTTTGCATGCTGATATATCCTCTGTTGCTTGTTTCCGTATCTAATGCAGGATAGAGCGAGACAGAGGGATATTCGAGGTTTCGGGGGCGCCTGTAGCTCCTTGGCGTTGTACCAGGGTTTGCCGGAGAGGGTGAGGCAGTTGGTGGATATGGCAGGTTTTGGGGAGTTCATACAGACCCTGACTCGGGCCAGGAATGACCATGCGGTCTTGGTTGCACTTGCAGAGAGATGGAGAGATACCACCAATACTTTCCACCTACCGCTCGGGGAGATGACAGTGACGCCTACTGACTTCGCGGCGCTTACCGGTTTGAGGGTTGGAGGTGAGCCCATCCCGTTTGACTCGGGCATTCAGGAGGACGAGGCGGCCCTGGAGTGGTTCTTGGGAGAGGTGCCCAAGGTTGAGGAGGGGATGGCGAGATATGGCCAGTTCACGAGATACCTTGCAAAGGAGGTGGCGACGGAGCAGGAGGCGGAGCAGATGGCCCAGGCGTACCTGTTGTACCTTTTTGGTGCCACCTTGTATCCGAACAGGCGTAGCAAGGTCCATCTATCGTACCTGCCTGCACTGAGGGATCTGAGGACGGCCTCACGTTTTGACTGGGGAGGAGCTGCGCTTGGTGCGACCTATGGTTTCATGGGGGACTCGTCGAGGACCGAGATGAGCACAGCTGGATACTGGCGGATTTGGGAGGTATGATCATCATTGAGTAAAGCACATTTTCCATTATGTACTTATCTGTTTGGATACATAAACTGCTTAGATATACTCCTGCATTGTACTAATGATTTGAACCTCGATAACTGTGCAGCTCTGGGCCTACGAAGTTCTGAACATGTGCCGTCCAGTGACAAAGAGCCTGGACCTGGGGATCCTCCCACGTGCTCATATCTGGAGCAAGAAGAATATGGGAGAGAAAAGAGGGCGAGGCGACCTGAACGGCTTCAGGGTATACCTAGACGAGCTCCGACCCTCACAGGTATGTCACGACTTCATCAAATTTAAATAAGCGTCCCTTTTATTGCTTTAATGCTGTCGCTAACCGACATTTGCGTTGCTTGCTTGCACAGGTAGAGTGGGATCCTTGGAAAGTGGCAGAGTCAGAGCCTGAGTACTTGGCCAGGAGCAGGGTTGTGACGGCGAGCAGAGTGCTGCTGGAGTCAGCCTTTGGTTGGCAGTGGTACTTGGGTGACCGAGTGACACGCCAGTCGCTTGGCCATGCAGGGTTCCAGGTGCTCGGACCGCTTCCACCACGGGCCTCACACACAGGGGAGTACACGTTGGCCGAGCTAGAGATCTTCACACGGCCCGACACTGACTTGACACGCTATCTGCGTCCCGGCATGGACTATGCGATTTACCAGAGAGAGCGCTTGGCGGGGCCGTTGAGAGTACGAGAGTTCAGGGAGGTCCGGAGTCAGGCCCGGGGAGCTGCTGAGGAGAGGAGGGCCGTCGCTGCGAGGCAGAGCAGTGGCGAGAGTCGCGCGAGGCGGGGTCCGAGTGGACCTGTGAGAGGTGGGCCACCAGAGTTGACATGGCGTATAGCCGTGGTGGATTCTCAGGGCAATCCGGCCGAGCTGCACCTTGTTCCTGCCAGAGTTGAGCCAGCGCCCGTCACCGTGTCGGTAAGGCATTGTACCCTTCATTATTGTACCTCCATAAAGCCTTGAGATATTGCTCCATTACTTATGCTCAAGATATTCTTGCAGGTGCCCAGTGAGTGGGCGAACGAGGCCATTCGGCGCATGCTTGCTCTAGAGAACGTGATAAGGCGGGCGGCAAGTGGCCTGCCTTTGGACTTGCGCTATCCATCACCGGCAGCTTAGAGATCTCAGGTATATACCCTTCAGAAAAACGATACATTCCTGCATTCGATACTTGACACATGCATGCTTTGCTCGATACATAGCGTACTTTAATTGCCGTCCACTTTGAAATAGATTGTACCTGCTTGCAAACATACAACATATAGAATGTATACTAAATGTGCAAAATTTCTACAATGCAGACACAGGGACAGGCGGCTCCTAGGAGGAAGAGCGCAAGAGAGCCTCCGCAGAAAAAGCTGGCAAGCAGGACTCCCGCTCCTCCACCTACTACTAGACCACAGACGCGGGGCGTACAGCCACCTGTCGTGAGCGAGGAGGCGGCCCGAGAGGCCGTGGCGCGCGCAGAGGAGAGGTATCAATTGAAGATGCGCCAGAGGCCCTCGCAAGATGAGCCGGTCCGCAAGAAGCGGCTGATCCTGCCCGAGGATTCTGAGGAAGAAGAGGAAGAGGAAGGAGAAGAAGAAGAGGAGGACGAGGAGGCGCCTGACAGCAGTGGTTCAGACGATTCAGCCGATGACCCTGGCTTTAGACAGGATCCTAGAGAGGGAGACGACGACGACGACGACGACGGGGATGGTGACTGGTTCGGGGAGGACTGAGGGCTACTAGGAAGCCTCATTTGCTGTAAAGAACCTAGCACGTGATACGAGTGATCACGGGTTGAAAGCAATGCAATCAATATCCAAATAAATGGTACGTGGGACCATAGTTTGAATATAGACAGGACAGTCATCATGTTAAACAAGTGTTCGGCAATATGGACCAGTGACATGAGAAGTCAATGGTCCAGAAAGGTTGTACGGGCTCAAGGACCAGTTACATATGAGGTAGTTGGTCCAAGCCGTCTGTTCGGCCATGAGACGGCCGAACAAAGGTAGAGCTCCAATCGAGAGTAGGAGCAGAGGGAATACTCTGGAAGATTCCAGAATAGTCATGTCCCATATAGGGATAAAGATCCCAAGAATATAGGATCTGAGAAAGATACCCAACAAGTATGGGATGTTCGGCTCTTAATGGAAAAGAATCCTAAAAGGACTCTTTTCCATAAACTGATAAAGGAAACGAGACTCCTTGATATCCTGGGTTTCCTATACGAGTTAGGAATCCTATGGCAATAAGGATGCTTGGACAGCAAGCATCCATAAATCTATAAATATGAGGAAAACCTAGAGGTGAAAGGTACGCAATACGCTGCATTATTATTGCTTTCCTACTGATAATTAGGGTTTAATTGCTAGTACATGATACTAACAAAGGCATCGAAGGGCCTTTGCCACGAGGGGCAAAGGTGCACTCACCCCCTGTCTATTTTGCAGATTAGGGTTCAGACGTCGAGCTAGGGTTCCGGTGAAGAGGCACGAATAAGCCGTTGCAATCCAGTTGATCCGAAGCGTCAATTGTTTTCATCTTCCTACAATTGGCGCCGTCTGTGGGAAACGAAAGAATTCCCTTTTGAAATACGACCATGGTGGAAGTAACTCCAGTAACACCGCATGAGCTAAAAGATGTGTTAGATGAGGGAAGGGACAAATCCCCACCTGGGGCTCCGAGAAAGCCCCAGGGTGGGCACAGGAGGAACACGAGTAAGGACCGCCCCCTTACCGTGCATCATAACTCCAAAAATAGAGGAGATGGAGAGACGGCTTCGAGATCCACGAGAAGGAGTAAATCCCATCACAGGGATGAATCGATCGCGCACTCCAGGAGTGTGCACCATAATGACGACGTTCTTGATAGAAAGAGGCAAGAAGTCGAGGAGTATGCTCGTCTGATTAAAAGACGAGAGCATGAGATCAGAGAATTGGAAAGAATTAGGGAGCATCCGGAGGATTCTGGACTGTCTCGAAGAAATTCTAGAGGCAGTAGGTATGCTGTGGTACAATACAGAAAAGCTCCTTCACGAAGAAGAAGGAGCAGAAGCAGGAGCAGAAGTCCTGTTATAGGGCATTATGAAGCTTCTCCACGAAAAAGGGGGAAGAAAAAGTAGAAGCCGAACACCAGAGAGAAAGACTTCTTCACGAAAAAGGAGGAGCAGAGACCGGAGTTCTACCCCCGAGGAAGAGGACACGAGAAAGCATCATCGAGACAGGTACGAGAGACCTGATGCTGATTGGGTCAAGACTTCGGCCCACAAGTCAAAGGAGCAAGAGGATGGGACAGCGACTGCACGAGAAGCAGCACGCAAGGCCCTGAGTAATATTGCAGCCTCTCCCTTTACGAAGAGGCTACAAGAAGCAAGGTTGCCGAGCAGAGTGAAGCACGGAGCATTCGTACTTTACGAGACAAATACGGATCCCGTAGCTCACATACAACATTACCAACAGGCCATGTTTATGCATGAGGGGGATGATTCCATCTTGTGCAAGATGTTTCCCTCCAGTCTTGGCAAGGTGGCTTTATCCTGGTTTCATAAGTTGGCCCCACGATCCATACGAGGATGGAGGCAGTTGGCAGAGGAATTCACTGCTCGGTTCTTAACGAGCAGAAAGGCCCCAAAGACTTTTGAAAGTCTTTCCACCATGAAGCAAGAGGAGAACGAGCAGATCAGGGATTATGCAAAGAAGTACTGGGAAACTTTCAACGAGATTGAAAGTTGCAGTGAAGAGTATGCAATTGCTACGTTCAAAACTGGTTTGCCTGTTCGGGGGGAGCTGCGCCGTTCATTGAATAAACATCCAGTAGCCACCTTGGCTAAATTGATGGAACGGATAGAGCAACACGCCAGAATGGAGGATGACATACTCCGTGAGGATGGCAGGACGGTTGCCGAACAGCAGAAGGCACCTGCCAAAAAGGTGGATAAGCCAGATCCCAAGTCTTACAAAGACAGAAGGGAGTACGGGCAGGCTAAGAAGGAGGCATACAAGGACAAGCAAGCTCCTGACCCTAAGTCTTTTTTTTCTATCACTACAGTTTGGAAAGAGCCAATATACAGGATTCTTTATCGAATAAAGAATCAGCCTTATTTTAAGTGGCCCCCAAGTCTAGGTGGAGACAAAGATGCAAAACGTGCTACGAATCAGCACTGCAGTTATCACAAAGATTGGGGCCATATGACCGAGGATTGTGAGGTATACAAGAGGCACCTTGATGATTTGGTCTCTCGGGGCTATCTCAAAGAGTTTATCCAAGAGGACCCTAAAGAGAAAGGGAAGGCCATGGAACTGGGTTACGAGCAACACCCTAAAGGCGTGATCCA
The DNA here is from genome assembly GCF_030253575.1 of Rhododendron vialii. Taxonomy (NCBI): domain Eukaryota; kingdom Viridiplantae; phylum Streptophyta; class Magnoliopsida; order Ericales; family Ericaceae; genus Rhododendron; species Rhododendron vialii. The sequence continues at coordinate 30,797,627 of NC_080562.1, read as the reverse complement.
TATGATACATGGGTTGGCTGCACCTTATACAAGGAGTGAGGTGAGGCTGTTGCAAAGACAGGTCAAGCATGATCAGCACGTGATGCGGTTGGGAAACAAGAGAGGGCGAGAGACTAATGCATGCAACGAGAGCATGGCATTCAGTGACGATGATTTGGCGGAGGTCCAAATACCCCACAATGATGCATTGGTCGTAACCCTACGAGTTGGGGAATACGACATCGAAAGAATTCTAGTAGACTCGGGGAGCTGTACAGAGGTGTTGTACTATGATGCATTCAAGAAGCTGGGCCTGGCCCAATCAGACTTAGAACAATCAACAACACCTCTAATTGGGTTCGGTGCAGAAGCAGTCTGGCCCCTAGGAAAGGTGACTTTACCTGTTCGGGCTGGATCTGTGGTGTTGAGAACGGACTTTTTGGTGGTTGATGTCCCATCTTCCTACAACGCGATTATAGGGAGGACGTGGTTGCACAAAATGAGAGCAGTCTCCTCGACTTATCACCAGATGGTAAAATTCCCAGGTTCAAATGGGATTGAAATCCTTAAAGGAAACCAGAAGGTGGCACAGCAATGCTTGATTTCCATCATTAAAACAGCCCCGAAGGTCCACCATGTTCACACATTGGAAGTACCAGACCAACCAACCATCGAGGATGTTGGAAGGAGCCCGGCTGAAAAAGTGGTTGAGGGCCTGGAGAAGATTCAGATCAACGAAATTGATCCTGAAAGGTATTTTTTGATTGGGGAATCATTACCAGCAAACGAAAAGGCTGAGTCGATAAGATTTCTGAAAGAATATATTGATGTTTTTGCATGGGTACCTGAGGAAATGCCTGGGGTGGATGCAGATGTGATCTGTCACCATTTAAACATTGATCCTCTGCATAAGCCGATCATTCAGAAGAAACGAAGGGCTGCCGTACAGCATGTAGATGCTGTGATCGAAGAGGTCGATCGTTTATTGGAGGCCAAGGCAATACGTGAGGTCTATTACCCAGAGTGGTTATCCAACACTGTTGTGGTAAAGAAGAAGAATGGGAAGTGGCGTGTCTGTGTGGACTTCACAGATCTGAACAAAGCATGTCCTAAGGACAGTTTTCCTTTGCCTAGGATCGACCAATTGGTTGATGCAACCTCTGGTTACGAGCGAATGAGTTTTCTCGATGCATATCGAGGATATCATCAGATTGCTATGTTTGAACCTGATCAAGAGAAGACTTCGTTCATCACACCACGAGGGTTATACTGTTACAGTGTTATGCCCTTTGGACTGAGGAATGCTGGGGCTACATACCAAAGACTTGCAACCATTATGTTCAAGAAGCTCATCGGGAAGACTTTGGAAGTTTACATAGATGATATGGTGGTAAAGAGTCGAGAAAAGGGAGGGCATATTTCTGATCTGAAGGAAGTGTTTGAAATCCTGAGGAAATATAAATTAAAACTCAACGCCTCGAAGTGTGCGTTTGGAGTTGGTTCAGGAAAATTCCTGGGCCATTTGGTAACTTTGAGAGGGATAGAGGCAAATCCCGATCAGATTGATGCTTTGCAGAGATTACAGAGTCCCAAAACTACCAAGGAAGTCCAAAGGCTGACTGGGATGGCAGCAGCACTAAACAGATTCATCAGCAGGTCAAGTGATAAATGCAGACCCTTTTTTCAGCTACTGAAAGAGAGGGAGGGATTTGAATGGGGAGCAGAATGTGAGCAAGCTTTCCAGGACCTGAAGAAGTACCTGGCTGAGCCCCCACTGTTGTCAACTCCACGGCCAGGTGAGTCTTTAATTCTGTACTTAGCTGTTTCCGAGCATGCAGTGAGTGCAGTCTTGTTGAGGGACTTGGGGATCGAACAAATCCCCATCTATTATGTTAGCAAGACGTTGTTGAATGCAGAGACGAGATATCTGCCCTTAGAAAAACTTGTCCTGGCACTTAGGACAGCAACCAGGAAATTGCCACACTACTTCCAAAGCCATAAGGTTGTGGTTTATACTGAGTATCCATTAAAATCACTGCTTCGAAAGGCAGATTTCTCGGGACGGATCTCGACATGGTCCGTAGAGTTAAGTCAGTATGATCTCGAGTATCAGCCACGTACAGCAATTAAAGGCCAGGTATTGGCTGATTTTGTGGCAGAGTTTTCCCCCACTGTTGCTCCTTTGCCTCCTACGAGAAAGGAACAGGCAGCTAAGACATCATCCTTGAAGGATCAACCCGTAGCCGAACAGGATCCCAAAGAATGGAAGTTATTCGTTGATGGATCAGCGTGCAATACTGGTTCTGGAATTGGAGTTGTCCTCTTTCCTCCTCAAGGAGTTCTCATAGAACTCTCTGTTCGGCTTGGATTCAGTGCATCGAATAATGTGGCTGAATATGAAGCACTCTTGGCTGGGTTAAGAAGTGCGAAGACCCTTAAAGCAGAACGGGTCAGGGTGTATTGTGATTCCCAGCTTGTTGTGAATCAACTGTCCGGAGAGTACGAGACTCGGAATGAAAAGATGGTAGCCTACGTGCAGGCAGCAAAAGACTTGCTTGATACCTTCGAGAGGGTATATATTGAGCAAATAAGTTCTGGGCAGAATGCTCATGCAGATTCTTTAGCTTGGTTGGCTGCAGCAGTACCAACAGAGTTTAAAAGAAGGGTGGCAGTAGAATACCTCAATGAGCCGAGCATTGGGAGGAGTGCAGACTTGGTCTTGGACGTGAACCAAGGACCAAGTTGGGTGGACCCAATAATGGAGTTCTTACGAGACGAGATACTCCCTTCTGATAAAAAGGAGGCCCACAAGATAAGGGTCAAATCTGCTAGGTTTTGGCTGTCCCCAGAGGGTAAGTTGTATAGGAAATCCTTTACGGGTCCCTATTTGCTATGCGTACATCCTGAGATGGTACAGAAGTTCCTTCATGAAATCCACGAGGGAACATGTGGGAGCCATGCCGGAGGAAGATCTATTGCCCACCGAGCAATTACTCAAGGCTACTGGTGGCCACACATGCAAGAAGATGCAAAGGTGTATGTAAAGATTTGTGAGAAATGTCAAAAGTTCTCACCAATGATTCGAACACCCGCCGAAGATCTGGTGCCTTTAACAAGTCCCTGGCCTTTTGCTCAATGGGGGATGGATATCGTGGGTCCATTGCACAAAGCAACTGGGAATCGAAAGTTCCTGCTTGTTGCAACTGACTATTTTACAAAGTGGATTGAGGCAGAACCACTGGCCAAAATCACCGAGCCTATGATAGAAAGGTTCGTGTGGAAAAACATCATCACCCGCTTTGGGGTCCCTTATTCATTGATTACAGACAATGGATCCCAATTTCAGAAGAAATTCAAGACTTTTTGTGCCCAATATGGAATACGAAATTATTACTCCACTCCGGCCTACCCTCAGAGTAATGGGCAAGCAGAGGCATCCAATAAAACTATCTTAGATGGGATAAAGAAGAGGCTGGACAAAGCAAAGGGAAAATGGCCTGATGAGTTACCATTAGTTTTGTGGGCTCACCGAACAACGCCTAGGAGGTCTACAGGAGAGACCCCCTATTCGTTGGCATTTGGAACAGAGGCTGTCATACCTCTGGAAGTGGGTCTGCCGACCAACAGGACAGCTTTGGTTGAAAGTGGAGGCAATGACAGGGCCCTTGAAATCGAGCTTGATCTTGCCGAAGAGAAGCGAGAAAAAGCCTTGGTACATCTTGCTTCTTACCAAGAACAGCTGATGAAAAGCTACAACAAACATGTTCATCCTAGAGAAATTGGTGTTGGGGACCTTGTGCTACGAAAAGTGCTCGGCAACACCAAAGTAGCAAATGAAGGCAAGCTGGGGGCCAACTGGGAAGGCCCGTATAGAGTAACTGAGATTGTGGGCATAGGAGCCTATAGATTGGCAGATCTGGATGGTGGTCCAATTCCCAGGCCTTGGAATGTTCATAATTTACGCAAGTTCTTTGTTTAGAAGTATTAAAATCTGTTTTGGATTTACACTACGTGATTGTGTGGGAATTACGAATATAATTCCTTTGTTCTAGTTTTGATTATTTTTGCAAAGGGTACGAGTAACGCCCTCTTGCGTTTTACAGATTATGAATAACATCACTTCTTTCGAATAACTGTTGGGGTATTTAAATACGAACTACGAGTTTGGTTCTCCTTATTCGTATTGGGGAGCAGGGTATACCTTTTGAGTATGTGAAACTTAAAAGCATTATACATTTTTAAGTACGTGACACTTAACGAATACAAGTACGAAACACTTGTATAGAATTTCAAGTATGTGAAACTTGGGTATACATTTAAACACAAGTATGAAAACACTTGTATGTTTTCTTTTAAAAAGTACAAGTACGAAATACTTGTATGTACGTTCAAAGTACGAGATACTTATATGGTATTTTAAGTACGTGATACTTGAGAAACTATATTGGCTTGACTTATATGTAAGCCACATTTAAGTACGTGAAACTGATGTTCCTAAGTATGTGAAACTTGAGGAAAACCTTTATATTCAAGTTACGAGAAACTTAAAAACATTAAGTACGTGATACTTAAACACAAGTATGACACACTTGTGTGATTTCCAAACGGTTGAGTACGTGACACTTAAACACACGTATGAAACACTTGTGTGATTAAGTGAGAGCACACTTATATGCCTTAAAAACCATTCAAGGTGGAACGCTTTTTAGTACGTGAAACTTAGAATTCAGAACAGCAAATCTTGTGTGAAAGATTTGCTAAAAGTACGAAATACTTATGCAATCAAATGATGCTTAAACAGTACGAACTACTTAAATTGACAATTGCATACGAACAGATGCAGCAAACATGGACGCCGAGCAAAACATAAAAGTTATGCCACGAAGGGCCGAATACCTGTTTTAAAAGTAAAGTATTGATAGTACTGGTACCACGCAGGGTGAAAAAGGCTATGGTCATGCAAGACCAGCCAGATGATTTTTAAAAAAAAAAAACTACCTGTTTACTATCTTAATCCAGGTTCTGAACCTCAGAAGGGACATCAGCCTCATCAATAGCAGTAGCAGTTTGTACCTCTGGGATAACGATCTCAGTGGTCACTTCCAGAACAGATGATTGCACAATGTCATTTTGTGCTTCAACTTGTATTTCTTCATCAACATCTGCAAAATCATCAATCTGTTGATCAACGTCGTCTGCTGGAGCTGCAACTTGGCGACTTGGCAGATCATTCTCAACCCATAGGGGAGAATCCTCAGCAACTCCTGCCTTTGTAAGGCACGCCTCCCAGCAAGCAACCCAGATTTGGTCTTGAATATCAGGCATCTGCTCGACATAACTTGATGTTGTGGCATCAAACCCCTTCTGATAACCATCTTCAAAGGATGCCTTTTTGGTGCTGTCCATCTCGGCCAAGACTTGATGCAGACTCTCCTCCGTGGTCACAAGCTTGCCCTTTGTCTCAGACAAGTCAGCTTTAGCTTTATCTCTCTCTCTCTCTAATCTCGTGACTGTTCGGATCAACCTGGTGTTGTCATTTAAAAGCCTGATCCTCTCGGCTTCAGCTTCCTGGAATTTTTGGCCCAGTACGACCATTTTTTGGATAAACTATAGCAAATACCAGAACGTGAGTAACTTTTTTCTTAAAACTTATAAAGATGAAGCTTTAAAGAAGAGAAGTTTCTATTACCTTGATTCCACTGACGAGACCAGTGGACACAAGCCGATCAGGGGGAGACGAAGACTCTTTCTGTAAGTCAACAGGGAGTAATAATCCTTGGGCCAGAGCAAGTGCTGTTTCAGACGAACTAGCACTGTCCCCGACGTGAACGGGACGGTCTCCTCTAGTGAATAGAGGAGTCCATGTTTGAGGAAGTACTTGGGTAGTTGGTGAAACGGGGTGATGTGTTTCGGTATCTGCTTGAGACGCAGTACCAGTAGGGTCTTCTGATCTAGGCCGTTTGTCTCTGTGAGCATCACTGGCCTCTATGGTAGTCTCCACTTCACGAGATGAAGTGGAGCGGTTCGAACCTCCTCTGTTGCGACGGGGTGCAGGGGGGGCGTTCCCTGTGGAAGCTACCCGACCAGATCCCCGTCCCCGAGAAGAGACGGTGAGGAGGGAGCTGAGGTTTAAAGGCTGACGTGTCATGGTGCTTGAGTTAGGAGAAAATTGAGAATAACCTGAAGAGGATGATTGACTGGTGTCAAGATTCAATACTGGCTGTTCGGGTTGAAGAGGAATGACCTGTCTGGATCTTCGAACTCTAACTCGAGGTAATGGAACACCTTCGGAAATAGGGATTTCACCCAATTGACCAGCTACAGTTACTCTTGCGTTAGCTCTTGTGCTCCTAGGCTGAGGAGCAGTCGATGTAGAGGCAGCGCTGGTGCTAGGATGAGCGAGCCTCCTGTCGATGACACCTCTGTATGCAGGATCGTATCCCAGAAGTACGTCAGCGTCACGACCCCGACCAGCTGTTCGGGTACCAGGCACGCCTTTATATTTCAGAACTTTGTTAATGTCCTCTGTTCGGATGTTGCTTGGTGTACGTCTGGGACGATGATTAACGTTTTCAGCTGCAAAATTCAAATTGAAAAACCAAATTTAGTCCATGCGAAAAGCTACGAGAAAGCAGTAAATGAAGAATTGTAAAAGAGGAAAATCAAGAGCATACGTGGATAGCCCCATATGTGGGGGCAATGGAGCCCCAGCACTTGGCCATCTTCCCCTAAAGGCTCGAATGCACCAGTTACATAGAGGAAGTCGATCTCATGGTCACGAGCAGAATCTGGCAGATTGAGCACGAAGCGCTTCTCTGCCCTCCTAACTTTGAAGTAGTAAGTATTGTACTCAGGGTTTAGTACTATACTATACCACCACTGGATGTCCCAGATTCCTAAATTGGTTTCTAGAATCCCATTTAGGGCTATAGTCCCCATTATCAGTCTAAAAACGTTCGTAGAAACTTGCATGGGTGTAAGACGGTACCAGCTTAAAATCTGGCGGAGGAGTGGATGAAGGGGGAAACGGACCCCGCCTTCGACAATGGACACGATTGGGATACACATTCTATCCCACGATCCAGCATCCCTATCCGCTCCTAATGGAGCGAGTTCAAGCCCTACGTTTTTAGGGATATTGTATTTCTCTCTAAATGCCGCCATGGCAGCAGGGGTATCACAAAGTTTCCTAAACTTACTGGGTCTAGGAGGGTTGTCGTCCGCCATGAGTGTATTCAGAAAAGAAGAAAAGATGGAAATGGGTACGAATTGAAACCCTAGAAATGACCCACCAAATCTGAGAATGAGATCTCAGACAGAAACCTAAGAAGAAGAAGGGGAATGAGAGCAAGAATCTTACGAGAATATTGTGACGATTCCCTGGAGTGCAATCGAGTTTGCAGGCGGCGGCAATGGCGGAAAGCTTTAAAGAGAAAAACTGGAAGTTTGAATGTTTTGGATGAAAAACCAAAGAGAGCCCTTTCAGGGGTTTAAGGGTAAGAGACGGAGACGAAACGTCTCCTCTCACACCGTTACAGGAAAAAGTAACGGAAAGCAGAAACCGTTCTGACGCCGTTTCATAGAACGTCAGTTCGAAGTTAATGCTAGGCATACGAAAACGTGCCACGTGGAGTCGTTTACCCCGAAATGGTATAATGACATAGGCGCCAAAAGGCATCAATGAAGTATTGAAATTATGACTGCACGGGATCAAAAGAGTTTGGTCTTGATAGAATTCTGTTTCTAAGCGTCATATATTACCCCCGAACAGTGGTAAATACATGAAGCTGGGGAGCAATTGTAGGGAGGTATTCCCGAGCAGATACATTTAGTTGCCAAACACGTGATGTTTAGGAACACGTGGTAAATACGACCAGACTTATCGCCGAGCAGTTCGGTGAACAGCGATATGGACCAGTGATATGAGAAGTCATGGCTATAAATAGACTGTTCGGTTATGATACAGCCGAACAGATGATGTAAAGAACCTAGCACGTGATACGAGTGATCACGGGTTGAAAGCAATGCAATCAATATCCAAATAAATGGTACGTGGGACCATAGTTTGAATATAGACAGGGCAGTCATCATGTTAAACAAGTGTTCGGCAATATGGACCAGTGACATGAGAAGTCAATGGTCCAGAAAGGTTGTACGGGCTCAAGGACCAGTTACATATGAGGTAGTTGGTCCAAGCCGTCTGTTCGGCCATAAGACGGCCGAACAAAGGTAGAGCTCCAATCGAGAGTAGGAGCAGAGGGAATACTCTGGAAGATTCCAGAATAGTCATGTCCCATATAGGGATAAAGATCCCAAGAATATAGGATCTGAGAAAGATACCCAACAAGTATGGGATGTTCGGCTCTTAATGGAAAAGAATCCTAAAAGGACTCTTTTCCATAAACTGATAAAGGAAACGAGACTCCTTGATATCCTGGGTTTCCTATACGAGTTAGGAATCCTATGGCAATAAGGATGCTTGGACAGCAAGCATCCATAAATCTATAAATATGAGGAAAACCTAGAGGTGAAAGGTACGCAATACGTTGCATTATTATTGCTTTCCTACTGATAATTAGGGTTTAATTGCTAGTACGTGATACTAACAAAGGCATCGGAGGGCCTTTGCCACGAGGGGCAAAGGTGCACTCACCCCCTGTCTATTTTGCAGATTAGGGTTCAGACGTCGAGCTAGGGTTCCGGTGAAGAGGCACGAATAAGCCGTTGCAATCCAGTTGATCCGAAGCGTCAATTGTTTTCATCCCCCTACAGATAGATATGGATTAGCTATAAAATTTGCATTTCCAATTCATTTTACTCTTGCAATGATCTTAGAATAAATAAACGCTTGCCACTAATACCACACTTGCATTGATAATGTACTGAGACTGTTTACAAACGCACACACACGCACACACATGATTGACTCGGAGAAAAAACGAAAATGTACCCCAGGATACGGTTAGGATACGAGGATACGAAATATTGGACATTTAAAAGCCAAAAACTAGAATATTCTAACTTGGAGAAGAAGAACACTTTCGTGAGGTCATGTATACACAAAATGACTCAAGAGAGCCGACGGATTCGAGAAACACCTCCCGAAACACAAAACTGCCCAAAAACCTTACGAAGGACACAAAAGGGACACGAGATGGGGAAACAAGACTCTATTATGTCCCGGACTGAAACCGACACCTCCGTATAGTCACAACAGGTCACCATGACTTGTACGGCCTGAGAGAAAAGGACACGACCCTCCGGCACGAGTTTCGACCTTCCGAAACACACATTTGGCCTTGAAATGAGCCACCGAGGGTTCAAAAACCCCGTAAAACGTGATATCTCGAATCCGATGCTTGGACATGGTTGCATATGCTCATATTGACTTGCCGGAACCACAAAAGTTGCAAAAGTACCCTTGGAATAGGACGCGACCAAAATTGGACAGTAGCTGGTGAAATCTGTCAAAATGCAGACTGAACCATCGCGCGAGGGTTTGAGAATGTCGCGCGATGGTGTGGATGATGCTCTGTCGCGCGATGGACTGATATCATCGCGCGATGGTTGGGCCGTGCCAGGCCACCTTTATTTGACCATCTTAGATATTTAGACGTCCAAGCCTTGTCATCAACCTTTAACTGTTCAGAGTACTTCAGAGAGAGGGGGGCAGTGCAGAGATGCCCTTACTTTGAAGAAGAAAACGCCACATGGCATGGAGGTTTGTACTGTGAAGGGACGACACTCTATGCATTCTGCCTATAAAGAGGCCAATATCCTGCAAATTAAAGGCATTTCTCCCACAGTTGGAAAGTCCCACAAAGAAGCAGAATGGCAAATAATCTTCCGGCCTTGATCAGCCCTTGGCTTGCGGCCTTTGTTGCTGGAGATTGGTTGTCATTCCGGTTTCACGGGCTGGCCGCATTTCGCTTCCTTCGCAATGTGAGGGTCCGTCCAGAGTTTCTGAGGGCAGCCCTACAATTCTGGGACCCTGAGGTTCACGTGTTCAGGTTTGGGATTAACGAGCTGTGCCCAACCGTGGAGGAATTCCAAGCATACCTCCAAGGAGTCGCCTCGAGCGTGATTGTCGTGCCGCCTTATAGGAAGAGCATGCCAAAGCTATTACAGTCAAGTCTTGATATTACTAGAGGGGCGGCCGAAAGTTTGCTAACTGGAGGGCAAATCAACATCATGCGCCTAATGGAGTGGTATGGGCCAGAAGGGGACATAGAGAATATAGCCGCGCAGGCTCGACGTCGATTTGCCCTGGCAATTGGCGTGCTGGCTGCTTATTTACTAGTATCTCCAAATGGGCAAGTCAACCCCATGCTGGTGAGCGTCGCCGCTCAAATGGGTGCCCGAAGAAATGTGGTACCACTGGTTCTGGCAGAGACACTCATAGGTTTGGATTTGGTTTCTTCCGGCCAAACAGACGTATTCGGCGGTAGTCCACTACTACTGCAGGTTAGCCTAATTCTCACTCAGCTCTCCTTTTTTCGGCTTTCACACGTTCTGCTTTTACCTCATCTCTCAACTAAGGCCATATCGAGGCTCCTTACTTGTCTTTTCTCTCAAGCTTTATGTGACTTCTTACTTGTTTTTCCACTCATGCAGCTCTGGTTATCTGACAAATTGGGATTGCTCACAGCACCGGAAGCAAATTGGCCTCACCTGCCCGGCCGAATGCACCAACGGGGTATGATCTATCCGGAAATGTCTGTGAACCAATGGTGCGCATTTATGAGGGAAATGCGGCCGAATGAGATCATATGGCGGCATGAAGCTTTAAACATTCCAGACATGGCCCTGAGTTCTGCAGGATTCGAGAGAGTAGTGATAGCTGGGCTGACCGCTTTCACATTCTACATCCCCGGACGCATCCTTCGTCAACTAGGAATGAGCCAAGGACTCCACCGAGCTGGGACCGAAGATTTCCAAGTCCCCGCTTTCACTGCCCAGAATCTGAGAGGGTATGAGCACGACTGGGGCCTGCGGCAACTCGGAGGAGCTGACCCAGACTTTAGTACGGAACTTACACACCGATATCAAACATGGCTAAGAAGGGAAATCACAAGCAGGCAAAACAACAATTGACCTCTAACGAATCCTGATGATCTAGAATAAACCGTGAGCCTGTTAAGGCCTCGAGCACTTTGTTCTGTTTTTATGCTTTAATCTTTTTAAGACTGCTCAGCCTGTGTAATAGAAGTTATAATTTGAATAAAAATGAAAGTTCGAGAGTTTTCCCCTTTGGATCCAAGTGTTGAACCGCCGTGTGACCCAAGTATCGAGTCAACTCCTGGTAATGGGAAACCGTGGATCAAGTTGAAGGATTGTGACTGAATCTCACAGAGAGATTGCCTACGTATCCCTTTTCAGGGAATCAGGTCAGCACGTAGTTCAGGCCAAGGTTCACTCGAGTATTTTAACTCTCCTTTTGCGCTCTAAATTTTGCCTAGTGCTGCCACTTCGGGTTTTCAGCCTAGCGAGCTTTGATTGATGCCTATTTATTTTTGCCTAAACCGCCTTCTCAGGTTTTCGGTCTAGCAGGCTTGCTCTAATTTTTGCTTGGAACCGCCCACCCTTGTGGTTTTCGGCCCAACGAGCTTCTCTCAGGGATAGTATCGTTTGAGTTGATCCAGGTTAACCAAAGAGCTGAATTCTTTGCCGTCAAGATCAATAAGCTGAGCTGCTCCCCCAGAAAGGATGGTCTTGATGATGTAAGGTCCGGAACGCTTGGGTCGAAACTTGCCACGGGGGTCAAAAACTGGTGCCCGGATCTCTTTCGTAACCATGTCCCCTTCGACCAAGTCTCTAGACTTCACTTTTTTGTTGAACGCCCGGGCAATCCTCCGCTGATACCCCTGAACATGATACAGGGCCCGAAGCCTCCTTTCATCGAAAAGCATGAGTTCAACAAATCTCCCACTGAGCCATTCAGATTCCGAGAGTTCCGATTCTACCGTGATCCTCAAAGACGGCACCTCAAGCTCTATAGGGAGAACTACTTCCATCCCGTAGACCAAGGAATAGGGGGTTGCCCCCGTTGATGTTCGAATCGACGTTCGGTAACCCCAAAGAGCTAAAGGCAGTTGCTCGTGCCAGTCCCTGGCGGACTCTGCAGACTTCTTGATGATTGTCTCGACATTTTTGTTGGCCGCTTCAACCGCACCGTTCGTTTGGGGACGATAGATCGTTGAGTGATGGACTTGGATTTTGAATTCTTCAAAGAGCTCTAGAACCCTGCCTTTGAAATGACTCCCGTTGTCTGATACGAACGCTTGCGGAACCCCATATCGGTAGATGATGTTTTTCCTGATGAAGTGAGCGACTTGAACTGCCGTTAGGCTTTTATAAGATTCGGCCTCCACCCATTTGATAAAATAATCTATCGCCACGAGGATGAATCTATGGCCATTTGATGCAGACGGTCTAATCATGCCGATGACGTCGATACCCCATACAGAGAAAGGCCAAGGCGAAGCCATGCCAAATAGGTTAGAGGGTGGAACATGCATTAGATTAGCATGAATTTGGCATTTGTGACATCGCCGCACATAATCTACACACTGAGATTCCATAGTAGACCAGAAATAGCCTTGGCACAAGATTTTCCTAGCCAGCATGACGCCGCTCATATGTGGGCCACAGACCCCCTCGTGGATCTCCTCCATGATCCTAACAGCCTCGGCCCTATTGACACAGAGCTTGTGCATTCCGCAATGAGACCTCCTATATAACTTTCCCCCACAAATGATGTACTGGGCGGCTATTCTTCGCAACGCAGTCTGATCCTTCTTGGAGGCCTCAGCCGGATACGTGCCATTCTCGACGAAATTCCATATGTCATGGTACCAGGGTAGGCCATCATCGACATCATCGATGGCGTTGACATATTGATAAGCGGGGCGGTCCCGTTGTTCAATTAAGACTGGGCGGAGTTTGACCCCGGAGGGTAGTTCGACCATGGAAGCCAAGGTTGCTAGGGCATCGGCAAACTGATTCTTCAAACGGGTGATGTGGGTGAAAGTCACTTTGTTAAAGCGAGGAATTAGCCCCTCCAAATCTTGATGATAAGGTTTCAACCCCTCTTCACGCACCTTCCAGTCCCCATTGGCTTGAGATACAACGAGATTGGAGTCCCCGATGACTTCGAGTCGTTCAACGCCGAGCGTGAGTGCAGCCTTCATACCCACGATACAGGCCTCATATTCAGCTTGGTTGTTTGTAACATCGAAGTTAAGTTTGAATGCAAGCGGAATATGAGAACCATCGGGGGCGATTAGCAAGACCCCGATCCCAAATCCTTTCTGATTGGCCGCCCCATCGAAGTACAGAGTCCAGACATCCTCGACAACTGTTAGCACCTCCTCATCTGGGAACACGAAATCTGCATCTTCCGGTCCATCCACAGGGTGATCAGCCAAAAACTCAGCGATGGCTCGCCCCTTTACCGACTTCCTCGTGACGTATTCGAGGTCGAATTCTGCCAGAAGGAGCAACCAGCGTGCTAACTTACCAGTGAGAGCCGGTTTCTCAAACAGATACTTGAGTGGATCCATCCGAAAAATCAATTTCACTGGGTAAGCCAGCATGTAGTGTCTCAACTTCTTAGAAGCCCAAACCAAAGCCCAACACGTTTTCTCCAAGGCGGTGTAGCGCTCTTCAAACCCAACCATTTTCTTACTCAAGTAATAAACAGCCTTCTCAACTCCCTAGTCACCCTCTTGAGCTAGCAAGCATCCCATGGATGTAGAACTCACAGATAAGTATAGAATCAAGGGCTTTCCAGGCACCGGTGGCATTAAGACAGGCGGGTTTTGCAGATAGTTCTGAATGGACATGAAGGCCGCCTGACATCTGTCCGACCATACAAACGGGGTGTCCTTCTTGAGTAGACGAAACATCGGCTCGCAAGTTAAGGTTAACTTGGCGATGAATCTGCTGATGAACTGAACCTTCCCCAAAAAGCTTCGCACTCCCTTTTCAGTCTCTGGTGGCTTCATTTCAAGCACCGCTTTGATCTTGGATGGATCGACCTCAATCCCACGCGAAGTGATCATGAAACCGAGCATCTTACCTGCTGTGACCCCAAAGGTGCATTTCTGTGGATTGAGACGCATGCGGAACTTTCGGAGCCTCTCGAAAAACTTCCTCAATACAGGAACATGCCCTTCCCGAGTTTTTGACTTAGCAATCATGTCGTCCACGTAGACCTCAACTTCTTTGTGCATCATGTCGTGCAGAATGGTCGTAGCGGCTCTCTGGTAGGTGGGACCAGCATTTTTCAAACCAAACGGCATGACCAAGTAACAATAAGTCCCCCATTCAGTGATGAAAGTCGTCTTCTCACGGTCTTCGGGCGCCATAAGAATCTGGTTATATCCGGAGAAACCATCCATGAACGAAAGCAAGGCATGGCCCGCCGTATTATCAACCAGTACATCGATATGAGGCAGAGGAAAATCGTCCTTGGGGCTCGCCTTGTTCAAATCCCTGAAGTCCACGCACACTCGAATTTGCCCATTCTTTTTAGGAACTGGAACAATGTTGGCAACCCACGTAGGGTACTGAGAAACCATGAGAAAACCGGCGTCGATCTGCTTAGTGACCTCTTCCTTGATCCTCTGCACCCAATCTGGCCTCATCCGCCTCAACTTCTTCTTCACAGGTTTGGCATTTGGTAGCAAAGGGATTCGATGCTCCACTATTTCTGGGTCGATGCCGGGCATGTCTTGATGAGACCATGCGAAGATGTCACTGAATTCTGAGAGCAGCTCTTTGAAATTGTGATGTTCTTCTGGAGATAAAGTGGAGCCCACCTGAACCATTCGGGGATCATTCTCGTCTTTCAAGTTTATTAAGACTATTTCTTCTTTTAACGGCTGAGCATGCCTTTCGTCTTCCCTTTCAATGAGGGCACGGATTTCCTTGGGAATGTCCCCATCGAAATCTATCCCTTCATCGTCGGGGTCGACACAGTTTATATAAAGATCATTCAAGTAGTCAGAAGAGGATTCCTTCATTTCATAAGACCCTGCAGGGTCGCCAAGTACAAGGGAATCAAACTCAAAGTAAAAGCCATGACGTGGAGGGCCAAGAGGCACAAACTCCGACTCAGAGCTAGACTTAGACTCAGAGGACTCAACAGACTCAGTGTCAGACTCTGATACATCATCAATGCAAGTAAGGCGTGGTTTGAAAATGCAATTTTTAAGACTACCCTTTGCTTCTGTGATGAGGGAGAGGGGATCCTTGAGATCGTCGGAACCGAGCATGAACACCTCGGCCTCTTCAGCTTCCTTGGCCAAACCCACCTGGGAGAACTCATAAAATAGCTGCTCTAAGCTCCCTTGATCAAGAGACATCAGCCAATCAGTCTTCGGCTTAGGCTGGCTAAGCTTCCTTTTGAATTCCGCCCTTGCCGGTTCTTCATCACTAGAGGACCAAGTGTCATCAGCGAAAACCTCAAACCCAGGCAGCAAATCCCCAGTGACTGAATCGATAAAAGGCTCAGGCTGTCCGGTGTAGACGTCATTCCCCACTTCGCGCACAAAGTAGCTGTCGGGTTCACCATAGAGAGATCGAGGTTTTCCCGTGCATTTCCTTCTTTTGGCATCCTTGGTAGAGGAAGAGTACCCCAGACCAAAGCGGCCCTCGCAGGAAGGAAAGGCAGGGAACTCCGGGATCCCTTGTTGGTGAATCCCAAGGCCAAGGCCAGGCAAATAGGACATCCTCCTCATGATGTCTAAAGCAACAGAGCTTATGATGAAGTCCCCATCCACGTTGATAGCCAAAACCGAACCAGAAGTGTCGAAAGAGAAACCCCCGAGATCAAAGTCTTCCTCGCCGTGTGCAATCCCCAAAACAGGTGTGCCATCTTCCTTGAGCGGGCGAATGCCCGAGTCCCCGCAAATAGTCAAAGTTCCAGTAGGCAGTCCCAACATAACCTTTTGGTGAAGAGTAGACGGTACAGCCATGATGTCAGATCGGTGAAGCCACGGCCTTCCCAGCAGAAGATTGAAGGTGGCGGGGATATCAACCACATAGAACTCAACATCCATCTCAAATCCCTCAGCGTCAAGTTTAAGCACGAAAGTGCCCTCGACCACGCGACGAGTGCTGTCGTATGCCTTAACAGCCAGATTGGAAGGTGCAAAGTCTTTCTTGACTAGTCCCAAGCGGTAAGCCACTCTCAACGAGCAAACATTGATCGCCGATCCGTTGTCGATCAGAACAGTTGGAATCCAGAGTCCCTTACACTTAACAGTGATGTGCAAGGGGCGATTGTGATCAACCCCCTCAATCGGTAGATCCTTGTCGGTGAAGACCACAGTGTGCTTCGAAGTAGGCGGGAGAATTATGGATATCATAGCTTCAGGCGTGACATCAGGTTGAATCTCAAGACGAGAGAGAGTATGGCAAAACTTCTGACGATGCTCACGGGAGGAACAGATTAGTCCCCAAAGTGATATAGCAGCAGGAATCCGCTCCAGCTGCCTCTGAATCATGTCATCATTCGGGGAGCTAGGAGGTGCCTCAAACGGTGCGGACCTTGAGAACGCAGAAGGTTCGTTCCTTTTGTTAGAAGGATTGGACGAGCTCCCAGCCTGAAGATTAGAAGGCTGAAAAATTCGTCCACTCCTCGTAACGTTGTGAACGTTCTCTAAAGAGGGTATCGCTTGAAGGTCTTGACGGTCATCCCAAAGATCAGCAGGGACTTCCCCCAATTTGCGTTTTCCTTTGTCAGATGGCAGTGGGGCTACAGGTGCTTCCATGCCTAGATCGAGGTCTTGAGCTAAATCATTCCACAGCAGCGACTCCCAGAAATCTGGCTCCTTAACAGCTACAGCCTCCCCAACAGGCTCCGTGTTAGCAATAAACGGGACGTCCCAGAGTCCCCCATCGGCAAGAGAGTGGTTGACAGTCCAAACCTCAGACCCAACTTGGATATTAACCACATCATCTACATCCCAGAGATCTGCTGGCGGAACAAGGTCCGTAACCATAACGCTGTGATCTTCCTCGGTCGGATAAGGCGGTGCGGGGCGCGAGAGCTCCTCGCTAATGATGTAGAATGTAGGATCGTACTCAGTGTTGGTTACAGAGCCCACCAGCCTGTCAAGAGTAGAAGGGAGAAAGCATTCCCCCAAGACGCGAGTTTCCTCCTGAACGAAACCTTCTTCTATGAATTGAATCTCGTGATCGGGCAAAGCATATCCCTGAGGAGGATTAAGATCGAATTCTAATGGAAACTGCCACGCGGGCTCGGGATCCCAATAGTACTCCTCCTCAGGCAGAACGGGCTCGGGCTGTTGAAAAAGCATGTTCAAAGAGAATCCATCCAAAGGGTCAAGCATGCCTGCCTCATAATTAGCCATCCAGGCATCATACCAAGCATGGTTAAACGGGACATATTCGGGGTCCTGGGGGAAACCGTCTAACTCTAGCTCCGTCCATTCATTGATTATGGGGGCTGCATAATCATCATTATCGGCGATAGCCCATCCTACTGCTTGCATATCAACCCGCTGTTCCGGTAGAAGAGGGATGGCAGACCTAAAGCGGCTTATCAAATTCGGAGAGGAGTTTGGATCCGTCACATCAAAATACGGGCTGTCCAAGGAAGAAGCAGAGTTGAGCTGCATGGCCGGAATGGACTGGTGAAACAGCTCGCTGATGGAGGCGTTGAACACAAACGCCCCATTCTGCAAGCGTGCGAGAGGCACATTAGGATTGGACGACTGTCCTTCTTCAAGATGGATGTAGGCAATCTCGGCTTCTGGCTGAGAAGGGATAGGCACGACCGGCCTAGGTTGGTTTGTTGAGGTTATATGGTCAGTGGGGTTGAATATAGTGGAGCTAGGGCTGATATGAGTGGAGCTGATGGATATTTGGTTGATGCGGGGAGCAGCATTGTGCTTCGGCAGGGAGTTGGAAAGGATGTTTGGTTTTTGGGATGGTGGGGGTGGAGCATGGAGAGTTCCTTCATCTATGAGATCCTGGATCGCATGTCGGAGGCGAAAACAGGAGTCCATAAGATGCCCAACCCCTTGGTGGTAGGCACAATAAAGGTTAGCTTTGAAGTTGGGTGAAGGGTTCTTAGGCAAAGGAGTCGGGTCAAGGGGCTTCAGATGCCCTGACTGGATTAACTTTTCCATAACAGATGACAGCGGAGCTTCAAAAGCGGAGAAACTGCGGGACTGACCGCGGGGCCGGTTATTTTGTGGGGTTTGCACCTGGTTAATCTCAGCGACGCGATTGGTTGTATTGGAAGAGGAAGCATTAGTGCCGCTAGTTGCTGTGTTGGAAGATGTCCCACTGCCAAACAACGCATTGGTGTTTCCTGAGTAAACCCGAGGCTTTGGTTTCGAAGGGTTAGAAGACTCCCCTCTTGACAGAATCCCACTTTGTAGCGCATCCTCGATGGCCAACCCAGATTCGAAGAAAGTATCAAAGTTCGAGGAGGCTTGGACAAGAACCAAATGCCTAGCGTAATCAGGCTGAAGATTGCGAGAGATGATTCGAAGCTGATCTCTCTCACTCGGGCGATCGGTCATCTGAGCAGCCTTCGTCCTCCATCTCTTGACAAAATCCGCAAAGGATTCCTTAGCCTCCATTTTTGTGGACTCAAGCTCTCGGGTTGTCATTTTGAGCTTGGAGTTGTAACTGTACTGCGAAATAAACGCAGCACCGATATCCTCCCACGTCCTCCTTTTAGCAATGTCGAGCGACAAAAACCAGTGAAAGGCAGGTCCTGAGAGAGTCTGAGGGAAGAGCTGGGACATGGCTTCGGGTTCAACAGCCAAGAGTTTCATGGCGGCATGGTAGCCATAGAGGTGAGTCTTTGGGTCGCCACTTCCATCAAACTTGGCGAGATCAGGCATTTTGAACTTGTCGGGGAGCTTAGCATCAGGATACAAGCAGAGGCGATCCAAATCAATTCCCCCGGCACTGATCTTTTCAGACTTGGACACAGATTCCTCCAGCTTGACGATCTTCGCCATAAGAGCAGTCATGTTAGGATCCAGAACGGGTCTTGCCACAGCGAGATTCAGATTCGCAACCTCCGGGTGAGCCTCTCTCGGGTTGGGCTGAATTATGATCCGCCCCGCATGGTTAGGGTCTTCAACAAAGATTGGTTCCGCATGGTCGTCCTCATCGACCTCGCCTCCCACTTCTGCAGCTGGTGGAAGACGAGTGTTGATAAGGTCATTGAGCCTGATGAGGTTCGCGTCAGTCTGAGCACCCCTTTGCTGCATGGTGGCGATGCTGTTCTGGATGTTCATGAGCATGGTTTCGAGACTCAGTGGTTGCGGATGATCTGCCATGATGGAGGTCCCAGATGAACTTGACGGGGAGGTTGGCGATGCCGGAGATTCAATTTCCTGGAGAACTGACGGTGATCCTGATCGTAAAGCGGCCAAAAGGGAACCCGGAGAGCCTTCCGTTGTGACTGACTGAGCTTGCAACCTGACTAGCCTTTGAATGGAATTCTGATGCAGACGTTCCCAAGTGGGTTTGGCTTTCTGCCTCGATACTTTCCTTGGCGGCGCAATGGTTCAGAATTCTGCTTTGCTTCGCTTTGCTGTAAGAAAAGGTTCGATAAGGGCCCTGCAGCAACCTTACTCTAAGCAAGAGACTTTAAAGTGATAATGCAGCCATCGTCGTTAGTGTCGCCCTTAGACTCTAAGACTACAGACGGGTCTGTCTCATGATGTTCGGACGCTGCTAAAATCCTCGGATTTCTTTTCGAGAGTGTATCCTCGTTTGGGTCGAATAATACTAAGAGATGTCAAAAATAGCCTAAGCCTCTGACCTTTCCGTTCTTGAAGTTTCAACTTTGAACTTGGAATAACTCGGGGTGAATGACGTGACACCTTAACCGGGGCGGCGTAGGCAACACAGTGCCATAGCCTGAGCGGTGTACATGCTGTGCACGATAACCAGGGTGGTGTGAGCATCACGGCATTCTATTCGTCGTTCCTTGTTTTCTGTTTGAGACTTCAATCGGGAATGGCCAAGGACTTAGAAAATTTCGATTTCCCGAAGTCTTGTTGATCCTAGGACTTTTGAAAATCTGACAACATGCACCGCGAAGATGCATGACTCTTCATCGGACCTAGCAGCGTCCTAATAAACATAAGACAGACTCGAAAGAGAGACAACCTAGAAGTCGCCCTAAACATGCCCCTACGCAAAACGGTATGTATGTACAGTGCATGCGATAGGAAAAGCAGTAACACGTAGACAATATATGGGGGTTAGATGCAAGTAGATCTTACCCTGCAGGTACCTATCCTAGTTTGGAGAGTTCTAGTGCTTTATATATGCAAAGGCTGGTTTTGGCTCGTAACGGGTTCCTCGGACTAAAGCCAAGATATACCTCCCACTGCCCGCGTAATCGCAGAGCAACAGTCGAACGGTAGAATGACTCATCATCGTCGAAGGTTGTTGGTCATTCGGGGTCCCCGAGCTTCGGTAAACCGTGCCGGATTGCCAAAACGATCCAACGAGGCTTATCCCACATCGATGCATATGAAAATGCTAAAGAAATCGATTAATCGAATAGAATCGCAAATTCGCAAATGCCCTTTCAAATTCGGCTCACTTTATTTAATCAATGCTTAGAAGAAACTACACGAGAGAACAATCGGAAAAGTCCCAGATTGGATTGGCCGGACTCGAGGTCCCGTTAAACCACCATTCCAACCTTCGGCAGCGCGAAGCTCACCGTTTTGACAAACTTTTGTGGGATTGTTCCTCAAGTGTATTGAAATCTAAACATAGACCAATATAGGTTCTCTCCCCAGCAGAGTCGCCACTGTGGGCATGCGTGCCCTTCGGAACTTCCGGATTCCGAAACGCGAGGGAGCGCGAGCGGGGAAGCAAGCGCTCGCAAAATACAGAGTCGCCACTTGGGTTTTGAAGGTCCGACACCCAAGGAACCGTATTTCGAAGCGCTTGCCGCGCTGTTTCGATTTGAAAAAGTTAAGGAACCAGTCCGTCATAACCATATTTGGGTTCGGGAGCCCGGTTACGAGAGGGGAAGGGTTTTATGGCACCCCTCTCGCCCGATCCGGAGATCGGTCTCTACTTAGGCATTTGCGAAAATGTTTGTTTTGCGATTCTGTTTCATTAATCAGTTTTTAGCCAATTAGGGCGGGGGAACAGTTAATCGGGGATTAAAACTGTAACAGTTTGCAGGATGTGATAAGATATGGCATGGATTAGTAAGATGACAAGTAATAAATGGAACAAAGTTCAAAAACATCGATCATACATCAAGATAGCGCTGTGTATGATTTTGGCACGAAGAAACAGCCAGCTTGCATGCGTGAGTTCATCCGCATGCAAGCAAACCGTCGCGCGACATTCCCATACCCTCGCGCGAGTGTTCATGTTTCACCAATGGTTTGAATTTCATTCCCTTCTGGGCTCTGGAAGGACCAGTGCTCACCCAGGTGCAAACCAAGCAGTTTATGGTACTTGAAAGTAAACAATATTACAGCCAACAGATAGAAATATTATGAAAAAGCAACCCCTAAACAGTGGGGGTGTCTAAATGAAGGCCAAGGCCAAGCTGGTCATGCAAGGGCATTCCCTGGGAGAGAGAGAACCATCGCGCGACAGTATGAGACAGCCGCGCGATTGTTCTGACTGGATTTCCAGGAATTGCTTTGCATACTTAGGGCTCTGAGACATGTTCAGGAGCATCCCAAAAGCATTCCAAACCAAGAAGTGCTATAAACTAAGCCTAATAGTGATTTTCAACACGCAAAACAGCAAAGCAGTGAGCTAAATCTCCTTTAAAGACTTTTAAAAGAGCTATATGCACAATAATAAACGTAAAGACCAGGGTCCCTTCCCCACGTGGTCCATTCTCACGCAGACAGAATCGTCGCGCGAGGAAACGGGACCATCGCGCGAGGGTTCCCCAGCCAACAGACTCTTGAAACTCTGCCAGCTTTAGGGCCAGAACTGGTATCGATTACCAACCTTGACCCTGCCAGCCCCCCTCAGGGGTTCGAACAGTGAACAGAAAGATATTATACCTTTGCTTTGAGTGCCTTGGAAATGGCTTGAATGATGAGATGGTGAGATTTGGAGGGTGATTATGTGGGTTTGAGTTGTGTGAGGTATTTGTGCTTGAGCTTTTCTCCTTCTTTCTTAGGGAGTTTTTTTGTAACCCTTTGCAAGGAAGCATGGGGGGGGGTATTTATAGGAGAAGGGGGTTAGTGGATGGCTAACCAAGCCCTTGTAACCAGCCAACAATGCTGGTTACAAATGCTTGGTGGAGGAGTGGGTGACAAAGGTGATAGGAGAATGGGGGGTGAGGTGGTGCAAGGGGAGCCCCCCCCCCCAGAACGCTGTTCAGCCGAGAAAACGGGGTCACATGGGTCTGTAGCCCCCTGACCAACACGCAATCTGGGTGAAAATGACAGGTGTTGACCATCGCGCGATGAAGTGAGACCATCGCGCGAGGGTCCAGCTAACCCCGCGATGGTCAATGGTCAAAGCTTTGACTTTGACCACCACCTGGCAAATGAACCATCGCGCGAGGGTTCCGATATGTCGCGCGACATTCAAACCCAAGGTTCAGGTTCTGATTTAAGGTTTTAAGGCTAAGGATGGGTTCCTCACATGCCAAACTCAAGCCATTCCAAGTTCTCGGGACTGTTTCGACCTGACTCATCATCGGGGAATCAAGAAACCGAAGAAGAAAGTAAAACGATCGGGAAGTCAGATTGGGGTGTCTACATAAGGGCAATAATCTTACTATCCTGTTTCTTCAAGAATAAAGTGTGATCTGAATTACTCTGATGGTATCCAAAGGCTCTCATGGATTTTGTGAGCCTGCCGAACCAAGCTCTCGGAGACTGCTTCAACCCGTACAAAGATTTCTTTAATTTGCACACCTTTTGACAGTGTACTTTTGGTATCATGCAACCTGGTGGTAAATCCATGTATACTTCTTCAGACAACTCACCATGTAGGAAGGCGTTTTTCACATCGAATTGTTGTAATGGCCAATCCAAGTTTGCAGCTAGGGACAACAAGACTCTAACTGTGTTGATCTTAGCTACTGGTGCAAATGTTTTTGTATAATCTATCCCATAGGTCTGAGAGTACCCTTTTGCCACCAGCCTTGCCTTAAAGCGTTCAATTGTGCCATCTGCTTTGTGCTTCACAGTATAAACCCACCGACATCCAACTGGTTTCTTCCCCGGTGGACGGTCAACAAGTTCCCAAGTGTCATTCGACTGCAATGACTGCATTTCTTCATTCATAGCGGCTTTCCACCTTGGGTTAGCTAAGGCTTCCTGCACATTGTTAGGAATAGATACAGCAGATAATTGATTTACAAATGAATTATTCGATTCTGACAAGCGATGGTTAGACACAAAATGACTCATGGGGTATTTAACTTTACTAGAAAGTTCAGGTTCATATGTGGGCTTAGGAATACCTGTAGTTTGACGCAATGGGAGTTGTTTTCTAGATGGTACATGTCCTAAATCAGGAACATCCTCAGCAAACGATTGATGTGGTGCTTGTAGTGTAAAGGATTCGTGCTGAGATATATCCTTTCGATGATGTTCCTCACTTTTCTCAGCGTTGTGATATTCATCGCTGCGGTGTTCCATTCCGCTGTGATGTTCCTCACCGCTGTGATATTCATCACTATGATCAAATTCGTTTACAATCCTGTCGGCAGGTTCAGGCTCATTCGTATCTAACTTCTCAGGTTCAGGGATTAGAAGATCATAGTCTAGAGACTCATAGTCTATACTTTGAACTTCTTCTTGGTTCCCCCCTTGAAGTTCAGACCCAGAGGAATAGTACATAGAGTCTTCATGAAAAACAACATTTAATGTCACAAACATCCATTTGGTTGGAGGGTGATAGCAGTTGTACCCCTTTTGATGAGCAGCATACTCTAGAAAGACACATCGCAATGCTTGAGGTGTCAATTTGTTTCGCTGATGTTTATGAAGATGTACGAATGCTACACAACCAAAAACATAGGGTGGTAAGTTGGGTACAGCTGGAGCAGTGACCGCTTCAGAGAGAGCCTGAAATGGTGTCTTGAAATGAATAGTGTTAGAAGGAACTCGGTTGATCAAATATGTGGCAGAAGTAAGTGCATGTCCCCAATATGATAGAGGCATATGTGCTTCTATTAATGAAGCACGTACAACCTCTAACAAATGACGATTTTTTCGCTCCGCCACCCCATTCTGCTGGGATGTATTAGGACAGGTAGTTTGATGAATAGTCCCATGAGCTTCCAAATATCGCTTCAATTCAGAGCTTACATATTCACCTCCATTATCACTCCGGAGGACTTGTACTTGGGCATTATACTAACTACGGATCATCCTATCAAATTTCTGAAACAAGAAGTTAACTTCACTTTTGGATTTCATTAAGCATACCCAAGTCATCCTGGTACAGTCATCAATAAAAGTAACAAACCAACGTGAACCATCCAAGGTAGTAAATTTAGATGGACCCCAAACATCAGAATGTATGATCATAAAAGGGAGTGGGCTTTTATTTAAACTTAATGGAAAAGATGTGCGATGACTCTTAGCGAGTTCACAAATATCACACTTAAAACTAGTAACATCAAGATTTTCAAATAAACTAGGGAACAACTTTTTCAGATAACCAAAGGATGCATGCCCCAAGCGTCGATGCCACAGCCATATCTCAGATTTATTCTTCTTCCCCTCAGAATCTCCTATTGTCAGAGCTTGACGCAACTGGGCTGAACTCTTTGACCCCAAGTCTAAATAATATAGCTTCCCTCGCCTAACACCACAACCAATCGTCTGCCTTGTTTGGATGTCCTTAAACACACAAGATTTAGGCTAAAAAATAACGACACGAGATAAGGCAGTGGTTATTTGAGAAACTGACAAAAGATTATAATCTAAAGCGGGAACAACCAAAACAAAGTCTAAATTCAAAGTGTCAGTGAGGGACAAGGATCCTTCCCCAACAATCGGGATCGAGGTACCGTTGGCAGTAGAAATAGAACTTTGTGAGGAAGTTTTCAGATGTGAAACTTGTCTAGAATCAAATGTCATATGGTCCGAAGCACCAGAATCAATTATCCATGTACTATTAGAAACAGCGTCAGAAATATTTAAAACCTTACCACCATTACCTGCCATTGCTGCTAATGCCGAGATGTGTCCAGCCGCAGGTTGACTAGCCCCTTCATTTTCTGTTGTTGCTTCAACAACCGCAGCGGTGGAGACCTTCTTGGAATTCTTCTTCTTTGAATCACGATTATGATCCCACCATTCTGGATACCCCACCAGTTCATAGCACCGACTTTTTGTGTGACCAACTTGATCACAGTGAGTACATTTATAGGAAGATTTATCGCCACCAGTAGCACCCTTAGGATGGCTGGACTTCGTTCGGTCCTGCTAGTGTTGAGAGGACCAGTTTTGAGTGGACTTGTTACGAGTTGCCATGGCGGAGGCTTCAAAATTCTCTACTTGCCCGTTCATCACTCCACGTCGGACATCTTCGCGGCGAACTAGGGCATAACACTCTTCTAATTCAGGGATAGGATCCTTCCTCAAGATTTCGCCACGCACTTGCTCGAAATCACCTTCTAATCCAGCGAGAAAGATATGCACCCTTTGTCGTTGAAGCGAGTTTTGATAAGATGCAACATCTATCTCGTTTACCATGACCACTTTATCACGATGATCCAACTCACTGAAGATTTCAGTCAATTCTCCATAATATATAGAGAGCGATCTACCATTTTGTTTGGCAGAGAAAGCCCTCTGGTTTAAGGTAAAAACCTGTAATTCATCTGCTCCATCATAAAAGGCTTTAGACAGAGCTTTCCAAATATCGCGTGCCGTAGGTAAGCGAATGTATCGCTTCATGATCTCCGGGGACATAGACATCAGCAACCGTCTTTTGACCTTTTGATTGTCTACGTACCACTTTTCATAGCCTTCATCTTTCTCCGTAGGTGGCGGCGATGTGCCACGAATGAAAGAGAGTTTCTCCTTCTTAGCAATGTGCATCTCCAACATTTGAGACCACAGATCATAGTTGGTCTCATTCAATACAATTCCTGCATTGAATGATGAACCTTCGTGTTGAATAATGATGGGGGTAGATTTGGTGCCAGATGTTTCAGAACCTGACTCGCCCATGGTTTAAGGATTCAAAGAAGAATAATTTTGGGTTTCTAGCTCTGATACCAAGTTCAAATCAGAGAAAAGAATCAATTATTATTCATACCATTGCAACCTATACACGTACATATTTATACATGACCGAGGCCCCTATAATCAAGCCAAATCCCTATAATTAAGCCTATCTAATCTCTAAGCTAGGAAAGAATAGATAAACTAGGAAAGAATAACAATTACAAGATAATTACATGATCTCCGTAATTCACAGTAATCAAGAGTGATTCGCGGTAACGGGATATTGTAACATCTTTCAGTTGTAAGGTAAGATGCTTGTTTCGGATCAAAAAAAAGAAGAAGATAAGATGCTTGTGTTATGGCAATGGGCAATCTGCGAAACCATTTCTATCAAATGTTGGCATGCCGCCCCAAAATCAGAATATTCTGGACAATGAAACAAGAGTGCGGAATGTCTTTGCACTTACAGAAGCCGCAATTTTGACAAATTCCCAAGTTCTGATGGTAGAGGACCAGAGAAGCTATTTGAACTAAAGCTCCTGCAAAATTAGCAAGTTAACAACACCGGAATAGTACGAAGAAGTAACATGTGAATGTTATGCAGAAAACAGGATTGTACATTTCAGTTGTGTACAAGTGTCACAAAATTTCAATGGGACAAGGAACTGAATGCCACAGCAGCAAACAACTGCTTTAAATAAGAAAAAATTCACACTTACAAAATGGTATTTACATGGCACGGTTGTTGACACAAGATGAAGATACTTGGGCAAACTGTACTTGTTGGCCTCAGGTTGCATTGCAGTCAATATAATGCAAAAGAAATTTTTTTTTTCCTTTTATCCCTTAAACTATGCATATTTTCTCTACGTAATCCCTAAACTATCAATTTGATGATTTCATCCCCTCAACTATCATACCGTTAATTACTTAGTCCAATAGATAACGGAAATTAGAAATTTGGACGAAAAATGTCTCGTAAGACCCTATTTGGGACCTTGTATAGCAGATATTTGATTATGAGAGCTTTAGAGATAAAAATTAATTATGACTCTTAAGATAAAATGATCAGAAAAATAAGATATTTGCATTGGTTCAAACAGATTGAAAATTAGAGCACTTAATTTTTTTTACAAGATTTATATATTAGAATCTTACGTGACATTTTATAGAGACTAATACATACATTTTTTTTTTTAAAACACTGAGTTCTTTATATAGAATTTAGACTGTTTATGTATTAAAAATATGGTTAAAAATTAAACGCTCTAATTTTCAATCCGTGTGAACCGGTGTGAAAATCTTATTCTTCTAATTATTTTATGATAAAAGGTTATAATTAATTTTTCTTTCTAGAGCTCTCATAATAAAGTATCTGCTCTAAAGGGTCCCAAATAAAAAACAGATATTTAATTATGATAGCCCTATAGATAAAAATTAATCATGACTCTTTAGAATAATATGATCAGAAAAATAAGATTTTCGCACCGTTCCAAACAGATTGAAAATTCAAGCACTTAATTTTTTTAGAAGGTTTATATACTAAAAAATATGGTTACAAAATTAAGTCTTCCAACTTTCAATTTGTTGAAACCGGTGCGAATATCTTATTTTTCTAATCATTTTATCCTAAAAGTTCATAATTATTTTCTATCTCTAAGGCTCTCATAATTAAGTATCTACTCTACAGGCTCCCAAACAAGCCCTACATGGCATTTTCAATCCAAATTTCTAACTTCCGTTATCTATTGGACTATGTAGGTAACGTATGATAGTTGAGGGGATGAAATCGTTAAATTGATAGTTTAGGAACTAAGTAGAAAAAATGTGCATAGTTTGGAGGAGAAAAAGGGAAGAAAAAAAACTCTAAACCAAAAACATAGTTTCCACTTAAAAACGTAAAAATTCAAGAATAACATACAATACTATCAGATTCGTGAGATTTCCAAGTGTCTTCGGAATCTCCCCAGATAGTGCATTAATCCCTAGGCTCCTGACAAAAGTACATGAGGTGTCAAAACATTGAAGGAGTCTAGCTACACGTGGGTAAAATGTTAACGACCGGAAGAATGCTAATGAAAAATAAGGTGGCTTACAGATACCGCATTTGAGTTAGATTGGCAATGGATGAAGACAGGGGACCAGTCAGGTAATTTTGGGCCAAGTTCCTGCAAAGTACAGAAGAAACTTAGTAGAGCATTGTTTGATGATCAGGGAGAATTTTGAATGACTAGCAAGGAAAACTTTATCCAAGAATGCATTACACATGTAGAAATATGGATAGGAGCTGCATGCATCATAATTCTAAGGTTTCAGTTTGATAGTAATGTCACATAGAGAGAGAGAGAGAGAGAGAGAGAGAGAGAGAACAAAAGTGTAGAAGGAAAACAAAACATATATTATAGAAAATAAAAATAGTGGTGGGGAAACATACAGATAGGTGAGGTAAGTCAACGACCATAGCTCATCAGGGATTCCTCCAACAATACTTAGCGCATAGACTTTGCTGTTACATAATGGTAAAGAAGGCAAGCATTAAGTGGAAGACTTCAAAAAATGTACTAAGAGCTTCAGTACATAAATCTTACAGGTCGGTGATGTGGCAAGTAGTACCATCGCATTGGCATTTGATACCGGGATTGTAATCTCCATTCGTGGTCTCGATGCTCGTCAAGTCGACAGCTGCTCCACTGCATGGTTCTCCGCTGATGTTCCATTGAGTTAAATCTGCCGAAATATTCCATTGGCTGAAGACGGAGTTCAAAGCACTCACTGCCCGAAATTTCAAAAAAGAAAAGATTTTTGAGCAAAATTAAAGTTCAAATTTTCAAGAAATGATAAAAGTGCAACAGAGCATCCAAATCTCCCTCTTTACTTCCCTCTTCAAACTAAATTAAAGATTTCTAACTTTGCTACAGTAACTCTTTAATTTTCACAAGTCACTATTCACTTGTTACTTATTATTTTAATATTTTTATTTCACTGCTACAGTGACTCGGCTTAATATTTTTTTATATTTTATTTGGTTCTACAACTCTCTTAGGGGTCTTATATGAAAGTCCTAGGGATAAATATAAATTATGACCCTTTAGGATAAAATGATCAGAAAAATAAAATCTTCGCATCGGTTCAAAATGATTGAAAATTGGAGCATTTAATTTTTTTATACTATTTATATATTAAAAAATAATAAATAATTAAGTGAACAATATTTTTAATGGAATAATTATAATATAAAGAGTCTGATGCAGTAGAAATTTTAAAAGTGAATAACTAAAATAATAAAGTAACTTTTTAAGGTGTAAATTAGTCCAAAATGTAGAGAGCCTGATGCGGATGCCCCTAAGCCAAGAAACAATTTGATACCACTAAAACAACTTCGCCAAAAAACCTTATAGAACCGCAATCTTTAAAAATGACTACTGTCTACAACCATGTTGGTGGAAATGCACACATTCATTTAATTGTCTCTTAAGGACGAAATTTAATTTGCACAATTTGGAGTAGGATGCCATTTTTTTATGGGGCGGAATGGGGGATGATGCCGAGTAATATTGCTAGAATAAAAAAAAAATTGTTTCTAAAGTAATAGAAAATGTAACATATTTATAAGAAAGTTATTTACAACACAAACCAATTGCTTGAATTGTCTCAGCGGATTAAGTCTTTCAACAATTCAATGCACATAAATTAAAATACCATATTCAGCAATCTTGCTCCAATTAGAAAGAATATCTCATTTTCAAAATTTATTCCAAAATCTTCAAATTTGAATCATGTTGTAGGTTCTATCATAGAGGGAAAAAAAACAAGACTATCGTAGAATTGTAAATAATTGGTAAAATATAATGCTTATTATAGCCCATGGGTTAATCATTTTTAAATTTTGGACACTATGCATTAAAAAATTCAAAAGTGCTACACACATAATGGTTATGTAAAACACAACACACAATCAATCTCTAGCCGTCCATTGCTGTAATAAATGACCAGGATTCGCTCAAACTCTTCCCCATAAAAGTTAAACTTTTCCGTAGAAGAGTTTGTATAAAATCTAGACCGTACAAATACATCTGGACGATCAGAATTACGCACACAACCAACACAACGGTTGCCTAAGTAGCATTTTTGTAAAGAATTTCAATTGTTTGTGGTGGCTATTTTTGCATTAGTCTTCTCATTTCGTCAGGGTAAAGCCTTGTTCTTTTTGCTTTTTGAAAAGAATTTTTCAAAAAATTTCCCCTAAATTTCTCCTACTTTCAACATTTCTCTCTATCTCTCTCCACTTATTATCCCTACTATTTTTCAAAAAACAAACCAAACACAGCAAATTTTTCTAATTTTGAAATAAAAAGTTGATAATGAAATGATATACAAAATATATGAGATTGATTAACAAGAGAACTAAAATAATACATGAAAGACAATTCAAAAAGTTATTACTCCCTCTGTCTCAATTTATTTGCTCATATTTCCTTTTTGGGATGTCCCAAGTTTTTTGCAAATTTCCCAAACTAGAACCACCAAAATCTAAAATTTCAATTTTATCTCTTTGTATCACATCTAATTATAGTTAGTATTTTAGTGTTAAAGGCTACTTTTGGACCCAAAGTCTTCAAGTTAATAAATTGAGAGAACTCTCGTAATGAAAAATAAATTGAGATGGAGGGAGTACAAAATTGAAATAAAAAAAAATGACTGAGTGCAAAAGTGTTCCTTTTTTTTTTTTCTTTTTTATGGGATATCAATTTAATTGAAACGAACAGAGGGTACAAGTGTTCTGTTAGCGTAAAAAAAGAAAATGAAGTGAGAGAAACTTCATCTCTGTGGAGAACAAAAGTACTAAGTTCTGGTTTTGGACCCACATGAAAAGCCATGTTTCGTAACTTGAGAGGCAGAGGGGCACTCTTTCATTCGAATCATTCAGTTGAATTCAGAGCAGAAGA
The DNA here is from genome assembly GCF_030253575.1 of Rhododendron vialii. Taxonomy (NCBI): domain Eukaryota; kingdom Viridiplantae; phylum Streptophyta; class Magnoliopsida; order Ericales; family Ericaceae; genus Rhododendron; species Rhododendron vialii. The sequence continues at coordinate 30,766,510 of NC_080562.1, read as the reverse complement.
CATGCAAGTACCCGCCCAGGGATCTCCCAAACATAGAACGAGAGAGAGAGAGAGAGAATTAATTAGAGTTTTTACCTTCGGAAGCAGGGGTGGTACCATTTCGAGCTCGAACAATCTCAACAAAGCCCAGGAGGGAAACGTAGTAGTAAAAGGCTAAGCTGGCACAAAGAACTAATGTTGGTGATCCACCCATTACTCTCCTATTCCACTGTTAATGGATTGGTAATCAATTAATGGAGATCCATTCAAGCCTAGCCTTGTGGGAATATTAGAGAGAGCAATGTTAGGAAAATAGAGTATCACGTTGTTTGGGAGTGGAATGGATGATCACTTAATAACATTTGGACCTTTTCACCTATTGTTTTCCATGCCAGAACCAAGGATATTGAGCTTGATTACCATTATATCCAAGAACAAGTCTTGGCCAAAAACATTGTTCTTTATTCCATTGGGACAGCTGCTCAAATAGCCGACATTTTTACCAAAGGGCTCTCGTTTTCAATTGCTTAAATCCAAACTAATGATTGGTGCACCACCCATTAGTTTGCAGGGGGTGTTAAGCCAGCTCAGCTTTGACTTCAACCTCAGCAATCCAAGTTTGTGTTTCTCATCCAATAAGAAAGCTGCAAGGGTTTTGTGTTTCTTTTGAGTCTTGTTTGTATAAATAGATCAGAACAATGATTTGTAAGGCAGCAAAAAACAGTTGAAACAAAAATGAAACTTGCTACGTTTGTTTCTCTCTCTAGATTTTCTCAAGCAGTCGCAACTCCACAAATATTGTTTCATGGGGTCGAAAAACTTTCTCGAGTTTGAATTACATTTCACCAAGAACCCGGCTTCTCTGCAGTCAATTGCAGAAAAGGTTGTGCGGTTCAATCTGAATCGTTCATCTTGAAAATCAATGGTTCAAATTTGTTGAATCTATTACTGGTAAAAGTCTTTTATTAACAGTAAAAGATTGAAAATAAATTCGGACCATTAAAAATAATATTCGACAGTTGCGATAGCTTGACCGCACCTCTACAGTCCATACTGGATTGCAGACAAGCCAAATTCTTTCACCAAAGTTAATTATAGATCAATTTAATTTTTAAAGGTTTCTTTGAAAAATTCAATTCCAATGGATTGGTAATCAATTAATCGAGATCCATTCAAGCCCAGTCTTTATGAGTGAGGTTTCTTTGAAAAATTCAATTCCAATGGATTGGTAATCAATTAATCGAGATCCATTCAAACCCAGTCTTTACGAGTGAGGTTTCTTTGAAAAATTCAATTCCAATGGATTGGTAATCAATTAATCGAGATCCATTCAAGCCCAGTCTTTATGAGTGAGGTTTCTTTGAAAAATTCAATTCCAATGGATTGGTAATCAATTAATCGAGATCCATTCAAACCCAGTCTTTATGAGTGAGGTTTCTTTGAAAAATTCAATTCCCATGGATTGGTAATCAATTAATCGAGATCCATTCAAGCTCAGTCTTTATGAGTACTAGAGGCTGGGGCACGATGCGTGTGCAAGTTGAATTTTCACAATATTTTTGTAAAAATGCTTCGACTTATTGTTTGATCGAATTTTTACAAATATTGTGAAAATCCGACTTGCATATACATCACGTGTGCCCTAGCATCTAGTATTAATCTATTGTGACAGATAAACAACAATTAAATTCTCGAAAAAATATTCTATCGAACAATTATATACTGTAGTGACAATTAACAAGTATATACATACATTACCATGCTAATCACCACCATTTTGCTACCGCCGATGTCACTGCCGATTTTCCCACGATCTAATATCTGAGTACTCTTGTATTAGATTTCGTAAATCAATCACGTTAGCTCTCAAGGAGAACATCCATTTTGATCCATTGAAACGCATATTTGCCACTTTTTCTAAATGCTGAGTTACAACAGTCGTCTTCTTTTTTTTCCCCAAAATTGCAGAGGCTACACTTAAGAAAAGAAAAACTGAGAATTTAAAAGGGTGCTGATTTTGGCACTCCCCAAAATGAGTGACATTAACAAAATGGGGAGTGCCAAAATCAATCCCTATATGGAATTGATTTTGGTGGGAATGCCATTAACAAAATGGGGAGTGCCACAATCATTTCCCATTTAAAATAAAAAATGCAAACCCAAAACCTGATGGAACGTAATGAAAAGTAACCTCAAAGGAGTAAAAGACACATTCAAAATTGAACCATGGCTGACCAACCTGGAGTTTATTTGGAGATGTTTTTATTTAAAAAAAAAAACTTTAGAATAGATTATGAGAGCTATTATTTTCTCTTTCTAACAGTAACCCACTTGCACTGAAAATGCATGTTCCTAAATGCGGAGTTAAAACACAGTCCCTCTATTTTAATTTTAAGCAAATTGTAGAGGCTACACTCAAGGAAAAAGCAGAGAATTTAAAATAGAAGATGCAAACCCAAATTCTGATTCTAGCCACATTTTGTTAAGGAGGAGTGGTATTCAAAAACTGATGGAAAGTTGCCAAAAAAAAAAAGGAGTGGTGCAGAACATTACTTTTTGTAATAGTAGCATTTGACTACTATTTTTGAGAGAGAGCAAGGCCGATTCATAAGTTTTGGAGGCTGAAAGCGAACCTCTTGAATGAGACATTCCTATATTTTCCTTACAAAATTTGGTCTACAAAGAGTTTCATTAAAAAATCATTACAAAAGATTTACCATTACAAAATACAAGCATATAATAGAGGGAGACTGCTAGAAGTTTTGTACAATGTGGGTGTAGATGATGTAAACAACGGTTGTTGTTCTAGAATGAATGAGAGGTAAAGTTCTATTGTGGGCAGTTGCAAAGTAGGAGCAGTTATCACAGCGTGGATTTCAATTTGGGAAGTAATTTTCTTTTTTACCCTTACAGTTAAGAAGTATAGGAATTGTATTTGGCTGATGAATTATTTAGGTTTGGGAGGGTGTTGTGAGAAATGAAAAAGCACGACCGGGCTTCAAGGAAAGAAGACAAAATCAAAATGGTCGAGTTTGACCGACCAGATTAAACAGAGATGGATTTCTCGATCGAAAAAGAAGGTGAATTAGTCTAATTTGGTGCAAATGTAAATAAATCCAAATACAGCATTAAAAGTAAAAATCTTTGAACGGACCAAATGACATTTTGGTTATGCGCTTGGCAATAGGAAAGAGAGCAAGGAAAAGGGATGTGCTGGTCCTGTAATGATCTAATCACATTGTTGCCGAGGGAAAGAAATGTGCTGGTCATGTAGTGATCTAATCAAACAATACATTTCAAATGAAAGAGGAACAAAGCTCACAACAAATAAACTCCCAAATAGAATACTTTTTAAGATACATATGTTATCCTGGTAAAGCTTTTAAAAATTTTAAATTTACTTTGCTATATATATCCTTTGCATGTCCCCCGGTAAAAATATTTAAACCTAATGGATACCTTATGTGGCATGTCCATACATGCCTCCACGTGTTCTCCGCGTGTCGCGTGTCCTTACAGTGTCGGAACACAAAATCTATCCAAAGTCAATGAAAACAAAAATTAAGAGAGCTACGAAATTTGCTCCTAAAAATGGATCATAAAGAATTAATTCACTCTCCACTATTTTCACTATCTCAAACATGCATTTTAACAAACATAAAGTGGGCATCTTTAAAAGACACACATGTTAATGTAGACAACCCAATTTGGGCTTCTAAATTAGTTTACTTACGGTTTTTGATTCCCCAATGATGAAATAGATTAAGAACACCCCGGAAATGATAAGTGTTTGAGTTTTGAGTGTTTGAAAAACCTTTGAACCTAACCTGATCCTAAGCCACTTCAAAAGGCCAAAAACTCTACTGACGCGCGCTGCTGCCAGACCTTCGCGCGATGGTCAAACTGCCAGGTGGTGGTCAAAAGTCAAAGTTTGGCCGTTGACCATCACGCCAGGGCGCAACCCTCGCGCGCCAGACTAACTCCCTCGCGCGCCGGACTCAATCCATCGCGCGCCAGAGCGCAATGCTAGTCCCCACCAACATTTCCTAGGGTGGAAACTTTGCCACCAATGCACCCAAAGCCAGCCTCGTGGGATGGCTGAGCTCCTCTCTTTGCAGCTCCAACCTACCTCCCTCTCTCCCTATAAATACCACCTTCTTCTTCCATTAAAAGGGTTCAAAAAATTGATACATCTTGGGTTAGAAAAATATACACCTTGGGTTACAATATTCCAAGCTTCCAAAGGGTTACAAAAATTCAAAAGAGTAAGCACATAAGCTCTTGTATTTTTCATCCAAATTCACATTCCTCAAAATACTCAACACAAACACCTCAATCAATCCTCAAACCTCAATCATCCATTCAAACTCAATTTAGGTATAGCATACCTACTGTTTTCTTGTTCTAATCCCTGAGGGGGGCTGGTAGGGTTAAGACTGGTAATCAATATCAATCCTGGTTCTAAAGCTAGCAAGGTTTCAAAAACCTTTGTGGTAGGAACCAGCGCGCGATGGACCCATATAAGCGCGCGACACTCTGTGGCAGCGTGCAATGGTCCACGCGGGGATTGGTTTCCTACTGATTTATGTATTTACTTACATATAGATCACTGTAAGCATGATAATAACCAGTTTACTGTTTTCCTTAATATAAACTGCTAGTCTTAGTTCAATATGAGTTTCTGTTGTTATGGAGTACCCCTGGGATCATTCTGGACCTATCCCAGAACCCAGAAACATGCAAACCAAGCACTGGTCTAGTTGCGCCAGGGCGCGACAATCGCGCGTTAGACTAGCGACAACCGCGCGCCGGAGCGCCACACTCGCGCGCCAGAGCGCCTCTGACCAGTGAGTGGCCTTACACGGGTAGCTTGGCTTTAGGTCATTATTTTATCCTCACACTGTTTATGGGGTGTTTTGTTAATTTGTAGGGCTTTTTCAGCCTTTAAATTGTATATTAATTGCCTTTCAACTGCTATATAGACTGATTGGTTTGTCCTAGGTGTGCACTGGTCCTTCCAGAGCCCAGAAGGGGATAAAACCCAACCTGCTGGTAGGATATCAACTCACGCACGATTGAATGGGTCAGGCGCGCAATGGTAGACTTGCATGCACGTAGACCCATGCATGCAAGTTGGCCATTATTCGTGTCAAAATTCATTCCAAGGCACTGTTTGGATATCCAAGTCACTGTTTTGGATTTTGTCTCGTTTATTTTCTAATATTTCATCCATGCATGCTATTTTTCAATCACATCCTGCAAACATGTTACAGTTTTAATCCCCTTAAATTGTTCCCCGCCCCTAATTGGCTAAAAGAAGTGATTAATCAAACAAAATCGCAAATGTTTTCGCAAATGCCTAAGTAGAGACAGATCTCCGGATTGGGCGAGAGGGATGCCTTAAAACCCTTCCCCTCTCGTAACCTGACTCCCGAACCCAGATATGGTTATAACAGACTGGTGCCTTCACCTTTTTCAAAAATCAAACAGCGCAACGAGCGTTTCAAGTTCGGTTCCTTGGGTGTCGGACCTTCAAACCCAAGTAGCGACTCTGCATTGAGAGCTCGTCTGCCAAAAAAGCGCGCTCATCGATCCGCCTTTTTTCCGGGCATGCTGCCCACAGTTAATTGGGGACAAAGAATATAAAGGGTAGAAATACAAATAACAAAGTTAACTTAGATCAAAAAAATTGCCATCCTCATTACATGAAGAACCCATACTCTACCAAGCCTAACTAACGCACAAAATCTTCAAAATCTACCAAGCCAAACTAACCCATCTTGTGGCCATGACATGACCAAGATTTTGTCAGGTATCCAAAAACTACACTGAAGAATTTGGAAGGGCCACCCGCTAACAGTTTTTGAAGTACAAAATCGAACGAAAACCCAAGTTGAAAAACTTCATTGGCCATGTATTAGCAGAAATCAAACTCCCAATCAAAGGTCATATATTAGCAAAAATAACACTCCCAATCAAAGGCCGTGTATTAGCAGTGAGAAATCAAATTCCCAATGTCACATAACTTCAACAAATTTCCATTTTCGGAAAACCCTATTGTGAAATTGAAGATGAGGGGAGTGTTACCGGAGAGGGAGAACTAAATTGATTTCGTGGATATGGAGAAGATGTGTACAAAGATTGAGGCGACCAATCTCCAGCTGATTGGTGGGCGTTGAGCTCTTCTTCGTGCGCCGAGGAGTGGGTTCTGCACACAGAGAGAGAGAGAGAGAGAGAGTAATTATGGAGGAAGAGAGGTATTTGAGAGAAGAGGAAACACGATGGAGAAGAGGAAAACGCTTGGTAGATAGGCGTGAGGCTTGGAAATAGATTGGAATCAATGATTCAACCCAACGGCTGTAATCTATTGAAAATGGATCCGACGGTTTCAAATATGCTCATATTTGTATGGGTAGACAAAAAAAAGATATTAGAATAGAGAGAGAGAGAGAGAGAGAGAGAGAGAGAGAGAGAGAGAGAGAGAGAGAGAGAGAGAGAGAGAGAGAGAGGCTTTGAGGGATTGGGCAGTTGAAACAGACCTGTAGCTAGCTAAATTAGATTGGGAGTCCAAGAAATCCAACATTACTTTCTAATTGAAACAAGCTAAAATAGAGATTTGGGTCTCTATTTTGGTGGCTTGCATTGGAGATGCTCAAATGAAGTTTTTTTTTGGTCAAAATTACAGGAATTTCATTGATAAAAAGGAAGAACCGATACATTAAAAAATGCTCCATCGCCATGGAGAGAAATGGATTGCCATTTGGGCGGCTAGGCCTCCCAAGGGACATATCTACACCTTCAAAACCATACCTAGCAACACAACGCACTACCTCATTAACACCCGAAACCTTCACCCAACAGAAAAAGACCCTTAACTTCCACCAACGGGGCGAGACAACTCCACGAGGGAGAAAAAGCTGGAAAAAAATAAACAGGAAAAAAACCCAGTAAATAAAGCCACCTGCTTGCTTCTCTGGGTTATTGGCCAATGGCCACCGCTCCTTGGACCCCAAATTCAACGGGTCTCTAATTTTAATAATGCAACAGTACTTTCTAATGGAGTTACACGACAAGTGACACTAAGTTCTTCATAATCATATCTGGGTGATTTTTTGGTTCGGGATTTTTAGCCTTCCGACCCAATCAGTCTTGGCGATGGGTCTGTAGGTTCTTTTGCAACAGCGGTGGTGGCGCCTACTAGTTGTGACTACAATGGGACGAAGGGACATTGAGGTTTAGCTGCCAATGGGAATCTTCCATCTTCCTCCAATCACATCCACGAGTAGACCAATGGCCTCCATCAACGGGGCTGTTAATTTTGGCGTGATTTTTATATTTTGTTGTTTTCATTTGTTTATTTCTTATTTTGTTTGGATCTTTTGGATCATTTTTTGTATTTTCTGTTGTTATAATTGTAATGATGATCTTGTTAATTAATGAAAGATTCACCCGATTCAATGTACCAGCAATTGACCCCAGAGTTATACCAGCTCAACCAGGCGTCAAAGACTCAAAGGCCACTTAGGGGCATTTCTGGCAGTGAATAAGTTTTGAGAAAAAAATTGTAGTAATCAAATTGTTAGGTATTTCCCGTGGTGAATAAGTTGTTGAGAAATGTCAAGTTATTTCCGGTAGTGAATAAATTGTAAATGAGTTTGTGAATATAGTTACTGTAGCCAAAAAAAATCTTGTTGACAAGTTGTTAGTTACCGTGAAGGAAATGGTAAAATGCCAAAATTTGTTAATTTGTGTGAATGACATGCTAAAAATGCCTACATTTTTTTCCACAAATTGCTACCGGAAACATGGCCTTAAGTGCCAATATGTAGTATGTGATCAGGTCTCAAATTTAAGTTGATGAAACAACGTTAGCCTACCATAGTAATAAAACTTTACTAACATTCTATCGTATGCACGAAGCAAACACCAATGCCAATTCTGATGTTGCGGGTAAAACTCTAGCACAAAACGTTGAATCCCACAATATTTAACTGTTCTTTCTCCGTTTATTAAATGTGAGGCAACAAGTGATATTAACACAATTGGTACTCGGTGATTTTTTTTAGTCTTTTTACATTACTTTAATTTACTTATTTTTCCTAATAGAGGAACGTTATATATAGTATTTTATTTGGAAAAAAATTTTGACCTGTTGGGGGCCAACTTAACTAACATATTTTTATTTACACTTAAAATTATTATAAGTATATAAAGTTTTTGCTTTCCAAAATAATACATTCACACATTGAAATAATTTGGTTCTATTTCTTTAAGCTACGACAAGATTTGCATGATTATTTTGTTGTTTGTGAAAGACATTGAAAAATTAAAATGTCAAGAACCTATTTTTTACTAAATCAAACCGCAATTATTAAGATTATAAATAGTTATTACAACAATAATAACCCCGTTTGCTAGCACTTATGAGTTAGCTTTTTAAATTATAGCTTTTAGACTATTCACTTAAACAAATTAAAATAATTTATAAAAGTATTTGTTAAAGCATTTTATAAGTTGTAAAAATAGTTTAGCCTGTTTGCATGAATAAGTTATAAAATAGTTTTTTTTTTTAAATGAAAGATCTAGATTGTCCTTAAAATTTGAGCAAGAATAATTTATTCACTTTATGGTTCTTTTGTCCATTAATGTTCTAACAATTTAAAATAAGAAAAAAAAATTTGAATTGAAATTTCAATAATCTAGATTTTCCAAATAAGTGATTATTCGTAATTGATAGTAACAAACATCCTTCATCAGTATTTTTAGCAAATAAACTAAATAAATTAAATTATAAGTGCTAGCAAACGAGGCAATTTCCATAATACTCAAAACTTAGATATCATTTTTATTTTTTATAGTTAAAAAAATTGGGGGTGCCGGCTTGCCCTGGCCCCAGTTCCGCCTCTAGACCTCACATGTACGCGTTAATGGATATCGAATACACACGGAGTATGACGTAGAAAAGACAATTTTGGGTACGTTAAAAAGATAATTTTTATTGCTGTAACGCCCCAAATTTTGGGTACGTTAAAAAGACAATTTTTATTGAAAACTGAAATAGAGTCAAAGAGTTTGGCTCATTATTACATCTCAAAGTCTTACAAGAGTACTTTAAAAACAAACAAGGAGGGAACTAGGGTTCCTAACTACTGTTCCGCTTCTTCCTCCATCCGGGCTAGCTCTTCGGCTCCAAAGGCCTCCAAGGTGTAAAGTTCACCCTGTTCGTCTATGAGGTCTGACATATTATACCGGCGTCGCCACCAATATAATAGGTCAGGGTCACCAAAAAGGCAACACCGTGAGCTACAACGCTCAATAGGAAATCCAAACCCTCTAACCCTTAACTTACAACAATACATCATATAGTCAATAATTTCCACATAGTGCATGCTTATCTAGCCAAATTAACTAACAATGACACATCCGCATTCGAGGTTCAATCAACGTTGGTGTTCAAGAGTTATGAGTTTCTCCTACGCGACATTTAGTAAGTCGTGTCTCGTTTCCCTCATTTCATAACCCATTCATTATTTCAAACTCGTTTTTAACACACCCAACCTTGGTTCCGCCGTTCCGGAGTTTCCAAGTATCCTCACAATGGTTCCGACGTCCCGGGTTTCCATTGGCACACATTGCATTGGCTCCTCTCCGCAGCACACACCCAACCTCGGTTCCGCCGTTCCGGTCTCCTGAGTATCCTCACAATGGTTCCGCCGTCCCGGGTTCCCATTGGCACACAAAACACACACCACACAATGGGCTACCACGTCCGGCCACATTGCGGTTTCTAAAACATTTCACCCTTTTCAAAACACGTCTTTTCATAAACCACACCCTAGGTGTCATGTTTCTACCTTCTCGATTTCTGTGTCTCGTTTTCATGCATTGACTCCGCGGTAGAACTTTTCACATAAACAAGCATTTATCGAAACTCAAATAAAACCATCAAGATCATCCAACTCTAAACTACTTAACATGCTTGAATCATCAATAACGAACATCATACATTTCATACGTTCTCAACAAAAAATAACCTTATCTACTTTAAATAAATGATCAAAGTTACTTCCTAATGAACTTATATTTAGAGTTAGGGTACAAAACTACTTTATACTTGGGATAGTAGATAAGGATAACTACCGTTCTTCTTGGCGGTGGTCGGCTACGAAGATTTGGTCGTCGGTTTTGGAATTCGGAGGCGTAACGGCGTCGGTTTGCTTCGAAAGGAAAAGAGATGCACTTTCTTTTCCTAGAAACAACTTTACTAACTAATGTGGACTACTCTAAAGATCTATGGGTGGTTTTAAGAGGTGATTTGGTGGTATTGCTCAAGAACTCAAGAAAACTAGAACTTTGGAAGCAAGAACACTTAAAATTTCTAGAGAGAAGGAAGAGCAAAGCTTGAAGGTGTGAGTTTGAAGCTTTGAATGGCTTCTATTTATAGGCCAAGACTCTCTTCTCTCTCTCTCTAGCCGAATCTCTCTCTCTCTCTCTCTCTCTCTCTCTCTCTCTCTCTCTCTCTCTCTCTCTCTCTCTCTCTCTCTCTCTCTCTCTCTCTCTCTCTCTCTTTTTTCTCTCACTTGTCATGGTGAATTGATAGGTTGATGGGTGAAGTTAAGGCTTGTTTGCACACTAACCACCTAATTTTAGGCTTGCATGGCTAGTTTAGTACCTTGGATGGGATTTTGAAAGATTTGTTGGAAGGAAAGGAGACAATGGTACAAGATTTGGTGTTTAAAGAATAATTGAAGGACAAAAGGTGGTAGATATGGAAGATATTCATCTCCAAGGTTTGAAAGGATGAAAGAATATCAAGGTACAAGTCCCATCCTCCTTCTTCTTCCTTCTTCCTTCTTCCTTCCCTCTCTCTCTCTCCCTCTTCCTCCCTCTCTCTCCCGGCCTCTCTCCTCTCTCTCTCGACCTCTCTCTCTTCTTCTCTCTCTCGGCCTCTCTCTCCTCTCTCTCTCTCTCACCCACATATATATGTGTATATATATATATGTACAAAGAAAGAATAATACTAATAATATATAAGTAAGTACCTAAGTACAAGATTCTAGGGTTGAAAAGGTCAAGATTTTTTCATTAAACTAATACAAAAGGTACTAGTACTTAATTAATATAATAGTGTACTTTGTACTCTCGGGAATCTTAACAAAAGATTAGTTTAATAGGACTAGTACTTAGTTGGCAAGACTACCCTATGGACCAATGGATAATAAATCCCCTAATGGTTAATGACCAATGAGTAATAAAGGACGAGTACCTTAAATAATAAAATAAGCCTTTTAAAAAGACTACATGTCCTTTTAAGCATGAGGCAAATTGCTTCGTTTACTCCGATGATAATGTGGAATAATACCCCAAGCGTAAGGCTTAACACGTCGGTTGAAGCATAATAAACCGGAAATCCGAGATCGTACCCAAGGGAATAATTATATGGCTTGGTTGGATTTGTAGATGCAAGTAAGGGCTTTTGGCTTTTAGACAGCCAACTTTGTTTTACTTTAAACGGTGGAAATAAAAGGCTAAATTGAAAACGAATTAACTAGAGAAAAGATAGGCTAGGTCTAGGAATCATTAACACTCACGACTCAAGCTAAATCACACTCTTCACCCAATTACACAATTTAAGATACTTGATTAAAAGTTCTCAAATTGGAAGATAAAATGATTTGAGAACCAAGCTAGCTCTAGAATTCATTTGGCAAATACCTCGAGCGACAGAGCTCTAAGCATCATGTGTGATGGGTAGGCGATGCTCCCACCTACACATGATCAAAGAGGTTAACACCTCGGTAATTTGTCAAACAAACCCGAACCCCACATCAATTTTCAAATCAAAGTTTAAAGCTTTATTGGGTGCAAAATGCAATTTTTGCCCGAGCCATGAGGTGCTAATCACCCTATGACCTAACCCTTGAAACTACTCACTCATATCTAGAGAGAAAAGAGCAAGCAAAAATCTACTTAACATAATTGAAATAACAAGACTAGAAGAAAATTAGAGATTAAGATAGATCGGGAGAAAATAAACAACTTAAATTAAAGCAACAATATCAAAAACTAACAACTAAAGGCAGAAATTAAAGTATTTAAAACTGAAAAATGAAGAACACTCAAGAACAATTTGAATTGCAATGAAATCTAATCTAGATCTAGAAAAAGGTAATATTGAATCTATCTATTTTTTTGTACAAAATGATGAAATAAGCTTTTATACTTCTAAGATTCGCGCCTGGAATATTCCCTAGATGCCCTGAAAATTCGCCCTTAAGTCCCTCAGCATCGATGGCAACGGCCTTAGGGTGCTCTGCTATGGGGCTCGGCATCGATGTAAAACATTTCCTTCCATCGATGCCGAGATGGATAAGAGACTGGACCACTAAGGGGCTCGGCATCGATAGAACTTCTCCCTTGACATCGATGCCGAGGTCAATAGCTCGATGCTTGGCCATCATCTTCTGCCTTGGCTGCCTGCCTTTTGCTCGGGCAAATCTGGTTCTGCTCGGGCAAATCAGCTTCTGCTCGGGCAAATCTCCACAGCATCTTATTTTCATTCCCTAAACTTAAGTAAAGATTGCACTTTAAACCTTTCTTTTACCTTTTCTTTACTTTAATTTATTTAATGAAAATAAGGAAGTACCCCCCATTTGGAAACAATGGCATTACCAGAATTTTGATATTTCAATCCAATCAAAATGTTGACCCCCAGCTTTTAGTGTAAAACAGAAAACAGCACACTTTTCTATCGAATAAATGGCTCAAAACATGACCTTAATCTTTGAATAAAACCTTGCAATTTTGAAGTTGCTCTTAGAAAAATTCAAAGATCAATTACCGCCATTTTTTATCTCGAAAATCAATATTTTTTCGAAAAGTGATTTTTCCATACTTGGACAGATTTTCAGGGGCCGACAGGGTCTTCATTGGTTCCTCGGGTACTTGGACGCACTCGGGCCATGGATGATGTCAAAATATGTCTTATTCACACGATTTACCTGAAAGCACTAAAAACATACCTTATGAGTAAATGCAATTAAGAAGCAACTAATTAAGCGATGAAATTAACTAAAACTAGATACTAGCGCACCCTGCATTGTATTAACAGGTGCTTATCACAAATACACATATGCATATATATATATATATATATATATATATATATATATATATATATATATATATATATATATATATATATGTACTTATCAAGATATAAAATTTGGAAAGCTATTGTCCAATGAGTAAAGATTACCCTAACGGTTATTGTCCAATGGTTAATGGTTACTAGGAAACTTTTTAAAGTAAAATAATCAAAAAGTACTTTAAAGCAAATTATAAAAGTCTTTGCTCAAATCTTTCATTGAATCTTTTTAATATAAAGAATTGGGTTTCTATTATCCAATGGATAATAGTTTCCCTAACTTTTATCGTCCAAAGGATAAAGAATAAAATCAAAACAATAAAAGAAATAATTAAACAATTTCTAGTCTAGGGTTTGAAAACGTTCAAAATGTTCAAGATGGGCAAAATGGTCCATCTATGATTAGGAAAAAGTAACTAGGTGACTTCCTAGTTTGGTTATACCAACAAGTCGGTTAGAAGCTAACTAGACTTGCTAGGTAGGGCTTAAAAGTCAAGAAACGATCCTTGAGGGGCTAAAGTGTAATTAGGGTTTCTAGTCGAGGACTATGATGATAAGGCATTCAATTGCTTGAATACAAACTACTAGGAATCAAATAAGAAAATCAACGAGCAATTAAGAGAAATTACGAAATTTCGAATAACAACGAGATTTTTATTGAATGAAAAATCGGAGTTGTTACAGTTACTATCGATATCGCCAATCAAGTTGAGTTTTGTTCACCCTCCACTTAAGAGGGTGGACATTATCTCCATTTCTATTAGTTGAAATAGTGTGGATCTCATCACAAAGTGATGTCATGCTTATCAAAAAATGGATTTATATGGGTTATGGTGGGATCCACACCATTTCAATTATAGGTGGCAATTCTAACCCATATTATTTTAACCCACGTAATCCGCCCACTTATAACCTAACCCGCCTATATTATATAATGGATTTATATGGGTTGAACCCATATAAACTAATATTTATATGAATTTAGATAAGTTAAAAATGGATTCAATATGGATTGAGACTAAAATACCCACAGCCCATTATAAAACAAGGAAGGAAACACAAAACACGGAAGTAAAGGTCAAGCTAAATACAAAATTGCCATCAATACAAAGGACAGTCACAACACACATGCTCCTCTTCTCTCTCTCACTCTCTCTCTCTCTCTGACTTTTATCAAGATCAGTCTAGCAGCCTAGCAGGGGAAGTGTCACGTACAGTTACGATCCGGATTACTTATAAAGTCCATCAAATCTTGCAAAAAATGGTCCCTTTTTTTTTGTTTTTTTTTCGTTTTTTAATGAAAAACTAGATGATTTGTTTGTTTAGTAAGCTAAACTCAAGCAAAATTTTTGACTTGTTTAATAAACGAATCGATGTTAAAGTAGTTGCAGGCTTGCAGCTCTGTTCCAATTTATGTAGCTCGGTGAACAAACCGAGCTCGAACATTTTCAAATTTGGCTCATTTGGAGCACTACCAACAAAGGGTTACCATTGTGACACGCTACAAAATTCAGGGATGGAAATTTTGAATGAAAATAAAAACTGGACCATTTTTAGCAAAATTTGATAGACTTTATAAGTACGAAGGAAAAGGAGGAGGGGAAAAATGGGGGGAGGGTTATTTTGTTCATTGTCTTTCTTTTTTGATTCCTCTCTTTGAATAGAACCAATAATCCACAAAAAATTGACGCAGAACGTACAAATAAAAATAATAAATAAAAATTGGCTTATATAGCCGAAAGACCCCCACCAAGTTTTGCCCATTTGTGAACGTGTTTCAACCCATATCAGGGGAAGACAGTAGAGAAGGAAAAAAAAAGGAAGGGGGAAATGGGGACGGGGGAGAAGAGGGAGGAAAAAAATGGAAAACAGATCGGGTCGGACGGATTTGGGTTTGGCTTGACTCATATTCGACCCGACCCGTTTTAACCCATTTACTATTTGACCCGCCCATATTTGACCCACGACAAATTTCAACTTGCCCAAACCCCCCGCACATTTGCCACCTCTAATTTCAACCAATAAGAAGGATGTTAATGTTCATCATCTTTTAAAAAGGGGGAACAAAATCGCGATCACTACGTGGCTTGACCTTGTAACTAGGACATAACATATAACTGTTCTATTTTTTAAACTTTTTTTTTTTGTTTTCTACCATTTCAATACCTCTCAAGTTGTCAACTAGATAATAATCAATCGCGTTGTTGACAAATATTCCCTTCTTTTCCGGGAAAATCCTGTCGTAATCTCCCACAAGTTATACCCTGATATTTTTTCAATTTTTGAATTGCTGCATTCCATGACCCATCAAGTAATACTATTGGTGCGGATAAAAAAAAAAAAGTAAAATACTTTTGGTCGAATCGTTTGCAAGTTTACAAAGTCTTATCATTTAACAACGTGATAGATTATTATCTAGTTGACAACTTGAGTGGTATTGAAATGGTGGAAAACAAAATAGAACAGAGATATTCTATATCCAAGTTATACAAGGCCAAGCCACATAGTGATTCAGTGCTACTGCTAGAGCATTGCCGTGTACAGGGCCGGCCCACCTCCAAGATTCAAAAGGCCTGGGTTTTGAGCATCTCAAAAAATCTAATTTTTAGGGGCACTTCAACATTTTTTGTAATTGGGTTTGAGTATGAGACTCTTTTAAGCCCAACGGTTGGAGTGCAAAAAGTGGACATTGGAGAGAGGAAACATTGGAGAGGGGTATTACTGTAGAAAATTGCTCTAGTGAAAGCACTTGCGCAGAATAATCTATCATTTCGTGGATAAAATGAAAAGATTTACCAAATGAATAATAGGTATTTTTTATGTTTTATTCAAATGATTGGAAAATTTAAGCTAGTAATGCAAGAGCACTTGAGGCGAATTGAAAAGGGTGAGATTCATAACCATTATCTTAGTCACAAAATCCAAAACGAGTTGATACAAATGCTAGCAGCGGAAGTGAAGAGTAAAATTGTTGCAACAATAAAAAATGCTAAATATCATTCAGTTATACTTGATTATACCCCAAAGGTAAGTCATGAAGAACAAATGTCTCTTGTCGCACGATGTGTGGATATTTCAACAAATCCAATAGAGGTTAGTGAGTTCTTTTTGAAATTTTTGAAGGTGGATGACACAGCGGGATTGGGTCTATTTGGTGTACTTCAAGAAGTATTAGTTAGCCTTCAACTTGATATTGGTGACTTAAGGGGACAATGTTACGATAATGGCTCTAACATGAAAGGAAAAAATAATGGTGTGCAAATAAGGGTACTTGAAGTAAATCCAAGAGCATTCCATACACTATGTGATTGCCATAGTCTCAATCTTGTTCTTTGTGATATGGCCAACTCTTGTTCTAAAGCAAAAACTTTTTTTCGGAGTGGTACAACATCTATATGTGTTGTTTGCCTCTTCAATCCCACGATAAGCAATTTTAAAAGACAATTTGAAAGATGTGAAGGGTCTCACGCTTAAGCCATTGTCATAAACACGTTGAGAAAGTCATATTGAAAGCATCAAGCCGAAAAGATACCATCCCTCAAAACTAAGGGATGCTTTGGTAGACTTGGCGAACAACACGATAAGTTCAATAGCACAAAGTGAAGCTAAATCCTTTGCAAAGCACGAACTTGAGAATTTTGAGAACTACAGAAAAGTTGGTTTTACGGAGTCAATGGTTGATGCTACCGAAATGGCGAATGAAATGGGGATTGAACCTAAGTTTGTTGAAAAACGCATCATTCAAAGAAAGAAGCAATTTGATGAAGTGTATGAGAAAAATTTTGGTTTCTTGTTTGATTTGGATAAGGGAGTTCGAGTGATGAATGCTTGAAAAATTATTGTACCAACCTTAAAGAAGTTTTAAAGCATGGCGGGGTTTCCGATATTGATGGGAGAGATTTGTTTGTGAAGTTGAACTGCTTAAAACAAGTATTGCCAAGTGGAGTGTAAAAACCAATTGAAGTGCTCAATTTTATCAAACTTATGGAGGACTCTTTCCCAAATGCATGGAATGCAATCAATGCATATAGAGTGCTTTTGACTATACCGATTAGCGTTGCCACGGGAGAAAAAAGTTTTTCGAAGTTAAAATTGATCAAAAATTACCTTCGATCAACCATGTCACAAGAAAAACTAAATAGGTTATCCATGTTATCAATTGAAAATGACTTAGTGAAAGAGGTAGATTATACAAATTTAATTGATACTTTTACTTCTAAAAATGCAATACGAGTAATATTAAAGTGATACTCATGCGTTCTTGAGATAATATGTAGTTGCCTATTTAGAGACTTTGTATTTTATGTTCGTATGTAATGAATAGTTGAACTTTAAATTGGTTTGGCTTTCTCTTATTGTAATTGTTGCTATAAAAATTATTAAGTATTACTCCTTCCGTCCCAAATTGCTTATCCCTTTTGGGGAACCGTACAATTTTTTTCTAAGGGCACACTTTTTTTTATTAAGCCTTGGACATTAAAACCCTTTGAGCCGACTCTGGCCGTGTGGTAATTCAGGACTTCTAGGCCACACGTTCGAAAAGGCCCCTGGAGCACCAGGACCAAGTGAAAGCCCCTTGGAGATAAATCAAACAGATGCTATAAAGACCAGGAAGGACTGGAAGCGTGACAAGAGCCAGATCATTCTGATGAAATACTTGATGGAAACCCTGACAGGGCCAAATCCAATTCAAAAGGAAACATAATTACCGCTCTTAGGCCAAATCTGTACGAAGAATTCATCCCGCTATTCCTGACCGAATGGAATTACGTAAGGGATTTCAATTCCCTTCTGGAAAAAAGAAATCGCTTATCGAGAAATAGAAAGGGAGGACAAGTTGGTTTGAGGGCCCATTGGTCAAAGGAAATGGGGATCCATATTCCAGAAGCTCCAGGTGTCCAAAACTTTGCTACAGAGACGGGTGGAGGAATAAAACCTCGCGCATCCTAAGAAATTGAGTACCTAAGAAATCTATACGCCTCCCTTTCTTGGGCTTCGTTAACCTGATCTTTATAATACTTATTTTCTGGGGTTGTCTAGTTTGGTTGGAAGGTAGTTGTCCGGTCATACCCAAACAATAATATTCCAGAAGCTTATGGGAAATTGCTTCATCTTAGGGAATCACTTTTATACTCAAGTCTTTCATTCATCGATCCAGTAACGCCTCAAAAATTCAGTAACGCCTCAAAACAAAACAAAACAAAACCTTGCTCAATGAGAAGAAAATAAGTGGTAGTACTACCAGTTCCAATGAACGATCCTCTATACGATTCGGAAATAATAGTACAGGACACGATAGTGATAGTATAGTCGAAGAAAAGGGAGGGGGTTTAGTCCTTTTTTCAATCATTTCTACATTACCCTTAGCCTTATTAAGAAGCAAGGATTACCACCTGCTGTCCATCCATAAGTGGGCTTCTCGAGTCAGTCAGAGTCCACAATGAACATCCTATATTCTATCGGCTGCCCAAGCGAGCTCAGTTCAGTCGGTGTTCTGTGTTCTAGTACGATTATTCTCAACCCACCTTTTTGAGAAGCCTTTTGGGTCATCTCTTCCAGGTAAGAATCGAGATTCCAAGTCTGAGTTCTCCAGGTAAGAATCGAGATTTCAAGTCTGAGTTCTACCCCACTCCCATTCGCTTTTTAATAGATTGATCGACCATGGTTATGGAAGGAGCGAGCAGAAGGAGGCTACTCGTAGTAAGAAGAAGAAGCTCACAGCCTGGGCTACCCTCAAGTGTTGGTGGCTTTCCTTGGGTTCACTGAATTTCGTTTAGCAGAGTCGGGAATAACTTCACAACTTCCCTTTCCCGCTTAATCACTTCTAATTTTAGAGAGACGCGAAAGCGAAAGCCTATGGGGTCGCTTCTGTAACTGGCTCCTTCTTGTAACCGTCCCATGTTGCTCAGACACTTTTCTTCGTATTTTTCTTTGAACATTCAGTCCATGGAAATGCCATTAAGATGACTGGTGCGGAACATAACCTTCAACCAGCTCTCTATTTCCCTATGCACGAGGGAAAAACCTGAAAGAAAGAGGACTCCCACTTCAGACTTGCAATCGAGGGCAAGTAGAAACGGAAGGCGCTACTCTGAGGCATCACTATGGTCAGGCTATCGAACACGGATCAAAGCCCTCGTACTAGCTTCAATGAATGTCATTTCACAGCTATATGAGATGCACTTTGATCATAATTCTAGAGTGAGTGGCAGTAAGTTCAATCAAGTGATATTTGAGACAGAAGCAAGCAAATGGTCCAGACGTAGCATGGTACTCTTTCTACCACTATGTTAATACAGAGATGGTTTTGAAATAATTTTAAAATAATTTTTTTTTATATAGAACACTCGTATTGATAAAATGATTTGAACTATTTTTGGAAAAATGGGTATTTCATCCTTTTTTTCATCCAATGCTGAATCGACAACCTAATGCCCCTATGAGCGAACCGATCTTGATATGTTTTAGCCATGTCCTTTTGAGCTACAAAGAAGAAGGTTTAGATAGAGAAAAGAACGGAAAGACAAGAGCTCATACTCTCCGGTAAGACCAATCGGGCTTTCCTGCTTTTCTGTTAGAGGGGCAGCCCAAAAACAGTCCCAAATCACACCCCAATGGTGCCCGACTGATGCAATAGATTTAAACCAATAGCGTAAGCAGAGAAAAAACTCTTCCACTGTCTCATTTAGTGCTCCCTCTTTCTCTTCCTTGATCGTTCGTTGGTCTTTCGATTTTCATTTTTATATTCATCATTCGAGTTGGCCACAACACTCTACGCTCGCCTATCGATAGATAGCAAGTTGCTTCCAAGCAGTTGGATCAACTAGAAAGTTTAGGTGTGCGGTATTTGAAACGTCTTCCTAGTTCGTTTGCTAGCAACAACAATTTAAGCCAAATAATTCACAAATAGTATGGGTCATAGCTCTTTACTCTGCCTCCGGATCGGAAAGTGACTTCCCTAAGGCCTAAGGCTTACTCAGGTAAGACTTCTTCCTTCTCCCCTTCCTCCACCAGATGTGGCTTCCAAATCAATTGGGTGAAACTTTCGACTCATCCTAGCCACTTTTTTCTTACTGGTGGTGTGAAATCCCTCAATCAGGGGGTCCCCGGCAACAATCATTTGACTTGGGTA
Source organism: Rhododendron vialii (assembly GCF_030253575.1). Lineage (NCBI taxonomy): Eukaryota > Viridiplantae > Streptophyta > Magnoliopsida > Ericales > Ericaceae > Rhododendron > Rhododendron vialii. Next base: position 30,746,252 of record NC_080562.1, on the reverse strand, counting down.
ATATAATGCGCTGGCTCCTTCTTTCAGCAGCTAAGGAGAGGGTTACCACAAGGACCCCACACCTAATGGGCAATCTTCTGGTCCCTGCAGAAAGAAAGAAGAATTTCACGCTCTGGTGCTATATGCGTAATTACAGGCTCTCTCTATGCCCATGCATGCAAACGGACAATTAGTTAGAGCAGCAGAGACTCTAGCGAAACTGATTGCAAAAGAGGGGAAATCAGCCACACCTTTTGGGAGGGGAAGGGTTCCTATTCTACTGGTATCGTGAGTAAACAACCTCTTGCTTGGCAATTTGGGAGTGCGCCTTAGCATTGTATCTTTGACCCAGAGCTTTCGAAGGAGGCATAGGTAGCAGCGGTAAAAGTATTACCATGAAAACCCTTTAACCGGCTGTAGAAAGTCGGGTTAGTGACTCCATTCATTCCAATACACACGGAGAAGAGCAAAGAATCCATGGTGTAAAACAATCCCTGTTATAATCCACCCCTTCTTTCCTACCTAAATCACCAAAACTGTGCAACTATCCATATGCAACAGGATAACAAGAAAGAGAGCCAGCGAGGCGGTAGTAAAGAAGAAAAGGAAGGGTGTGTGTATGTGTGTGGGGGGGGGGGGGGGGGGGGGGGGGGGGGGGTGGGGGTGGGCGGTTGTGGGGTTGTGCTTAGGTGGAAAGCTCTAAGAACTTGTTCCACTTGTTTGATAACACCTTTCGGTAGGATGAAGAGTGAGGACCAATTACTGTCTTCCGGGGCCCTATCTTGATCGAAGTCCTGGAAATGAGTGGCACTTACCTCCTGGCAATGACTAGGCGAGCTTATTTCATCTTTAATGGCCGGCCCTTCCAGATTCTAATTCCTTATTGAGATCGAGATCTTGTTCCATTAGACCCAGTTCGATCAGATTCCGCGCGCTGGGCATACCTCTTCCGTGCATCTTTCTCGTGGCGGGAACAGAACAATAGAGAAAGACCCGGTCGACTTGCCTTGGGCAAATTAATAGAACGTAGGTTCGAAGTCCGAGCTTTAAAAGACCTTCCGATTTAAACCTCGCCTTCCGGCTCGCGGAGATGTTTGAGGAGCGCTATGGCGGCGAAAGGATGGAAGAGATCATGTTACACTCCCAATCATCATTATGAGGCGGTTGCTCCTTCAATATATCTATTTCAAAAAAAGTGAGATGAAAAAAACTCCTTGAAAACTGATCACTAAACAGCAAAATACAATGAAAATGGCCTTGAAAGGCTCTCAACAACCCGCAAGTTTGAATCTTGTACTACGCTATGGGTAGACCGACTCTGGGTACACAGAAAGACCAAGCAAGCTTTTCATGAAGCCCAAGTCGCCCTTAGTAGTATTCCAAGCCAGCAGGATGTGTATGTATATACCTTCCAAGATGTGAGGCAAAGCTTGAAGCGAAGGGACGAAGACTAACAATACGCGGTGCGATTTGGAGGACATAAGACCTCTCCCTTCAGATAGCTTATGGTGGCTCTTACAGCCCCATTCTACTTCCAGTTCCCGGATCACTCACTCGAGGAGGTTATCCCCCGATCATTTTGCAATGTCTTAATCAAATGCCACTAAGAAGAGGGGCCGTCCTCTTTTCCGCACCAATCCTTATTGGGTCCTGCTAGGAACAGCCCATTGGGCATCTCCGACAAGACATAAAGCATATCTTTCTCATCATTTTGAACGGGTCACGTATAAAAAAGTTGTACTACTTTACTGTTCTACCAGCACAATTTTCCAAAAGATCAAGGTGTACTTTTTTAAACTTTTTTAAATGACAATATTATCCTTCATCTTTTGTACTCTCTCTCCAGTTTACTTTCAAATTCACATACATTATGATTAAAATTTATACATGTTTAGCTCGCTTATGAAAGAGAGTTTAGCTATATGTGAAGGGACGTGTTGAGAATAAAAATACTGAAGTTGCACCTATCTAATGGTATAAGCTATTAAATGAGGAGTGATGCTATGTGCACCGACCAAAAATATACCGACGGTGTACCGACCACCGCGCCGGGCCCACTCCGGCCACCGGATGGCTGATCCGAGCCGTCTAAAAATTCTAAAAAACGAGAGGCCCTACGCGAGAATCAACGTCATCCGATGTGTGTAGGTGCTCAATCCAAACACCCCATTTTTTCGTATATATATGTGTTGATTCTCGTGTAGGGCCTCTCTTCTTTTTCTTTTTAGAATTTTTGGACGGCTCAGATCGGCCGTCCGGTGGCCGGAGTGGGCCCGGCGCGGCGGTCAATACACTATCGGTATGTTTTGGTCGGTACCAATATCATTTTCGTTAAATGAGTTGGTGGATAACAATATTATATAATTTTAAAAAAGTTGATGCGAAATTAACAATGAAAATAATTTAAATAATAGTATTGCTATGTGTACATATGTTATGTACATATCATATACATATGAGTTTTGTTGGTTGGGCTCGTCTCGGATCCCACAAGATGATTCAAACTGTCCATTATTTTAAAATATTTTTTTATGAAGCCCTGTAAAAATTAGTTCAACCCAACATCGATAAGGATTTTTTCTAAATTTGTAAAGACGAAACTCAGCAGTTAAGTATTTTCGCCCCCTCAAATTCAAAAAAAAATCCTTACCGATATCGAGTTGAGCTAATTTTTTACAATGCTCCATAAAAAAATGTTTTAAAAGTAATGAACAATTTGAATCATCTTTTTGAGATTCGATGTGGACATGGTATGTACAATTTTATATGTACCCATAGTTTTATTGAACGGAGAGAGAGGAAGACGACGAAGCGTAGCAGATGTGTTCTTGCTCACATATGGATTTGACACGTGGCGACCTATTTTTCTGCGCTCACAAGGTAAAAGGGGGTAGGAAAAGTCAAAGAGGGACAACTTTGTCATTTTCGTTAAGAGCTTAATCAGCCTCATTGCAATTAGGGCTGCAAACGAGCCGAGCTTTACCATGTTCAATCTTGTTTATTAAGTTTTTAACGAACACGAGCTCGAGCTCACTAAAAACTTAGTCGAGCTCGAGCCGAGCAGGCCTTGGCTTGACTCGAGCTCGAGCTTGTTCACGAGCCTTAACGAACCAACGAAAAATGTATATATATCCTCGCATAGGCCTAATACAACCAAAAATATTTTGATTGTGAAGGTATATATCTTTCATTTTCCTATGGAGCAGGGGTGTACTGGTGTGCGTGTACTCTCATCTCTCTTGGTTGACTAGAAAGTGAAAACGGAAAGAACAAATTCTGAAATAATGATAAAAACCCTAAACTTAAGTATATATACCCATTTTCAAAAACAAAAAAAAAGTACATATACCCCGGCTCGCGAGCCGACTCGAGCCGAGTTTATCCTAGTTCAAGCTCGGCTCGTTTACAAAACGAGCTAAAAAAATCGGCTCGAACTTGTTCATTTAACTTCCGAGCTGAGCTTGAACGAGCCACTAGCCGCTCGCGAGCGGCTGGTGCATTTGCAGCCCTAATTGCAATCCGATCGAGGATTTGACACCAGCTGAGCCGTGCAGGTTTTTGGGCGCGTGAAGCATACTCTATGATGCCTACTAGGCAATTTGTAGAATTTGCCATCCTTATTTACTACTACATCTTTTTTGGGTGTATAGCTCAGTTGGCTAAAACATGCCCCACTAAATTATGAAAGTTTTTGGCCCTGGTCTTTTAGCAGATTCAAGGTGACTTTTAATCAGGAGTTTCTCAGATCACACATAAAATGAATGATATTTCATAACTAATTGATTGAGCATACGTCGTCTGCTTGGACTCAAATGAACGTTCTGAAGAAAATTCAGTTAAGTTATGTTATAGAAAAAAAAGAATTCTTTTACTTTTTTTTACTTGTTGCGGATTCCCGAGGACTATAATTGAGTCGGGTCTATGCAAAAGGATGACCAGTGGGTTTATAGCATGCTTACCGACACTGGAAAGACAGTCCTACTTATCCTCTTATGCTCCTCATTCCACTCTCCTGAAGGCGACGTGCAGTGGTCCGGCTAGCGGCAGCTAGCCGATGAAGTGGTTAGTAAGGGTGAGGTCGGGGTTTGGGGTTTTACTGTGTTTTTTTTCTTTTGCTGGCCCTTTGGCTCGGTTTTTCTACCGGCTGGTCATCCCACTCTGGTCTGTACCGGTCTAGTCTCTCTAGATTCAGTGGGTGTTGGTGGTGAGCAAATAATTTCTTAGTTTAGGGTTTGATTGTTTGGCCAGAGTTTTCAGCTGTGTTAGGGCTTCGTTGCGTGTCTGGACTGTGCCGGCAGTTTGGTTGCGCGATTGGGCTGTAGCTAGGTTCACTGGCGGGTGCTGGTTTCACGGTCGTGTTGCCGTCCAGATTTCATATGTGCTTTCTCAAATTTGAGCTAGAGGTTCTCTACTATATGGACTTAGATTGGCTCTCATCTGGCGATTTTGTCGGTCTTGCTTTTGCAGGGAGTGCATGTGTCGAAGTCTTGATAATTTTAGTTCATTCTTGTATTTTTTGATGGAATCTGTATTGCCGGCTCAGGCTTTGATATGAAATGAATTGAATGTGTTTAAAAAAAAATTATATGCAGATGTGCCCATAAAACTCACAGCAATAAACTTTCCTGGTTCTCGAATACTAGTTTTTTTTTTCCTATAACCGGATGTACAGGCTAGTATGAGCACACTTCGACTAAATCCAGGAAACTGAAATTAACAATCGAGCAAACCTCTAGTAGCTACAAGGTTTGAAATATTTGGACTTCATGTGATTCGAAGTTGCGACCTTTTGGGTTTTTCCTAGATTAGTTTACTTGCATAATTGCTTGGATTTTCATGTATGTTATCGGTTTTGGTTCACTAACTAGCATTATCCACATTTATGAACGATAATGTGCTTCTTGGCCATATTTTGGTACTTTTAAAATTGTCCATTGGACCTGTGGTATTTGATTTGAATTGGAGTTCAAAAAAAAATTGATGCAATTAATTAGTCCACCACCTCCTTCGGGGGGGATTAGGTTGATTAAAACATCATTATTTTTTTTGTAGAAATTTCAAAACGATAATTCGTAATAAAACATCTTAAAATTTAAGTAGATTAACCATTTTATCTTCTTTTTTACCAGGACAAAAAGGGAAAAAAGATTGTGAATACTGAATAGCCATTTTCTCCATCCAAAATCAACTTACCTCACCATCGACATTTCTTCTGTGTCTGCATTTTACCTAATTTCTATTTTCGGAATCCAAAACGATCCCATCAACTACTTTTTTTTGGTTCCGGTGCGATAGATTGAACTCTTTTTCACAATTATTTCGTATAAGTTTCCACTTACCGTTGGCCCAAACATTTTTACTCTTAATAGAAGTCGAATTTTATAACGACTTCTTTATTTATTTTGTCCTCTAATTTTTTTATCTACTCTCACGGTCTCACCCGCATGTCAAATAAAAACTTTCATTCCGGTAAAAAATAAATAAAACTTTCAAGAAAATTTGACGATTCGTTTTTTTTTTTTTTTTTGGTGCTGGGAAATGACAGTTACCAACCTCCTGCATGTACCCCGTTGCGGGGCCTCTCAATTTTTTCTGCCACTCTTTCTCCGCACCTCTCGTCTCTCTCTCTCTCTCTCGATCTCTCGACCACTCCTCTCCTCCTAATGCTGAGAAACAGAAACCGTCCCCAGAACATCAAGGGGTCGGTTCTAAACCTGTCTGAAGACAACCCATTTGGTCGATCCAACGTTTTTGTTCGAACGCCCAAATACAGAAGCAAATGGCGTCGAACAATCGATGGTTCTGTGTGATCCTCTTCGCCCTCCTAACGGGATTGGCTTCTTCAACCTTCATTCCTGGTATTTTTCTATCTACAATTAGCAACGACATACATTTATGTGAATATATTAATTTGATGGATATATTATTGTAAGATTCCTTTTTTGTTTTTCTTCTGATAATTTGGAAACCCCAAGGGTGCCAAGTGGTATCGGCTTGGGACTTAGGGTTAGCTCTCTCCTAAGGTCTCCTAAGGTCTCAGATTCGATTCTTTTTGGCGTCACCTCACCCATGCATAAGCGTGTGAAACGGCCATGGGAGGGCCATAGGATTAGTCCAAGATGCGCGCAAGCTGGCCGGGACTCCTTGCATTACCAAAATTTTCCTTATTTTGATTTGGTTGGGTTTTATATGTGCAGGTGATGTCTTTCAATCTCATGGGTATACAGCTCGTGCCCTCCTTCAGGCCAAAACAGGTTTACTCTCTTTCTCTTTGAATTTGCTCTTTGTTTGGTTGACGTGAAAAAATGTGGTGTGAGGGATGAATTTTTTGATATTTGTGTGATTCATATCCTCCCCAAACTAGTAATGGGCAAGAAGAAAAAGACCATTTTTTCGCAATCTATTTGAAAGAATCGCTTTTTTATCAATGTCTGTTATTTGTTCATCTTGCATTTGCTAATTTAAAACTTCTCCAATAACAAAATAGAGAGAATTCCAATGTACTTTCATCAGGAACCTAGAAGAAATGTACACAGAGAATTGTTTGGGCTTGTACCTGTTGAAATTAAGTTTTTGAGTCAAATTAAGTTAAGGAGAGAAATAGAAAATAAGTAGGCTTGATCTGGTTGTTCAAGTACTGAGTTTTGTGTCAACTTTAAACGTTATGTGTATGGAAAACATATGAAGGAACAATGAATCGGGGTTCCCTTTTAAGACTCCTTGGTCCTTCCTATTATGTGAGGGCAACAGAAAAGTGAAATTTTTTTTTTTTTTTTTTTTGGTACTTCGAAAGTTGATCATTCAAAAACCGAAAAGGGATTGTTTAGTACAGACATAGTTCTAACATTAAACAAACAACATAAATAAAATGAGATTATCCTAATTCCTAAACCGGCCAATTCCCAGGCCATCTTCTAGGACGAAATGCCTAACCGATTGTGTTGGCTCCTCTGTGACCACCAATTCCTCTAATTTCTCTGCTCCCATCTTTGCTAGGTGGTCTTTGCTTTTTTTTTTTTTTTTTTTGGTCAAGCGGAAAATATGACTTAGAACAGCTCCAGTGCAAGCCATGAGAATTTGGGCATCGGCTACAAGCGCTTGTTGGGGGTGTCCATTGGGATTCTCCTTGTTGATCAGTTGAACCGCTACTAATGAGTCCATCTCAATCACTACATTGCTCGATCCTTTCTCTAGGATGATCGTTAAACCCCGGTAGATACCCCACAATTCCGTCTACAAGCTAGAAGTGTTGTTTAGCTTCCCATAAAATCCAAGAATCCATATGCCTCTGTGATCTCGAAACAAGCCACCAAATCCAGCCATTGCTCTCATAAAAGCATCCATCTGTATTGAGTTTAACTCCAGCTGCAGTTGGGGCAATCCAAGAAATTAGTGAATTTTGAATGGAGCCGTTGATCAGAGGAGTTTTGAATGCCTCTATAATCTCATAGGAGTAGTTAATGATGTTTCTGTAGCTTATATTGGTGACAACATCAATGTCATCGAAACTGGTTTTGTTCGATCTTTCCAGATTCGCCACACAAACAATGAAAAGGGTAACCCAAGAAACATCATTACCTATCCCAGCTTTACCTTTCGCTTTGAGACTGGAAATGATCCAAGTCTCAGTCGGGCATTCAAGGCTACTCTTGCACCAATGGCTATTAGAAAAACAGTTCCATATAACCTTGGCTTTCAGACACTCCGAAATAAATGAGTCCTGTCCTCGTTGTCATAACCACATCTAGGGCAAAAGCTTGGGGGGATAATCCCTCTGTGAGCTCTGAGATGATTGGTGGGAAGTTTATCTTGTAAATTAAGCCAAATAAAACTTTTGAGTTTTTGAGAACCTTTAGTTTCCAAATCCATTTCCACCCTTTCAAATCAGAGTCCTTAGAGTTAATGAAATCATAAGCAGTTGCAACAGTAAACAAAAGTCAAAATTATACAAGTACATACGGGCTCGATATTTATGGTTGGGATTCAAGAACATGTTGTTTACTAAGGTCCTCAAGGATGCAATTCATACGTTTGCCAAGATCATGTTGTATTTTATGCTAGTACCCATGTGTTGATGTATGTGGTGAATTTAGGAGTATGATAGTAGTCAGAAATCAGCATGGCACTTGGGTTAGAACCAGACTTTTGAGGGATGGGGGCCATTATAAATTTATAAGTGTGTTGAGAGCATGCACTAGTTCTAAAGTAAAACTGCGGACTAAACCAAGGGAAGCAGAAGATTCTATATTGTCAAATGCAAGTATGAGTTTGAGAGGAAAGATCAAAATCCAAACAAATAACCAAGAAATGCTGCACTCAAATGTGAAGATATGAGCAAGACTTGCATGTTGCATCCTAGGCCCCACTTGGAAGTAATTGTCTGCTTTGGCCAAGCATTGTGGTTTTTGTCCCTCTGGGCTCTTAGCCCCAAAAGCATCTCCAAGTTGAAAGCGTCATGTGCCATCATATTGATTTCATTCATCAAATCGCCTTCCCTACAGATTGGATTGCAAACTTCATTCATGTGATGAACTTCCTGACTGTTATTTTGCAGTTGCTAATTTGAGTTTTGTTTTGAGGTTTGTTCTCAATTATCATCTTGGGAAGTTTGTGGATGCATGATCTATTTCACTGTCTGTCAGTTACCTTTCTAGAGATTGTATGCCTGCTGAATCTTCCGAAGTTGCGGTCTTTCTGTAAAGTTCTCAACTTCCATTCAGAGTAATTCACATCTTCATTTCAATGTAACAATCTTAAAAATGAAATAAGCTAAGAAGAAGTTGAACAATGGAGAACATGTTGCTGAAACAGAGTTCTTTGTTGATAAGTATATGCACTTATCGAGAAACGAGGGTGAAGCCCCACGTGATAAGGAATCTCATGTCTTTTAGTGATGTAAATTAATGTGAAGTTTAGTTTGAAGAGAGAGGCAGCAGCTAATGCGAGTCATGCGACTCCGAGCATTGAGTACATGGCTGATTGCTTACCTACCTTTCGTATTCGAACTAAAGTCCGTTTCGTTTGAGTACACCTTGTCCTCGATGATACTTGTTCACAGTCGTGACATTTTGAAAACAAGGGATGACTCTGATTGTCTTTACGTTTTCCTTTTTCAATCTCATATTGATCATTTAGATCATTACAACGTCTCAAACAAGCGGTCATCATTTCAAATCATGGTAACTACGACGGAAAGGAATGGAATATAGCACTTTGGAAAACAGCATTCTTTAACATTTCAAAAAGGTTTAAATTTCCTGATTATCTTTCCATGTTTGGATCTGTTAAACAGAATGCCCCCCTCACATGTATTACAATCTGAAATATTACTCCTGGGGAAAAAGTAGACAGAAAGGCATAAATCTCTTATCATCATAGCTTCAAACGTGTGTCTGAAGAATGTATTCTTTTTTCTCTGCAGCGTGCACTGTGGATTTCGAGCATCAGAACTACACAATCATCACAAGCCAGTGCAAAGGACCCAATTTCCAAGCGGGTCCCTGTTGCACTGCCTTAAAGGAATTCGCGTGCCCTTACTCTGTAGAGATCAGCGACGATAAAAGTGATTGTGCTTCAACCATGTTCAGCTACATTAACGCCATGGGAAACTACCCCCCTGCTCTCTTTTCCAGCTTGTGCGTTGAAGGGAAGCAAGGCCTAGATTGCGGTAATTTTACCTCTACGAAAACATCCGTCAACAACAGGGCCGCACCAATGCCAATGATGGTCACGGCTTCCTTCTTCATGTTACTATTCCATTTGTTTTGAAAGGATGATTCTCATTGGTTGAACTAAACTATGTGTGAATTGTTTTGGTACATTCTCTTCTGTGATTTTTAGTGAAAACGGAGACTGCCTCCAAGGTTGTATTTTTCACTGATGGTATTCTTGAACTGAAACTGAGGAACTAAAAATTATACAGTCCCATTGCCATCCCTACTAGCATGCTGAGTTGAGAAAGAATACCACCTAGTGCCAGTAATAATCAGTCATATACTTTAAGTCTTCTGGGATAGCTGATTGGTGCGTCTTGCAAAAATTCGTAAAATCAAGAACACTTGTGCGCGTGCGCACAAGTGTGCAAGTGTCTGTGATACAGTGGCAAAATTGTGTTTTTTTATTACCATGACTGACATTAATGTAGATGAGTAATTTGTTTGAGTTTTGTTCATTAAAACGTGAATCGCGGAAAGCCATATTCCTTTATTAAAAGAGAGCCCAACCCTCTTACTCCACCTGCGACTCAGTCACGTGATGATCGTTCAAGTATATCGAGCTGGTACGAGCCGAGCTCATCGTTCAAGTATATCGAGCAGGTACAAACCAAGCTCAAGCTGATCATTAGTTTACCAAGCCGAGCTCAAGCTATTTTTTCTGGCTTGTTTCAAGCTCGAGCCAGCCTTATTATTTGCGAGCCAAGCCTAAACATTGCAAAGCTCGATTCGGCTCGGTTTGTTTGCAGCCCTAGTACTTCTACCTATATTTGCGAGCCAAGCCTGAACATTGCAAAACTCGATTTGGCTAGGCTAGTTTGCAACCCTAGTACCCCTACCTTTTTTCCCTCCTTCGGTTTTGTTTTGGCTGATGGCGCTCAAAGCAAAAAAGGGGTTTCTCTATAGGCCATAGAGGCTAATCCCTCCTTGACTTCCTAAAGGAGGATTGGCTTGTTTTGAGAGCATGTAAGCGACGAAGCCATCTGTGTGAAATTCAAAAAATGCCCTTATATGTATGCAGTTATTGTGTAGGGTTGGATTGTGTTTTGGAGGGTGGTATGGTAGATTCGTAGGCTTTAGGTGGTGGCTCCCGCAGATTTGGGTGTCCAGATTGTGGTTATTTATTTTTTACTTTAATGGGTTTTTAGACTTTCTATGTTTTCCTTCTATGTCCTGTTTTTCTTGCTGCAGTTTACGATTTGGGTTTTTGTGTGGGGTACTTTGGTAAAGTCATGCATGGATTTGGTTCAATATCCCCAAACAAAATCTGTTGGGTCAAGGCAGTAATGAAAGATTTTACAAAAGCCTGAGTGACAATCTTACGCAGATTTTATGAGGTATGCTCGAATCAAAACTGAGTTGGCATGAGGTTGGGGGTAAAAAGCCCGTCAACAAATCTTGGAAGAAATCTTGCATTGATTGCTAGGGTATACAGACCAAATCTTATGCTGATCTTTAGAGCATCATTGGAATCATTGCACCAATAATCTTTGCATGATCGACCTCTATACCCTTCCTGTCTTCCTTGAGGAGGATTGTCATGAGTTGGCACGGAAATAGTTGGAACTGAGCTGTCATGGGTTGTCAGAGGGAATGCTAAGCAAATATGGGAAGAAATCTTGCATTGATTGCTCGGGTACTTACCAAATCTTATAGTGATGTCCATGGCATACTATACATTATTAGACCATAATGTAATTTATGTGCAAAAGCAATGATATGAAACATGAAGATGTTATGCTCGTAGGAATAGCTTCAATTTTGGTCCTTTAAGTCATTGGACTGGAATGAAGAAATTATTTTTGGTCTTGTATTCGTAAGATTAGGGACCTTATCTTTTTTTTGGGTGGTAAGTAAAGTTTATTTCACCAAAAAAACAAAGAGCTACCAAAAACACAGAGGCATGCAAATACAAATATAGTGGAGAAATTATGACTCCACTGTGTTTGGTTTGCAATTTTGAGATAAAAAAGTTATATAGATTTACGTATTTTTTCGTCTTTAGTAAAAAAAATTTAACATTTTAACAATCATTTTTATTTTTTGAATAGAGGTACGCTATGTACATCCAAAAAGAAAAAAATAAGTGAAGATTGACAAAAAATACTAAAGACGAAAAAACATGGATGACGAAACAGTCAAAATTTTTGGAGAGATTATTTCTGAGAGGAGAACCAAACAAAGTCAATGGCTTTTGGTTTTACTACAGGATTGTTCGTGGAAATAATTATAGTATGAGGATTAATTGCTTTGCTATTACGAAATTAATCCAAGAAGAAAAGATTATGCTTTCAATCCAATTTCCCGGAATAAGGACGAGAAAAAGAACCTATTGGCTTTTGGGTGGCTTGATTCATTAAAAAATGAATTTTGGTTATAATATTTTCCTTTTGAGATACCAACTGACATGATATAGCAATAATTCTAAAAAAAAGCATCGACAGACTTAAGAATTCGGGAAAAAAAATGCACAAGGATGAAAAATAATTCATGGTGGAGTATTTAGCTAATGTATGATGTTGCATAACATCAAAAAAATATACACAATATTAATTACAGGGATATACATATGTGTTACTTAGGAGGCTAATATAGGATTGCGTATTAATGGTGAGTTCTCCTAAGGCTATTAAAAAAAGGGTTCGTTGGTGGTTATTAAGTGTTTTGAATTTGCTAATTCTATCAAAATTCTAAGCGGTTGGTTGAATTGTGCTGTTTGGATAAATTAGAAGTGGTAAAAATTATTAGACTTAACCAGAATTTTTGAGAAATAAGCACTTGAAAGATAACTGCATGAAATAAATTGTGCAAATCATTAGGCACGGGTGAAATCAGTTTAAAAAATTCAACTTTTATCCATCTATTGATAATACCTAAAAACAGTTCATAAATAATAGAGTATGAGTAATTTTGTGAAATAACCACTTTAAAGATAAATAAGTGAAATATCTTGACTTATATTCGTAAAGAATGGTTATTTTAAATACGACTAAAGGCAAGTAAAATCAGTTTAAGAAATCCAAATTTTAAAGTTATTTCACTTATATTTGCCAAAAAATGTTAATTTTTATACCACTGGGTACAAATCAAATCAGTTTAAGAAATTCAAGTCCTAACCAAAATAGTTCATAAGTAATGGTATCTAGGTGCACACGTAACTTATTCTATACCAAACTGTAGCCTAGAAAATCTAAGAAAAAAAGCCACTGATGTGACTTCCCATAGTATCTTAACTATTTGATATGCCATAAATGTCCGAAGTAAATGATGTGTATTAGAAGTACAATAGTATCTTGGGTTATATTACTCTTGCATAAATGCATATCGTAGTACACTGAACAAATCAGAAAAAACCTAAAAAGGTTATAACAAAAAAACAAAAAAAAGGATCCGCTATAAGACCATTTGTTGAATCTTACGGTTATCCTTTTCTTGCTCCGAAACCAAAATTGTAGCTACAGCTGCATAGTTCCTACTGTTTGTTGTCAGGCAAGATTAACATGCATCCAAAAGGTATGTACTCTTACTCTTATTCTTCAGTAGAACTATGAGAACTATTGGAACCTTGTAGTAGTTGTGGCTGAAACAAACTTGAATTAAGGATACTTGGTTATTCATATACATAGACTTTATTTGGATGCTCTGGAACGCTTTGTCACAGGCTTGATCCCATACTTTTTCAATCTCTTTCTTCATTAGGCGTGAAAACGGTTGACACCTTCCTGATAGGTTTGAGATGAATCTTCTTACGTAGGTTTTTATTCCTTGTAGCCGTTTGAGTTCCCGAAGGTTAGTTGGTGGTTTCCAACAGAGTCTAGAAATATGGTGGGTTTGGGTGTAGTGAATAGGTTTTTAAAAGGACTTGCTAAATTGCAGAAGATTGGCATACTTGCATGAGTTGGCATAGAATCAAATCTTGGATGAAATCTCCTATTTATAAGACCCTTCAGGTTTGAGTGGATTAACAAAGTTAATGTTTGCCAAAATGTTTTCGACACAACTCTCACGAATCTGATTAATTTAACTTCATCCACGAACGCCCAGGCAACGGGGCACCAACAATCGCACCCCGTCAAAAGTTTAGTGAAATACTAAGTAAGTTGGTGTTTGGAGGCTATTTCACACATCGTCGAAAGCCTAACCCCCGCACGAAGATGGTGGGAACGGAAATAGCTAAAAATAATTTCAACGCTGAGATTAAATAATTTCAACGGAAATAGCTCGCAATTAAAAAATAACAATTTCATCGCACCTAAGCCTATAAAAAGACCTATCAAGAGAAGTAAATGATGTGAATTTGAATAGTATCATGACTATTGATTTGCCATAAATGCCAAGCAGCTATAAAACAGCTATCAAAAGAAGAAAATGCTGTGTATTGGAATAGTATCTTGGACTATTGCTTTGCCATAAATGCAGAGTAGTACACCCCAAAATACAGAAAAAAGAAAAAAGGAAAAAACCCAGCGTTGTGCTATAAAACTGTGTATTAAATCTTCCCGTCATTCTTTACTTGCTCCGAAAAAAGCTGTAACTATATCTGCACAATTCCTGGGTTTTGTTCTTCTATTTCTTTCCACACTCATTATCTGCAAATCCAAATTCAAAATCCCAAAAGAGAGGATTACAGAAATTTGTTGGAATGGTAAAAAGACGCGGGTTTTAACCAGTTGCTTGTGATATATATAAATCAAATCACAATAAATAGTAATTGGGTAGCACACGTAACACTATGCGCTATTACATGAGGCACCTAAGCCTATAACAAGACCTATCAAGAGAAGTAAATGATGTGAATTTGCATAGTATCATGACTATTGATTTGCTATAAATGCCTAGCAGCTATAAAACAGCTATCAAAAGAAGAAAATGCTGTGTATTGGAATAGTATCTTGAACCATTGCTTTGCCATAAATGCACAGAGTAGTACACCCCAAAAATCAGAAAAAAGGGAAAAAACCCAGCGTTGTGCTATAAAACTGTGTATTGAATCTTCCCGTCATCCTTTACTTGCTCCGAAAAAAGCTGTAACTATATCTGCACAATTCCTGGGTTTTGTTCTTCAGCAAAATTAGCAGGCCTCCAAAGGTGTGTATCTCAATAACTCTTAACGTTAATTTTTTAGTAAAACCACAAAAATTCTTGGAACCTTGTTATTAGTTGTGTATCACACAGACATAAATTAGATATACTTGGTTGTTGTATTAATGCTAATCATTGTATCTAATTACACTTCAACAAGCCAAGCCCTGTTGCAGTAAAAATTTCCTCTTTCCTCAGCCTTGATCGATGGCCACCCGCATGACGGATGGCCACCCCGACCTTCGTTGCTCGCTGCCAGAAAATCAATTGTTTGAATTTTCTGGTATGTTAGGAAACAAATCTTAGAACAAATACATTGGGTGTTTTTCACGTACCCACTCAATCGAAATTCTCAACATACATACCCGTGTAAATGTGAATTATGTGCATAGAATGCATACTATGCCGCGCCAAGCTGTTAAGATACGTACTCTACCCCTCTGGACACGTCCAACCCGATTGTCACCCTGCGATTCCACCGTCTTCACGACAATCTTAGTCTCACTATGCTGCTGTGGACAATTCCAAATCCTCCTCTACCCAATATACTTATCCACTTCTTCTCAATTTGTATCTCTAATATTTCCAAAAATTCATGTACAACCACTTTTTTTCCCCACAACATACTTTCAAAAGTTGTAACATATCGTAGGGGTATTACATTTTGAGCCTCACATTTGGCCTTTTCTAACCAAACACTGGCTGGGCTTGGGCCATAGCATGAGGCTAAGCCAAATAATAGCATGCATGCATAAACGGGAATGTCAGCGCGAGTGTAAGCATCAAATAGTCTTTAACAAAATACTTCAAACTAATAGAATTTGTAGGAGCAAAACTTAACAGCTGGTTCTATCAAGAAAAGAATAAGAGGGATAGCATAGATCAAGGATTTAAATAAAAGATGTACAAAAATAAGTGATTAAAGTTTCGGCTACAGAAAACTGTGTTTAGAATTTCATGATTAGATGGAAATTTTAAAAGCATGATAGAGAAATCTCATAACAGAACCTACAATGATGGGTACACGTACGATTTCCAGATGCAAGCAACCACAGTGGGCAATTTGCTCTTACATCTTTTCCTTATCTTGCTATATATGAGAGGCGGAAGCAAGGCCATCCCAAGGTATTTTGGGGTCCTAGGCCAAATCATCAAGCGGAGCCTTTAATTTTTTAACAATTAAAATATAATAAGAAATAATTTCTATATATAACTATATTAGACCACATTTCACACAAAACATGCTTTGGTTCAGTGGTTTGGGTGTTTTCTTGTGTTGGCCTTTGTCAATATTAGACCACATTTCACACAAAATATGCTTTGGTTTAGTGGTTTGGGTGTTTCCTTGCGTTGACTTTGACAAAGGTTCGAAACTTGGCTAAAACAGACTTCTTCAAAATGCTTTTTTTTTTTTTTTTGACAAATAACTTTGACAAAGGTTCGAAACTTGGCTAAAACAGACTTCTTCAAAATGCTATTTTTTTTTTTTGACAAATAAAAACTTAAAAAAGAAGTGCTGGTGGGACTCGAACCCAACCACAACGTGTGGGATGGTAGTCATCTTACCAACGCAAAGACTTGCACAAATTACCTTGCAAACAAATAATATATAACTATACCTAATGCGAGGGCCCCTCTTTTTGGGCCGGGCTTGGGCGAAAGTATTTCGTCAGCCACTCTCGTCCCATTTTTCATTAACCCGGAATAACACTTATGCCCTTGGTTTGTGGCAGCTCACTTGGCTTCAGTTTCAGGTTTTTTGGGTATGCCATCAACGACTATATATGTAACCTAAATGGCAACTTTTCCTTTCTCTTTTTCCAATTAGTTAATTTCGTCCGTGACCCGTCACTCCATCATCTTCTTTGTTTTTTTCCAAATCAAAGCAAACAAGAAATTTGAAGAACAAGGTTGCACAGATGCAGGTTTTTGGAGGGAGGAGAAATAGTGCAGCAACCTCTAGTTTTTCGCATTCATTCTTCCAAGCTCAGCTTGCAATACCCCTGCTAAACCATGTAACATGCTAACAACATACATTAATAAAGAATCATTCCCTAATCGGTATTGTACTTTCTCCAAATAATTACCTCACCCTTAGCTCGTTTATCTTTAGCACCATCCTATGAGATTCCGTCGTCCAACGTCAGTGGATCACTTCCCATTTTAGTGGTAATAAGGTGCAAGCCAATCTATGCATATTCGGAAGAGAGACAAAAATAAAAGTAGCTACTCCAATTAGTTTGTTTCGTCCCGTCACTTCGTCATCTTCTTTGTTTGAAATTGAAGAACAAGGTTACCACCGATGCAAGTATGTATTTACCACCGATGCAAGTATGTATTTTGGAGGGAGGAGAAACAGAGTTGCAGCGACCTAGAGGTCAAAGAAGTTTTCGAAACCTCCAACTAGATTATCAGGCAAGTTAAAGGTCTAACCTTTACTGTTTTATCGGGTTTAACTTTACCAATAGAGGTCAAACATACATTTGATAAACGAAATATCCAGAGCTATCTTTATGGCACATATTATGAGCAGTCGTAACCTCAGACGAACATAAGACTTTAATATTTGGTGGGCAAATATCAAATATGTTCATCACATATGAAGGGTGTTTAGTTTGGACACATTAAAAATACTACTACTATTCTTTTATTGGTCCAACAACTACTTGTACAATAGTTTATATAAGTGCACATTCACTAAGTAGCACATTCTTTCTTTTTATAGCCATCCACCCCCTCAACATGCAAACAGTTAGGATTATTTTCATCCGACGGCCCACATTCTCCCTTCTAGAATCCTCCTAGAAAATATCTTCCATACTTCACATCTTCACAATATCTTAGAACTCTACACACAAGAATAGAGTTTTCTACAATCTTATAGAACATTCCAAAATACTCTAGAATTGTTTGAAACTCTCTAACTTCCTTCTAGAATCTTCCAAAAAGATAGTGAACATTCTCCAACATTAGACCATTCTAGAATAGTTTAGATTATTCTTCATTTTTTTAGAGAGTTCTCCACCGTTCTAAAATACTTTATAACGCTATTAAACCTTCCTAACTTTTGTAGGATTCTTTAACTTACTATGGATGATTCTATATGTATGAAGAGCCGGATGTTGACTCTCAACAAGGGGTACATATTACAAAAAATGTACTAAAAAAATAGTAATATTTTCAATCAACCTATGCCATGATAAAAATGTGGAGATATATAATTGTATATACATAGTATAATATGTACTTCATAGCCATTTCGAAAGATTTAATATTAAACCTAATATTAATTTTTTATAGAGATGCATACAATATTAGGAGGATGCTTATGAAACTTTTGAAAAAACTCTTGAACGGGCGGATGTGAGATTTTCGATCAACCTTATTTGCGTCTCGCAATAACGGTTTTATTCACATGACTTGAGTTTAATTGGGAACCTTTAGGTGCCTTAACCAGAAAGTGGCATCCATCCATGCTTACTAAGTTCTCGTATTGGCCCCACCGTTATGTTCCATTGGCAGTTGCTATGAGTGGCAAAGGCATGCCACCAAGACCTGTAAGTTCACTTCCTTCTAACCATTTTTCCAAAAAACATTTCGAGGAAATAGTGGACTTGGAAAATGCTTTGATAGACTCTGCGTGCCATTTTGGAGACACCTTAATGATCTAACTCACACATATCCCGAATGAAGGAAAACAAAATTCTCCGTCCAATTGAAATCTTCTTTCCATCATTTTTTGAAATATTAATTTTGTTATAATCTACTTCACACTTTGTTTTTTACTTTTGCAAATCAGAGGAGAAAAAGGAAAAAAAAATCTAAAGCAAATATAAAGATAGCAGTGCGTCTACGATTGTCAGGGCAGCGGATATTGAGCAGCATCGAGATTTGGAAGAATACAGAACAAGGGCGGGCTTCATTACTATATATTATAAGTGCTTCAAGCATATCTTATGGTTTCAAAAAATGCATGATTTTTTTAATATTGGTTGCGCGCTGATCATTTGTACAATTTCCGAGTTGAAGAAAATTCGCTTATATTTATAAGTAAGAAAATCATGTAGCACAATAAAACAAATTAAATTAGGTCCAATATGTTTTCAACAATAATAAATGTGTTGATTCTATATATGTTTGCATGCAAGAAAAATTCATACATTTTTGTTACCTCTAGATTAAAATATGGAGCAGCCCCTAATTAAGAAACAATCTTATCTTACTCTAGTAGATGGATTAAATTGAAATTACACATGTTTAGTACTCTACAAGCATATGACAAAAGTCGTTTATTATACTTTTATTTTAGTATGTTGTTTTAATTTGACTAAAATTGATGAATATTCATGGTGTAGTCCATCTTTTTATTTCTATTTTAGTATACATGTTCACCACCACAAAGGTAAAATCCTGGCTTGATTCCACACTAATAATTTGAGTTGTTCATTAGTTTCAAAGTATTTTTTCGAGCAGCAAAAAATTAACTCAATCAGATAAATCTAAGGAAGTCTTTGGGAGCCTAGCATCTTTTTGACATTTCGACTTGAGCGGAGCTCATTGTTTTGTGCAATTCTTAAAAGATGTACACTATTAGAGAACATTCTAAAAAGGACTATCTAGAGAACTCTCGTAAGTGTTGGAGAATTCTAAGAAGCCTCCACACACACATTCTAAGATGATCCATTTGAGGAGGTGGGATGTTTCTAGAGGATGTTTTAGCACTCTCCATAGGTCCCTTTAAAAAGAGCAGTGGTCTCGTTTTGTATACTTCTCTTTAAAGAACACACTTTTTTGACATAGAGAAAATAGGAGAAATTGGTAAAATCCTCTCTAAAAAATAAGAATGGTGAAAAGAATTGAGTTGAATAGCCAAGATGACTGGACAACGATTAAGAGTATGATATTGGATTTCGCCGATTTTACGCCAACAATTGTCTTTCGCGACCAGAGTCATGGGGAAGCTATTTTGGAGGACTTGTCGCATTGTGCCAGCAGTATCTTCATTCAAGTAGACAATTGGAGGTCCCCATCCCCATAAAGAATACAATCGATACAGTCTATTTCTAGGAAAGGTTAACCAAATGTGCATTAATTCTATATGGAATTATGAATACAATAATTACCTGGTCTAGTCAGCAAGAGCTAGCGTGGGTGCAAGTGCGCAAGCCCAAGCGGGCAACCTCAAGGTTAATAATACGAAAAACAGTCGTCCAAGATCGAATGCAGCAAGAGCGGGATAGTAGCCGAAGGGTTTGATCTGTTATACCAACACCAGCAGAAGGTATAACTGCTCGCGCTGCTGAACGCACTCGAATCCATTTATTTGTTAAATTCTTTTTTACGATCTATTTATTACATAAATGAAAAAAAGTTGGAATAGGTATAGAGTCCTTGTGTTCTTGCTGTTCTTGATTACTTTGCCTTTGTTTGTTTGCTTGCTGCAAGAAATAAACGTGCTTATTCAGTATACAACCTTCATTTGACTATTTTTATATGTTATATGAGTACAATAAAGAAGAAATGACAAGCATAACATCATCATCTCATATTATAATTGGCCAGATCATCACCTCACAAACTCACAAAATGGCAAGTAAAATGAAAGTCCATTGAGATCTAGATTGTTGTCTAAAACTATCAGTGCCTCAAACTATAAACATTAAGATAATTCAATAAATTACCATATTCAAGTGCTAGAGAGGATAGCAGAAACTCCAACTGATCTTGAGAGAAAATCAGAGATGCGAGAGAAATTTGCGGCGGCAATAAAGAAGAAATGGCAAGCATAACATCATCATATTATAATTATCATCGGCTCACGAAATGACAAGTAAGATGAATGTCCATTCAGATCTAGATTGCTGTCTAAAACTATCAGTGCCCCAAACTATAAACATATTAACATAATTCAACAAATTACCATGTTCAAGAGCTAGTGAGAGAAGTGCAGAAAACACCAAAAGATCTTGAGAGAGAATCGGAGAGGTGAGACAAATTTGCTGCCGCTGGATTATCTACACCAAATGACTTTTTTTTATCCAACCCAAAAAGAGTTATCTACCCCTAAAAACAAAAGGCTTGCTTGAGTTTTCAGAGCTTTTCGCAGATCTGTCCAAATTTTGGAAACGAAATGTAGAAATGTCCATATTTTGAAACATTTTATAAAAAGAGTCTATCGCGCATTACCAAAATGCGTGATGTCAATTTACGAAGCTTGCATGGCAACAAAATCCACATAAGCAAGTAACGCATTTTGAGAATGCGTCTTGGAAAGGGGAAAAAAAAAAAATACAACGCGCATCTCGAAGATGCGTTTTGCACTTTGAGAATGCGTTTTGCTCGCATTACTATCACTAAGGAATTTGCAAGTTCGGGCCTGGCTGTAAATATGACCATCCAGTAAAATAGAGCCTGTCAGTGTCTTCGATTGCGTCTGGACCGGGTATGCCTTACCGCTCTGGCAATTCGGCGACATAAGGCTGGAGTCGATGGTGGTGTTCACAGAAGCGAGACTCTTATCCAGCAGCTAGCTGAGCAAGAATTTCTGCATAAAGGGTGTCATTTTTGTAGGGTCGATTAGTTTTCCTCTTTAGATACAGAAATTCTCTTTTCACTTTTTGGCTCCACGCCACTAGATTTCCAGATGATGGCATGATACGGATGTTCATGTGTTACATTACTACCAGTGGAAGGAAAACCAATTTTGTAAATTTCTCTATGTTAAGTTAAATACAGGCTGTTGATCTGAAAATAAAATTAAAGCAGTAACAGCCTTCTTGCCTTGCTGTTTATTGGTACTGTAACCTGTAGCTAACCAAAGGGAATGCGGATTCTAGGGGGGTGGGTGGGTGTTTTTAAGTAAGGGGCAAGCATTGTTATGAAGAAATTCAAGATTTTCACTGTAGTAATCTTTCTAAAGTTTAACCTTCTATAGGGTTTCATCAACCAGTTATTTGCAACTTACTGTATTATGCAAGCAGAAAGATTAGGCTCTGCATCTGGCAATAACTACCCTTCTTGTGCTGTGATATCGGATGGCAGTAATATTTTCCGCCTGCCAATTTGCTTTAGGCGGTTAATCGATTACTCTGTGGGGTTGCAGTTTTCCCTTCAGAGAAAGATCCTTAACACACCTATTCGTAGGAGGGTTTGTGCGCCCCGGATTTATGGTGCTGCTGTGGATCTAATGTGGCCTTTTTTGTTTCCACGTTCCGAAATGTCATATCATGCATCCAAATGAAATAGGCTGCTAAAGAAGGAACATAGGGATAGATAATACTAGGATGTATATTGATTTTCGTAGATATGATTGTTTTTTTCTGCTATCAACAACAAGTGAATAAGTAATACCCACAGAAAGAATCGAATCCCGTCAAGTAATTTTTTTGGTTGTCTCTCAATCTAAAAGCAAGAAGAAGAAGAAGAAGAAGGAGAAGAAGAAGACAGAAAACAACACAAGGTGAAAAAGAAGCGAAAGTTTGATCATATGCCTTTTGCTGCTCCACAAGAAACTTCCCACACCCGCCATCCACATTTTAAAGCACATTTCACCCTTCCATGGGGTGCTCAGCAGCCGAAGCACAACCACTTTTTCTGCATTTTCAGTAAAGAAAATACTAAGCTTTGAAACATAGACTTTTCTGGAAGCGATTTTAAGACACCACAAGAAGATAGTTCATACCTTTGCTGGATATTGTTGATGATACGTCTCAGTTTGTTTGTAGACATGATTATCATTTCTCTGTGGCGCCACAATAGTGCCGGCAGTGCCAGTAGTCCTCTTCTCGTCTCTAGCCTTGTTGAATATCACTGTGAATCCATCGGCCGAGGCAGGGTTGTTCGCATCCCATTCGCCAAATTTTGGCAACGGACGGCCTTTTTCCTGCTGCAGATATAAATGTCAAATGGAAAAAAGCTAAATCAGAAGAAGTCCAAACAAAAATGAAGCAATTGAGATGCATTTTATTGAATCATAGATGGCAGGCCCCCATAAACTGATTATAGCTTTCCATAATAGGCAATCTTAATGAAATTCCAAAACAACAAAAGAGCATCACCTCTCCCCATCTCCTTTCTGGCTTTCTCCACCTCCCAACGAGAATTCACACAATCCTTATTGGATCTAGGAGAAACGACTACATAAAATAAAGAAAGAAAAACCACAATCACACCAGAAATGCTAGATTTACGTGGTTTTGATAGATGTAGATGTTTCACTATCAAGTCGGAGTTACCCAAACAGATCTGGGCCGTCTAAAACACGTTTGGACGGCCGAGATGGTGCTCGGCACCAAGTGGCCCGTGCCCACCCGGCACTGAAAAACTTCTCGGATTTGCAAGACATATGGCCTGGGGTATAACTCTTTTTTTCCCTTGAAAATCACTGTCCCTCAAGGGAATGAACGTAGGGAAAGAAGATGGTACGGAAAAAGGAAAAAGATACCCTTGAACATGAATCAATCTTCCAATACTCACCAAATATTTTTTCAGTATTGTAAGAAAAAAAAACATGAATCAATCCCAAGGTTTTTAAAACCAAATCCTTACACTTAAACCTAGACCAGGCACGACACGTACACGCACGCAAGATATCGACAAGGTCTTTAACCAAAACATGGTGTCTGGAGGATGTAAACATTAGAAACCAAAACAAAAAAGGCAACACTACAATTTGAACGAAAACACCCACACGAAGAAATTCAGAAAAGAGAAACTTCGAAAAATCGTCTAGCCGTCGTTTTGTAGGCCTAGGGTTTGCTTTCTGAATTCTGGATTAGTTGGACTATAACATGGAAATGCAAAACGTGTATGCACAATCCAAAAAGTCGTAAATAATAACCCTACAATTGAGAATGAAAACGAAATATTTCCATAATTGGTATATTCAGAACCACATACGAATAGAAATTTGCCAAATCTTCTATACCCTACAATCACAAATATACACCCAAACTATGAACATTTTTTTTCCTGGTAACTCAGGTGCCCGGACCAGGATATGCACATTACCACCAATGATGGACCAATTCCGCTGTCTACTTGCGGGACTCAATTAAAGCAAGCACAAAAGCTCTGTATGGACTGACCTTAAAAGGGGTTGAATCTACATGATAATTAATGTCAACAGGAATCTATTTGTCCTCCAGAAGTACGAAAATACAAACAACATATAACCGTACATACATTGCAAACAAACAAGAGGGGGATTAAATATGAAGAGAAATGAAAACAGAAGATAAAAAGTATTGTACCGACGCCATGGATTTTGCTGATGGATGATCGCTGGAGCCTTCTTCCTACACCGGAGATATGAGAGATAGGGAGAGAGAGGAGGGGTAATTAGAAGGGAAATGAGGGAGGAAACACGTTGTCTACGCGCAAAATAACGGATTTTTGGTTTTTTCCCTCCCTCTCTTCTACACGTTGTCTACGCCCATTCTCGTGGATTGGGGGATCCTGCTGACCAAAAAGGTCTGCGTTCCGTGCAAGAAACTCTACCCTTTTATGCCGTGTTTGGTACCCATTAAATGGGCAAGAAATTAATAATTTTTTTCTTTATTTTTTGGGCCTATTACGGATCCTAAAAAGATGATTTCAAACCACTAGTTATTCTTAAAATATATTTTTATGGATTCCTGAAAAAAATTAGCTCTGTTGGTAAGGGTTGTTTTGAAATTCATAGGTTGTTTCAAAATTTGTGAGGTGCCCTTATAAAAATTAGGAGGTAGTTATAACTTATAAGGAATCAAGAACTATATGTTGGAACTAACCTAAATCAAGAACTATATGTTAGCTACGAAGGCAAAATTCTGTAGGAGCTATGAAACTAGCTGATTGCATGTAATAAGAGTTTCGAGATTTTTCTATATCATATCAAGCTAGACTATTATTGAGTTTACTTCGGCTACATTTTACCTAAGACGAAGGTGGAAAATGAATATAGTCTCTCAGTAGTGGCTCAAGAATTTTACAGACGGTGTTCAAAAATACTACAATTTTAAATTTTACTAGCTCTTTTACCCAATTTTTATCCACAATGATCAAAAAAAAAAAAAAATAAACAGAATTTTGTTGTTACGAGTTCTCATATTTTTAGCTAAGTAGTATCAAACTTGTGCATTACTCCTCACTAATATCTTTTTGCAAGAAATATAGGTTGTCATAGATCTTTTTTTAGATATATTTTTTCTTATTTCATTCCTATCATTAGACTTATATGCCAAGATTTTTTTGTCGTAGTCATGAATCCAAATAAAAATTGTTCAAGTCGACATGGATTCGCTTAGAAAATTCATGAGTGTTACTATCAACAAAAAAAAGTCAAATACACAAGTAAAAAACACCAAGCAAGAACTATATTTAATTTTGGTTACATGCATGCTAATCACATAAAGTTGATTGGCTACAAGGATTATGAGGTACGTATAAAGAATCAAGAACTATATGTTGGAACTTGTCCAAATTAAAAAAGAACTATATGTAGTTTGTATTTAGTTTGAGGTATCACGTATTTGCTATGAAGGAGGAATTCAAAAGGAGCTATGAAACCAGATGTTATAACAGTCTCAAGATTGTCGATATTTGTTGGGTGGGTCCCTCCTTGTTGGTGGGTTCCAAAGGGGCTCATTTAATTGGGTCCAAAATGTTATGGGGTAATCTTGCTATTCTTGAAATTGCAAAGGGGAATCTTGTAATTTCTCAATGAAATTACAAATGAAATCAGCAGACTTTTTAGCCTCTGAAGTGGCTTTTGCTGGATCACTTTTCAAGAGGAAACAAAGAGCATCCAGAAAACGCAGGAAAGTGCAAGGGTTTTGGTCCACAGTTGATCCATGATCGGGTACTCGTTTGAAGTCCGATTTTGATGAGATTCTGGTATGTTCTTCACCTCGTCAAGCTCTACGTGTTGATCGGAGCGGATTGTAAAATTTCTCACGACATCTAGGAGTTTGGGATATCCACATTTGGTGAGATCTTGTTGACATTATTGAAATCCACCTTAAGGTGATGTTTGTATGCCTCTAGTAGCTTGTTAGGAAATAACTCTTGTAACCCCATTGTCATTATAGCAGAAGATTTGGTAGCGATTACGCTCCTGTAGACGTACCTCTAATTTAGGAGGAATTACGTAAAAATTTCGGTGTCTCATTGTTTGCTTAATTATTTGTCGCTATTTACTTTTCGACTCCTAGATTGCTTGTTGTTGGTTATTGCGGTTGCGATAATTTAGCCAATTCTCTCTTTGCACAAAGAAGGAAAAATATTCGTGGTGGTGTTTCTGGTAGTTTTTCCCAACAATATTGTATCAAGCTAGATTATTACTGAGTTTACTTCGACTACATTTTACTACCATGTCTATATGTCAGCAAAATCAAACTTCATCCCCCTTCCGAACTCTCTCTCTCTCTCTGTGGAAATTATTCAATCTGTCTCTCCCTTTCGGAAAATTATTCAATACTTCCGAAGTACAGAATGAAAGAAAGAAAGGTACAGAAAGGAAACCCCTCACTCTCGCGCGCTCTCTGTGTGACCCCAGTATAACAATAGAGAAAGGAAGAAAGGTACAGAAAGGAAACCCAGATGATGATTCAATTGGACAGATTCAAAG
Organism: Rhododendron vialii; assembly: GCF_030253575.1. Classification (NCBI taxonomy): domain Eukaryota; kingdom Viridiplantae; phylum Streptophyta; class Magnoliopsida; order Ericales; family Ericaceae; genus Rhododendron; species Rhododendron vialii. The sequence goes on along the minus strand of NC_080562.1, from coordinate 30,719,870 downwards.
CATCAAAGATGCCATTTAGTTTCAGAGATTCCTCTGCATTTTTTTATTTTTTGTCTTTTTCAAATACATAATTACGCAAGACAATCACCGGGAAATAGCATTCGTCTTTAATCAAATCAAAAGACCAAAAAGTCACAAACCAAATATTGGGTCACTCCATTTTTACTCTATCGCACAAAAGATAACTCACACTCTTTCCTCTACGTGTTGTCATTAGCTATTTGTGGTGGAACATTATAACGGCCAGGGGATATGGCACTAACACGTCAAAAGGCAAGTTGCATTTTTCATGCTTTTGGTGATATATATGCTTCCATTTGACGGAGAGAACACTGGTTGGTCATTTTCTTTTACTTGTGGCTAGGGCGGCAAACGAACCAAGCAGCTTGCGAGTTTGGTTTGGCTCATTTACTAAACAAGTCGAGTTCGAGCTTGAATTTTTAGCACGTTTAGTAAATGAGCCGAGTAGAGCTCGTTCGATAAAAGCTCAACTCATTAAGAGAAGCTCGGCTCGATTAAAGAGACTCGTTTAGTAAATGTCTAAACTCGGCTAGTTAAGGGTTCGGCTCGTTAAGGCTCAAACCGAACTCGAGCTTGAGTTTTTAGCTTGTTTAGTAAACAAGCCAAGCTTGAGCTCGACAAAGCTCGGCTTGGCTCGCTTACAGCCTTTGTGGCAGTGTTGTTCTGCTCAATAACAACAGTGTTGATGATGTTCAAGTTCAAGTTAAGTAACAAATGACTACTATATATCCCAATTTCATAATCATAAACAACTCAAAAGATTGTTAATTTTCATTTATCAAGGACAATTTAAATTTGATAATTTTTCTCCGAAGATGGTATAGGAATGATTCGACCTACTTGAGTTCAAGCTCGTATTCGCCTTGTTAAAAGCCTATTCAAGGTCGGTACCAGGAAGGGGATGACTTACCGGGTGAGATGTCCCCAGAAAGAAAAAAAAAAAAAAAAAAAACCTTAAACAAAATGGCTTGTATTCAATTAGGACAATTGGGTACAAGCCCTTGATCTCAAATAGAATCGAAGAGAGTCCTTGAACACATAATATAATGTCATCAATCCTTGTTCCTTTTATTCTTTGTATTATTTTTAGAGATTAATAAAAAAAAATTGCCTTTCAAATAAAAAAAAAACTACCTCTACCAGAAAACAAAATTGAGATCAGGAGTTTGAGTCTCCCCACCTACGTGTAGGTGTTCTTCCCTTAGAGGGCTTTTTCTTTCTTTGTTTGTTTCTACCTTATAATGGACTTATTTCTTGTATTGGTTGAGTTATTGGGTTTGATTATCTCATAGACTCTCACAATTAATGTAGTGTCTCGGGTTTGTACTATGTACTTTATATCTGACGTAAAATGATGGGAAAATGACGGCCAATGACGTGTTTTGATAATTAATACCCGCCAAGGACATTTTCAGTATTAACAAATGTTCTCAGTATATCCTTGACGGTTATTAATTATTAAAACACGTCCTGAGTTGTCATTTTCCCTAAAATAATCTCTTCTATCGATTGAAAAAATGGAGACTTAGCCAAAAGTCCCTCATATTTACATTTTTTGAGCTCAAGGATAAGCACCTTTTGCAATCAAACAAAATAACAAATGTGCCTACGAAAGTGCCTAAAACCCTTGGATACCCTATGAAAGTGCCTAAAACCCTTGGATTCCTTATGAAAATGCCTAAATCACTAAAAACCCTATAATAGGAAAGTGCACTCTAAAACCCTATGAAAGTGCCTAAACATATTTTGGCCTTATGTCTAAAAAACTCAAAAAAGTTGAAAGACATCCACTGAAAACTATTTTGCTGATGTCCTTCCCTTCAATGAAAACTATTTTACCGTCCTTATAACTAATTTTCCCTTGAAAAAAAACAACAAAAACAAACAAAACTGAGGTGAAATCAAAAGGGAAAGTAAATAATTCCCAATGGTGAATAAATTGAATATACGGGACAATTCAGCTCATCACTCTCATCTCTTGAACAATCTAGCGTTACTTTCTATCCCTACTTTTTAGAAAGGGATCCAATAATCCAAAGCATCAAACACTCAACTTCCAGATTCCTCTGCATGTTGTCATAACTCATAAGCTATTTGTGGTTGAGCATTACTATTGTGAGGGGACATGATGACACTACACAGCATGTGAAAGGCAAATTGTTCACTTTCATGCTGTAGGTGACATATGCTTCATTTTGACTAAGACCCGTTCCGCTAAAAGAAATAAGTAATAGGAGTACTTATTTTTTAAATTAAAAATAATGTATTGTGAAAAAATGACCTGTCTCGTAATAACGGAGCCTAAAACACTAGTGCAAATGTTTTGTTTTCCTCACTGTCAAAAGTGTCATTGACGTAGACTATAATAGGACTCTTCGCTAGTGCGATGGATCTGCAAAAAATTGCCGTGGTGCACTTAAAATGACTTGGACATCATGAGTTATTAAAAAAAAAAAAAAAACTGTGTTGATGATGTTCCAGTCAAGTTCAAGTATCAATATGGAATTGGATTATGATTGCTTCCACTCATCTTTACAGAACTAGTGTTTGTCAATTCTCCCTCATCGAGGACAACTCAAATTTGATCCTACTAATGGAAATCAAGTACACAAATAAATCAAGCTAATGGAAATCGAGCTCGTATTTGACTTGCTTGAGAACTCGTTCAAGGACGGTACAAGAAAGGAGTTGACTTAACGGGACAGATGTGCCTAGCAAGAATTGAAAACGAAATTGGGTGACATGCTTCCTTTTTTGTTTTTGTTTTTTTGATAACCGGATTTCCGGAGCAGCTTGCGTGTGCATGCTTCCTTATAAAAGTCAATACTCGAATCCGAGTCCAATAAAAAAATTAAAAAATGAAAATAAACAATATGTGAAATTAGGGCAATTGCATGGGTAAATCAAGCCCTTTATCTCAGAACCAATCAAGAAAAAGTCTTAGAACACAGAAAGTACCTCTAGCAGAAAACAAAATTCAGTAAAAATTCGTAAAAAAGAAAACAAAATCATACTCTCATCAATAGAAGAATCGGATACAGAACAATTCAGCTCATCATTCTCAATCTCTTGAACAATCAAGCAGATCGATGCGAAAATCTTTATAATTTATGTTACTATTACAACTAATTAAAGAGGGACCAATACTTAAGAGATTATCTGTGAGCAGTGACCAAAGTTTCAATAAACCTCAGTCCGTCGAACCTGGGCGCATACTTATCCGAAGCAGCAGTTGGATTCTCCCTGCTTTTGCTCGAAACAGCCTTCTGTTTATACAAAACCAACATCAGACACCAAAATTAAAGAAGTTCGAAAAAATATATATATACACCACAATTATAGGGACACCATTTTTTTTTTTTTTTTGGATTTTTTTGGTCTGGAAAACAAATATCTTGAATAACATGTCTGGATTCTCCCTGATTTTTTCCTCCTTTAGTTGCTTGTTTTTATTTTGCTGTTTTGTCTTGGAAAAATAAAATTTTATAAGGACATGGACTATAGTTGAAAAATGTCACTACAGACTACCGACACACCCCACACAGAACCCCTCAGGTCTCTTGACAGCTCTTGTACTCAGTTATGCATGTGCTTTTGGTTCCGTGTAATTTCAGTAGTAGAATTTCACATAAGACTCTTCGCATATGAAATTGCACGAAAATAGAGCTACGTGCACAATTCTTGTACAGAGGATTTGAGCTCCGCTCACATAACGAATCTTTTAAAAAAAAATTGGTATCAACCTTTTGAGTTGTATAAGTCTGTTTTCCGAACCATCCAATACATGTGAGACCCTTATTTTTTGAGATGTACGTGCATTGAATGATTTCGGAATAATGGGTCTGGGTCCATGCATATAAATATATGTTCGTAACATTCTTCGATGGCGAATTTTTTTTTTTTCAAATATTATCCATCTCGTAAAAATTTTTGATTCCCCTGTTCAAAACAAACCACAAAAGAAATAAGGAAAATAAAAATGGGCGAGGGTTCAGTCAAGTCTGATTCCAACCGGCCCAGTTTTGGATCATCTGTGGGCCTTTTCCGGTCCACAACAATAATCGAAACTATTCACATTTTAGAGCTCATCGAGAACATTGACCACGCCAAAAAAATCGCGTTGATCAAATATCCAAGAAAGAAGGAAACTTAAGATGGGATTCTTGATGAATCAATCGCAGTGGGCACACGTAAAATAAGGAAAAAAGAACGGGAAATCGCTAGGGATCTGAAAGCGGATTTAACGAGGGAGGTAAGGTTACCGGTTACTAATTAGACCTCTGTTTACTTTCCCCTGTTTTCCAACCAAACAAACAAACCCATATCTCACGAAATCTTTGCAAGAAAAAAGAAATAGAAAGCAGAAATAAGACTCACATAGTAAGATCTTTCCGACTTGGAGTTGGGTACGGAGGTCGAAGACGGCGGCGGAGAAGATATGGCAGCGGCTGAAGCTGCAGCTGCGGACGCCACGGCGAGGATCCCCGATATCTTCATCATGCTGGGCTTTGGAATTGGATCTGAGATATGAAAGTTTTCCCGGGAATCTAGCAAAAGGGTTTGGGAGTTTTCCCGAGAAAACAGAAGAAGAATTTGAGAGAGAGAAAGAGAGAGAGAGAGAGAGAGAGAGAGAGAGAGAGAGAGAGAGAGAGAAAACAAGGAAGAAAACGTAGCAATGGGAAAGTAGGTCTTTTTTCGACGGCGATATATATTGAGGGGGGCTGGTCTTGTTTTTCGAACGTTTACGCGGCAACCATACCTTTTCCCAATCTAAATTACAGTCTTACCCTTGTCTCCACATGTAGTTGTTATTGTTATTTTCTCCTCCAAAAAGTTTAGAACCACACCAAAAACCCGCACTCAAATGCACTAACACTCACGTAAATGCGTGGGGTTCACTCTCACTATACCACCAGTGTGTGATCCAAAACATTTATGTGATTAATTGTCTACTTGGGTGCGATTTTTACACTCCCTGTTTTATTTTTCAGTGTTGAAAGTGTATGTATTTCTTTTGCGAAAAGACAAAATAGAGAGTGTGGACATAAAATAGGAGAGTACGAAAATTATCTCCCTTATTATTTTGTCATTTTGAAAAGTTAATGGGTAAATAATTAATGGATAAAAATGGAGGTCAGTTTTGAAAAATGAAGGCAAAAATTGAGTTAATGAGTAAAAGTGAAGGGCTGTCTTTTTAATAAATTGAACTTACAAAGCTAGATACTTAAAATGAGACAAAGGAATTACTTATTGGAATTGTACAAGTTGAGTTTGAAAATACTCCACAATTCATCCAAGGGTATTTTTGTAATATAAAATTTTGCTCAACTTTTTCCGTGGTGCCTCAGAAAATTGAATTTCTTCTACACAGAAGTTAGTAGAAAAATTTAGTGCTGGTAGGTTGATTTTTCCAAGTATCAGCCTATTATTGTGAGACGCGTGTATGGTTACCGCTGAAGCTACTCCTGCCCACTCCATTAAAATTCATGAATGTAAATTCAAATATAATTCTAGTACCACACTCAAACACACACCCACAATTACATGAGTTGTGGGTCACATGTATGGGTAGGAATATGTAAACGAGCAAAAAATTCGAGCTCGAGCTCGACTCAAGCATTAACGAGCCAAGCCTTTATCAAGCCGAACTGAGTCATTTACTAAACAAGCCTCTTTAATCGAGCCGAGTCACCCTTAATGAGCCAAACTTTTGTCGAACGAGCCGAAAACTCAAGACTTGGCTTGTTTACTAAATAAGCCGAGCCGAGCTCGTGAGCTGCTTGGTTCGTTTACGGCCCTATGTGTGGGACCCCCCACTTATGTGAGTATGGATGCTTAAATGGGTGTGGTGCTAGCAAAGTTGTGCATGCTAATCATGATTTAAGGCGTTTCCACTAAATTTTTTGAATTACAAATTATTGCATTTTATCATGTTGTTCACACTAACTCATAATTTCTTCCTCTTCATTTTTTCCTCTATTTTCTCATTTCACCCACTCATATACCATCTACAACTTACAAGTTAGTAAAAACAATTTGACATTTTTAGACAACAAAAAGTTGTTTATAACTTATTAGTGAGCGAAAATACCCTAAAGTATATGTAAGGTCGATATTTTCAAGTTTTAGCCTCAACAATTTTAAGCAGTTCACGATATATGCAATTGAGAAAGTCTACGTACATAGAGGTGGGGTGAATTGTTGAAAAGAAATTGATATTCGCGTTTCACTTTGTTCATAAAGTTACTAGTAACTTCATGTTAAAATTGAAGCACTATCAATAAAAAGTAGAGCGCGAAAATTAATTTCCTTGTTAAAATACAAAAAATCAAGCGATCCATTAAAATGATCTGATTTGATTGATGCACATATAAATCGGTTCATTCTATCAACATGTTTCATTTTCAAAATTATAATTCAAGTCATGAATTGAGATATCTGATAAATATAATGTGAAGTTTTTGCTTCATATGTTGAAGATCGGCGGGGCGGGGGGGACCACTTTGGAATTTTTAGATACCCTCATCACATTGGCTTTTTGAAGATCGCCGGGGGGGGGGGGGGGGGGTGGGGACCACTTTGGAATTTTTAGATACCCTCATCACATTGGCTTTTTGATGGTCTTTTTTACAAGGATGAAAAGTTATTTACAACTGCTTATGAAATTTGAGAATCTTGTAATGAGTCTTAACATAATACTATGTAACTATTGTACATGGATCCACATTATTATACCAAATTTCTCTCAGTTTAATTATAATAATGCTAGCTCGTGTCTACGGCACTACACATCCCGATTGAAAGGGGATGACAGTTGTGTGATTTAGATGAAAATCATGGACACTTAACCGGAAAGTGAGAGGATGCACTACAGCATTTGGATCAAATGAATCTAAGTCGTTCTAACAACTTGTCCCCACACCCTTCTGTTTTATAATAAAGATGTAACTATTGTACATGGATCCACATTATTGTACCAAATTTCTCTCAGTTTAATTATAATAATGGTCTTTTAAGCTAAAAGTGTGACGTATCTCAGATTCTCTGTTTTCAAAATGAGATTAAATTCTTTCCAGATGAGGTAAAAACCTCATGGTTTCTGCCATCCATTGTGGGCTCTACTAAGCATTCATTGCAGTAATTTGGACCATTCATTTTGTAAGGCCCAAAAAGTTATGTCCACGTAAAAAGGGAAAATGACGGCCAAGGACGTGTTTGATAATTAATACTCTCCAAGGACATTTTCAGCATTAACAAATGTACTCAAATGTTCTCAGCATGTCCTTGGCGGGTATTAATTATCAAAACACGTCCTGGGCCGTCATTTTCCCACGTAAAAAATCAGCTTAATCGAATATCAAGAACTATATCAAAATTTAAAATTTGATTTATAAAATCGACGGACATGGACAGTTTTAACTTAGAATACTAGTGACAAAATCAGGCCGTCCATTTTATAAATCAAAATTCAATTTTTAACATAGCTATTGATGTCCAATCAAGGTAATTTTTTGTATAGACATTAATTTACAGATCCTACAAGATGAACGGTTCGAATTGCTACAGAAAATGCTCGATAGGGCCCACAATGGGCCATGGGATTTCCGCCTCATCCAGACATAACACATTATGTACGTGTATGGGTTGATAAATCATGGCATGATAAGTAATTTAACAGAGGAAGAGAAAGCCAAAAGATGCTCACAATATAATATATATAATCTTAAAAAGATTATTCGAATCATTTTGAATAAAATTAGACCACTTTTTTTTAATGGATATACACTATTAGACCTCGCGATCCTCAATTATCACTCAGAGATAAGTTTTCATTGATTTAGGCCTAAACTAATCACTTTTACAATCTATCGTTCTCATCTAATGCATGTCATCAGATTCTAGACATCATCATCATATCAAAGGTGGTTCATTGTTCGGATCGTTCGTGATTTGAATAATGATCATCTCTCTCAATTCAAGATTTGACAACTATTGTAGAAATCAAAGTCGCCAATAGCTCTCAAGTACTTTGACTTCCGTAATCCTAAAGAACTCTCAAAGCAAATGACTTTTTTAAGTTAACAAATACATGAAACACGAATGTCTAAAATGAAAACAGCCATGGGTCAGAGCCGACCAATGTGTATTAGTCCCACATGCATCATGCGGGACCAATGTGCATCGAGGACACCATGTTCGTATATGTGCTAAAAACTACTATATGTTTAAAAAAAATAGTGTTTCTAAAATGCATCAAGAATCACTAACATACACTTTGATGAGGGACTTTAGTAAATAAGATCGAAAAAAATTATCAAGAATCACAAACATACACTTAGATGAGGGACTTTAGTAAATAAGATCGAAAAAAATTACTCCCTCCGTCCCTCATTTATATCCAGTATTCCATTTTGGACTATCCCTTAATAAGTGTCTATTTTGTGAAGTTCGTGGGTAAAAGTTGGTGCATTGTCTATTTTGTCCTTAAAAGTAGATTCCATTTTGAAAAGTTAGTGAGTAAAAGTGCAATGGTGACGGGGTAAATAGGAAAAGTGGAGGAAAAAATTAATGTGAAAGATATAATGATAATGTCTTTTTAATAAACTAAAGTTATGAAACAAAACACTTAAAAATGGACGGATGGAGTAGAATTCAAAAGTGTGAAAAAATATACTTTCTATTTCTCCTTTCAACTGTCAAAAACTTGTAAATCATAAACCAAACATAGTGGCAAAACGAGCATGATCATTTTTTTTGGCCAAAACTGCAGGAATTTTATTCAATAACTGTCAAGAATTGCATCAAAGAAAGGGGTTATCGGATTCGATAGAATTCAATAACCAAAGAGGAGGCCTAGCTTCCCACGTTTTAATACCAAAGCCTCGCAATCCCTAGCTAGCTAAAACATGAGCAAACCGAATTAGCTCTACGGACAAACCGGAGCTCATAGCCTGTTAGTAAGTGCAGGAGCTTTCTATTAAGCAGAAAAATATTTATTTACCAAGTGTGGAGTGATGTAATTTGGCCTAGAGGCCATTAGGCAACCACTCCTAATTTAAACCAAAGTACTCTATAATCTATTAATTTACTAATTTTCTGGGGTTTTGTCGGTATTGGTGTCATTGCGCAAGCTCTGAACTATCTGGTGTTCCGGTTTCTCGGAAAAAGAACTTTTAGAAAAAGAAAGTAATTTCAAGATCAAAAATTATACATTTACACAAATAATTTTTCTATCAATATGGATCTTGTTTGATAGATCTTATTGAGATCTTTTATACGATGCAAAAAAAATTAAAAAATTATTTTTTATTTTCATTATATTTGAGTTTGAAATTTGAAAAAAAAATATTTTTTCAAAAAGAAGGGAAAGTGGAACACCCGACAGAGACGAGGCAAAAAAGCTGAAGCTATTGAAAGGACAAAAGACCAGTCAGAAGCCCTTGCAACCCAAACGAGCTAGGAACACAACATCAAACACGACCTCTCACATACATATAGAGACACGTGGGTCCACGGGCCTCATATATATATAAGAGGTTGTGTTTGGATTTTTGTGTTCCTAGCATTTTTGCAACCAAAATTAGCCCCAATGGTTGGTTCAGTTAGTTGGTGAATTTGCTTCCCACAAAATTGATTAAGATTCGATTCTTGGAGTAAAGCCACAAAAAAAATAACTTCTTGTAAATTTCTTAGTCTCAGTGTACCTTTGACTAGGCTTGGAAAGAGATTAGTTGAGATATGCATAAGCTAACCTGAAAATCTTCACCGTCCGGGAAAAAAATTTGCAGGGTGAAAGAGCTTATAACTGAATTTCCGTTTGACCGAAAAAAGAAAGAGCTTATAACTAGTCATTGTCTTGTACCTTCAATTTCGGAATATGGACAGACAAAGTGCTGGTGCAGCACTGGTAAGAGTGAAAAGTAGGCCCAATTCCTCCATGGAATCTCCATGCACCCAACATTAGGTGGCCACAGTATTTTTGGATTTCCAATGGAAGGAAAAAATGAGGGACCCAAATGGGAAAACCTATACTTAGGGCGTGCCTATAAGGTAACACATACCCTAGGCTTCGTTTGATTCACGGAATCACGGACTGAAAAAGATAAGATTAATAGTCCTTAGGGTAAACTATAGTTAACCCCCTCTCACTAAGTCTCGCGTGCAATTTGCCCCCTCTAACTTTTTTTTTTGCACTCAACCCCTTCTAACTAACTGAAAATCAAACGGTCATAACTTCAAACGGTCATAACTTCTTCGTCCGAAATCGAAAACATGCGAATTATATATCGATTTCGAAGTCTTGAAGTCAGCTTTCTAATGACACCAAAATTACATCACGACTCAAAACACACAGAAAGTTATGATCAAAAGAGTAAGGGTTGATAGACAGAAAAACCGTTTCGATCGTAACTTTCTGTGTGCTTTGAATCGTGATGTGATTTTGGTGTCATTGGAAAGCTGACTTCAAGACCTCGAAATCGATATATAATTTGCATGTTTTCGATTTCGGACAAAGAAGTTATGACCGTTTGATTTTCAGTTAGTTAGAGGGGGTTGAGTGCCCAAAAAAAAAGTTAGAGGGGGCAAAGTGTCACGCCCTCGTTTTCCAACATAAATAACAATACCATTTGAAATATAAATCCTCACAATAGTACATATAATACCCCAAATTCAATACTATTCCCAAGTCCTCAAACTTGTCCACAAATACGACGTTCCAAATTATGGCATTCCAGTACAGTACAATACAGTTTATTTTGCAAACATATAGGTAGTTCGTGAAAACAACTTTTAAAACAAAGATGTCAGTCATGCACTTCACATCACTGCTCCTGTATTGTACCTGAAATGATAATAGGTTTGAGCAAACAAGCGTCCAGTAGAGAAATCTTTACACAAGCTATAAGAAAATGCGATGAAATATACACCAGAGATGAATGAGTTTTCAATGAACAAACACGAACAACGGAGATTTGCCACAATAGACAGACAGACTTTGACTTCAAAGCTCTAAGCATCTTATCGAGATTCCTATCATGGCACATGTCAAACTAGAAATTGTACTAAGTTCACATCAAGCTAAACAAACCTACAACAGACTCTCAACCACTTCATTTGCTTCATGCGCGAACACCACAATCTATCTCAATTTCACATTACTAAATATCAAATCTTTTTCCCTTGAAACTTTCCCTTTGATTGTAAAATGACTTGTGAAAACAAAGTCAGACCATTACGAGTCAAGCTCCGTAATTGGAGCTTGAATACTGGAATCCATTCATTTGTGCCCAAATACCAAAAACTGTGATTCACTCAAGAATATCGGAGGATTTTCGTCAAAATCCTTTAACCATAACCAAAATCCTCTCATTAACTTCATAAACCAATAACGTATCATTAAAAGTCTAAGCCGAAGCTCCTGCCAGGCACTTACTCGACAACGAGCCCTGAAGACAAATGATATGAGCATTTAGCTCCTGCCAGGCATTTACTCATTTAAGAGCCCTGAAAGCATACAATATGAGCATTTAGCTCCTGCCAGGCATTTACTCATTTAAGAGCCCTGAAGTCCTCTTTGTGTCCATTTAACATTTACATTCTTTCCACATTCCCATTTCATAAACATCAAATCATTCAATCGAATTCAAAGGCCGTTTAATCAATCACAACCTAATCATCCCAAACAGTTCTATCACGACATCGATTAAACTTCAAGTATTCTAAACAATCTAACAATACACCACATTGATTACATTTCGAAACGTTCCAAACTGTCAACCATAGCAAGACTCCGACTAATAAATTAATACTCATCCTTCCCTTTAAGTAGACCATAATATCACACGTTACATACTAACCCATCACCATCCTACGGCATGTCTCTTGCTATTGTTGACACCTAGACCTCATGGGATAAACACCCAAAGAATTGAAAGGAAAACAACAAGACGGATCATGAGGACACGAATTTCTATGACACCTTTCGATTCACTCAGTCGGCTCACCTCCACCAATCATACCCAACACAACACCTCGTGGAGCCTACGGTACTCCTAAACAGTAATACGATGCGTTTTTCTTTCACAACGATACTATGATTTCGCCCAACGAGTGTCTCAGGGATAGGAACGATCAACGAATCCTTACTCAAAGAACAACCAAGCTACGAGATGGTTTATAGATATTTTAGAAGTGTTGGAAATGATCGGGGGTCAAAACAATGGAGTCGAAACAAGAAACAAAACTTGGCCTTAAGGCATTGAAGTATAGATACTACGAAATTTAGTATCCATACAACTGGCCTTAAAAACGTTCCAGAGGCGATTGTATCGATACTGATTTAATCAGTATCGATACTTCAATAACTAAGTTCGTTCCAGAGATTATTGTATCGATACTGAGCAGAGCAGTATCGATACAGATGGGTGTTCAAGCAGATTTTCTGCAGATTTCAAGGAATCCCACTACAACTACAACGATAACAACCACAAGCACGATTTATGGCACAAACTCATCTCATAAACGTATAGAGAGTGTAAGAAATCTCTACCTCGAGCATCAAAGTCGAACCCCAACGAGAGATCGAGCCCTAGCTTCCAAAATCGACTCCGAGAGCAATACACCTCCACCGAGCACTAGCCAACGATGTACGAGCTCCAATATGCGCGTAGATGATGGATTGGAGGTTGGTTGTCTTGGGTTTCGAGTTGTTTTGGTGAAATTTGGGTGGAGGAGTGAGAGAGGGAGAGGAGCCGAGAGAGGGGAGAGAGAGATCGGGAGAGTAGAGAGAGAATGGGATTGGGGATTTTAATCCCCTGCACCCCTACACACACACATATATATACTATGACACACTCACTATCACACTTGCACTCCCTCCACTTTCAATCCTTATCAATTAAGCCCCAAATTAAATAAATCCAACAAATCCCTCATTTATTCCATATTCTAATATTAATAAATCCTTTAAACTATTTTCGGAAATACGGGTCTCTACACAAAGTGCACGCGAGGCTTAGTTAAAGGAGGTTAACTATAGTTTACCCTAGTCCTTAAAAGCTTTCATGGGGAATAAGAGAAAGGAAAGCTGCAAACAGAAGATCGTGTCCAAGTACAAAATCCCTCATTCATCTATAGTCAACCCGCAACGGCCTGTTTGGTTATATCCCGTCTTCTCTGCTAATTTACTTGGTTTTGGTCCGAATCTATGCCATGTTTCTCTTTCATTATACTCATGGTCCCAAACTTGGTTAATGCCGGTCCAACTCGAGTAAAAGCCTTACATATACTATAACAGAAAATTTTGGACAACCAATTGCCCAGAGAATATCAAGTTTGGCCGTTACTAGACTAATCCATAGCCGTCCCTGTTATCAAGAAACATTAGCAAGGGGATCAGGGACGGCAAGTTAATTCCCAGATTAATCCATAGCTCATAGGACAAGTTGTTTCGATTTATAACACGAATAAATTGAACAGGGTTCAAAAGTAAGGAAGTCTCACAAAGAAGGCAATAACTTGGTCAATATTCAATAATGCTCTGCAAAAAAAAGCAGAAATATCGCCCAGAAATTTACCCAGGGTATTGGTGATAAAATACTGGCTTCATGGTCTCTGCAGTTGCAGCAGCAGGTTCCATCATATGATCTGTAAAGCCGTAGACATCTCACTGAAACCACAAGCTACTGGCACAGATCATTTTCACATGTCGAACAGTGAAAAGTACCGAAAATATATTGCAAAAAATAGAGAAAAAATAGAGAAAAAACATGAGTTCAGACCAAGAACACGTCTCGAGATCTCCCAATGAGAAATTAGCTGTGCAAAAACACTTGCTAAACTAGAAAACAACATGTAACTTGTAAGAGGCAATGGAGACCCAACAACAAAACTACTACTAGTGAAAAGATGCACAGTGCTCCATTGGATTCAAAATAAGATACATGGTGTTTGTAACCATTTCAAGAAGGAACAAGCAACTTTCACGTTTTTTTCTATCGGCAAACTTTCACGTTAGTTGTTACTCTCAACACTGCCATCGGAGTGATATTGATAAAGAAAACCTACTACCAAGCAAAAATTGAATGAAATATACAACTAGGATCAAAGTGACTGCTCAGGAGATAAATTAGAGGTTCCATAGAAACCACAAGCATGCACAAAATGCAACTCCTTTCTTTTTTCTTTTTTTTTGGTTAGTTAAAAAAAAAAAACCAGCTCCTTTTTCATTACTCAGAATCATGATCATTCTCTAAAACCTCGTGTCAAGTTTAGAGGGATGAGGGGAAAAACAATAAGGGGTTCCTACAAGAAAGACAGGCACTAATTATTAGTAAGAGAAAAGCAAAAGAAATTTGTATGCTCACAGAAAAGAAGAGGAAGCATCTACTTATTCAACCATAGGTCAATCATCATTCATTTTATCACCATTCGGCGCAGAGTTTTAAGTTTATAACTTCTTCAAACAAAGCAGGGAAGAAGAAAACTGGAAGAAACTCAAGGCTAAGTAGGCAGCAAATGAGGGATGAAAGGGTCAATATGAGAATCCAGCAAAGGTTAATGGGTCTACCCCCTAAGTCCAAAAGGAGACCGCAGTGAACTACTAATGAAGATAGACCAACATTATACCATCCTCAGGAAGTTGAGATCCGTGTTCGTATATTTTTAATTTTTACCACAAGCGATCCTAGTCCATTTGGGGAATGGTACTCTCCTAATTGAAAGAGAAATATATTTATCCTAGTTCATATTAACTCACTGACCAAATTTTGCCCCTCATACTACAACATAAATTACAAGGTAATTCTAGAGACGAAAACTTAATTCGGCTGGTGGAGACTTGTTGCAGAGATTGTCGACAGCACACAGTTGCTTGGGGCTGGCACACGGCAGCAAGGGAAGCTTGCATCCTGCCGATCAAAAAAGAAAAAAGGGAATGAAGACTAAAAAGATAAATGTCACTTTTGACTCTCTAAGATCTATATAATGAGTGTGACTGATAGTCTCCTCAGCTATTTTGTCCATAACCTTTCGCTAATTTCATTTTTATCATTCAAATCAACCAATAGCGGCGGAATCTTGGTGATGACCTCACCTAGCCCAACTCCAAGATATAATTTTCCAGTTGCTCCAGTTAGATACGTTTACATTCAAGCAAATACTGGTATATTTATATTTTCATCTCCTTTGTGTCATCAAACATGTAGACTGTTTCAGTCATAACCATAGAACAACTGATAAATAAGGAATGATTTGCATCAGAGAAATCCGGCCCTACTAGATAGATATTGAATGGCCATAAAAGAAAAAAAAGATAACATAGTCAATGATGAGCTGGATACGCAAAAGAGTCCCCATGGTTCCCCATTTCAAATACAAAACTTAGAATACGAAGCCATATGCAATGAATAAATACAAGTAGTTCTTCTACAAGCAAAATGCAGGAAATATAAGGATCTTTCTATGCAAGTTTGGTGAGATGACCTTGCTTCTCACTCAGTCTAAACTCCATGTTATTAGAGATGAGGAAAAGTGTATAGGGTGTTAATGAACCCTTACACATATACCTTTATTTATATTACTTTGGAGAGTTACACATACATAAGATAGACGATGTGGGACAAACTCACTTTCTCTAATAAACACTTCTAACACTCCCCCTCAAGCTGGAGAATAGATATCACAAATTCCCAACTTGTTACATAAAAATTCTAAACGACGTTTAAACAGTGATTTGGTAAAAACATCTGCTATCTAAGCACCTGTGGACACAAAAGGCATAGCCAACACACCAGCATCAACCTTCTCTCGTACAATATGACAATCTACCTCAATATGTTTGGTTCTCTCATGAAACACAGGGTTCAAAGCGATATGTATTGCCGCCTGATTGTCACAATACATAGGAATGGGTAACTGCACCCGAAATCCCAGCTCCTCAAGAAATGATCTCAACCAAACAACTTCACATGTAGTATGAGCCATGGCACGATACTCTGCTTCTGCACTAGACCTTGCAACAACAGTCTTTTTCTTACTTTTCCAGGTAACTAAGTTGCCACCAACAAATGTACAGTAACCAGTTGTTGAAAGTCTATCAGAAGGTAACCCTGCCCAATCTGCATCAGTAAATGCCTCAACACGCAAATGACCATTGGAATGGTAAAATAAACCACGTCCAGGATAAGCCTTAAGATACTTCACAATACGAATACAAGCTTCCCAATGTGGAAGACGAGGAGTAGACATAAACTGACTCACCATACTAACAGCAAATGAGATATCAGGACGTGTATTGGTAAGATAATTCAACTTACCAACCAAGCGACGATATTGGTCTGGATGAGGAAATTCCTCCCCCTGATCAACGCAAAGTTGACATTAGGATCCATTGGAGTCTCCACAGGTTTGGCTCCCAGCAAACCTGTCTCCTCTAGAATATCCAACACATATTTCCTCTGGGACAAACTAATCCCATCCTTTGACTTTGCTACCTCAATACCCAAGAAATATCGTAACTTACCCAAGTCTTTAGTGTGAAACTGACTATGTAAGAACTATTTCAACTCACCAATCCCTTTTTGATCATCTCCAGTAATAATAATGTCATCTACATAGACAATGAGCAATACTTTCCCTCGAGCCGACATAAGGGAAAACACAGAATGATCTGATTGACTTCGATGCATGCTAAATCTCAAAATAGCCTCACTAAACTTGCCAAACCACGCTCGAGGAGATTGCTTAAGTCCATAAAGTGCCTTGCGAAGACGACATACCTTATGATGCTCCCCCTGAGCAACAAACCTAGGTGGTTGCTCCATATAGACTTCCTCCTGGAGATCGCCATGGAGAAAGGCATTTTTGACATCAAGCTGATACAACGGCCAGCCAAGAGTGGCGGCAAGAGAAATAAGAATTCGCACAGAGCCAAGCTTGGCAACAGGAGAGAACGTTTCGGAATAATCAACACCATAAGTTTGGGTGTAGCCTTTAGCAACCAGGCGAGCTTTGTGACGCTCGATAGTGCCATCAGGTAGATACTTGACAGTATAGACCCAACGACAGCCAACAGTAAAATTCCCAGCAGGAAGAGTAACCAATTCCCATGTGCCATTAGTATGAAGAGCAGACATTTCATCCGCCATAGCTGTCCGCCACTCAGACCGAGATAATGCCTCCTGAACAGTTTTAGGAACAAAAAACGGAGGAAACAGTAGTAGTGAAAGCACAAAGGGATGGAGAGAGATGAGTATAAGAGAAAAACCGAGAAATAGGATGAGAAGTGCTAGAGAGATTAGAAAAACCATATTTTGCCGGGGGACGACGATTCTCACGAGTCGGATATCGAGGAGCAGGTGGATCCGGCGACGGGGGAGAAGACGGAGACGTGGGCACTGAGAGTTCGCCAGACTGGAATGGTTCTGTAGGCGGAGGTGGTGCCTGAGGCGGCTCCAGAATCACGACCACGACCTCCAAACCCAGAATCACGGCCGCCAAAGCCACGACCACTCACCCCATAATCGCGGCCACGACTACTAAATCCAAAATCACGACTGCGACCGCGACCATGGCTGACAGACAAAGCAGAGCTGTCAGAAATAGCGGAAGACAAAGCAGAACGACCAAAAGTCGGTGCAGAAATAGGCGATGACTGTCGGAGACGACTGAATACCTCGCTGAGTGGAGGTAAGTCACGATTTCCCAAAATCTGATTACCCACAGGGCCAAAAGTGGATGATGCACCGGATAAAAAACGAGTAACCCTCATAGGTTCACGCTGGCGCCGTATAACCTAAATATCAGCAGTAAGTGGCTCACATATATCCAATTCATTACAAATGCGCCGAAACTTAGCATAATAATCCTCAGAAGAAGCATCACCCTGAGATATATTAAAGAAAGACTGATGAAGATCATATGTGCGACGGAGATTGTTGACACCTGAATACAACTCCTGTGCCTGTGTCCACACCTCTCTAGCTGTATCACAGAACATCAACGTACTAGCAACCTGTTCCGTCATACTATTCCATAATTCTGAACGAACACGGGCATCAACAGCTTTCCATGCCCTATATGTAGCTTCAGCAGTAGCAGGAGGCTCATCAGTCAAAAAAGAGTCCTCAAACTGACCCATATAATACACCTCAACAGCTTTAGCCCAAAGAACATAATTGCCCCCATTTAATGATGTGGAGGTAATAGGGCGCCTCTCGCGAGACCAAGAACCACTTGATACGCTACCAACAAGAGTAGAATTAGGGCTAGAAACAGTACCAGAATCAGAATCCTTCTTCTCAGACATTCTACCGAACAATGGAGGGGTAACAATCAATAACTAGCAAATAACCAGTACGCAACCAAAGCAAAATACCAATAACTATTGATCAACAAAATCAACTAATATACTAACATCGAACCAGTCACCAGGTTGGATAGATACCCAATATCAACAACCCCAACATAACATATTCTTCACAACCACTAGTCCACCACATGACAGAGATACTTGACAAGAACAGTATAGAAAATAGTTACCAGAATGAGAGAAACATCAACGGAAATTGCAAAGACAAGAAAACAGGGCCTGGTGATGCATGCCAGTGCATGAAGATGGTCGCCGAAACAGGGATGAACAGTAACTGTAACTCATGAACAGTACGCGGTGAACAGTACGCGATGAACAGTACGCGATGAACAGTACAGTGAACTAGGATTAGGGTTAGGGTTAAGGCAGAGGCTAGGGTATAGTTTAGGATTAAGGTTAAGATGGTGGTGTATTAGGATTGTGGTGGTTTAGGATTAGGGTTAAGGTTAGGCTTTGATACCATGTTATTAGAGATGAGGAAAAGTGTATAGGGTGTTAATGAACCCTTACACATATACCTTTATTTATATTACTCTGGAGAGTTACACATACATAAGATAGACGATGTGGGACAAACCCACTTTCTCTAATAAACACTTCTAACACTCCACAAAATAAACTGCTAATATGTCAAAATATTACCATGACTATAAAGAAGAGCACATTCAGATTTTAGTATTCAAGAACCGAAAGGCAAGGGCATTATTCTAGACTAAGGTGAAAAGGCATAAATGTTATGATATATTCATAAGTACCTTAGTATTATCAAGATATCACAGCATTGACAAACCCACTACGGAGAAGCCTCTCCACATACTTCCCAAGAATGTCTACTTCCAAGTTCACCTTCTGTCCAATGTTCTTCAATGGAATCACGACCTTTTGCTGAGTGTAATCCACCAACATGAAATTAAAACACTCCTCTTCATCAAACACCTTTACCACAGTCAAACTGGTCCCATCCACAGCAATAAACCCTTTGGGCACAATGTACTTCAACAACTCCGGAGCTGTCTTCACCTACAGAGAATATCGCGAAGTACTTAGTCAAAAGTAGTTAGTAGTGGTTATCAACCCAGTCAGCAGGGAAGGACCAGGATCTAATCATGGGGGCGCCAAGTTGGCCTCCTACTTTATACCATCAACCTAGCTAATTGGGCTGGATTTTACATCAACTCATTGCGTTCTCAGTAACACACGATTTAGGTTAATTTTGTTCAAAGAAAATAGCAATAGAAAGCTGAATTACTATGTAGTTACTTAGTCAGAATTAATTTCAACCAAGTCACAGTAGAAAGCCTTAAGTTAATAACACCAGTTTAGTTTCAACTAAATCCTCCATATAGTTTTACTTTTAGGAACAGATTACATATCAAATGAGATTTGCTATATATGACTGACTATATCACCATTTCATTTGAACATGTGCCAATATACCATTCTTCTAACTTATTTTTCTTACATAATTTTTCAGGCATACAACCAACAATAACCATTCATCTAAGCGGCAACATAAAGTGCTGACAAAAAATTCGATGGCACGTAGGATTTCTCACGTTACCTACTCCTAGTTTCTAAATTGAAAAGGAATCAAAAGAATCATAAAGTTATCAAATCCGTTAGATGGAATAACCAAACAATATGGTATCCTTTCCTTCACCCAGCCACACTCAAGTGCAGCCACATGGAGTAGGGGGGTGCCAATACAAAAGACTGAAGTGTTTGTACGTGATCTATATGCATCTATGGAGGTGCAATTAGAAAGCTAGGGGTTGACACCCGCACTATAA
The DNA here is from genome assembly GCF_030253575.1 of Rhododendron vialii. Classification (NCBI taxonomy): domain Eukaryota; kingdom Viridiplantae; phylum Streptophyta; class Magnoliopsida; order Ericales; family Ericaceae; genus Rhododendron; species Rhododendron vialii. The sequence continues at coordinate 30,699,689 of NC_080562.1, read as the reverse complement.
CCCCTGCCAGTCAGGGCTCTAATTAATTAGGGGGTCGTGCGCCCGTACCTGGTTTTAGAGGAATACAATTCATATTAGATCTAAGAAGCACGGACACGTCTATTGATATTATGTATCCGTGCCCGTTTTGGACATGTTCCGACCTGCGTCTGACGAGCCCAAATATATAGATGACTTTCTATTACACACTTTCCAGTCAGGCACGCTGGGACATGTTAGTGACACGTTAAGAGGTCGTAAGTCATAATGCAACTTGAAAAACATTGGAGCGGGCCAAAATTACCAGGTAACTTAATTCCCAAATAAATATCTAGTACACCTTGTTTTGCATTTTCGAATTTGTGCTTGTATCCCCAATTTGCTGGCAATATTGTTCAGGTAAATATGCATTTACAAAATGCAGTAGTCCAAAGTGACCCAACTTCTAGTGTCCTAATGCAAACTGACAGTATAACCGTGAAAGCGTATGTTATATGGTCTTGGGTAGAAGTAGAACTCAACCCAAAAGGGATCCACAGGATCACTTGTATGTTGTACGGTCTTGGCGGTCAAGTTGGGTAGAAGTAGAACTAACCCAAAAGCTAGCTATTGAAGTGAGGGTGCCCTCACCCTTAAATACTTCATATTCCTTCGATACCATGGCAATGTGGGACTTTACTTCATAGAGTAGCCATTGTAGTTATTGAAAAGAAATTAATACAGTGATCATTTAGAAATTTGTTTCATATCATTACCTTCACCCACAGCGAATCGCCTTCGCTCTCCTTCGCCACGATCTGGCCGGTCCCATCCACGTGCCCCTGCACGAAATGCCCGCCCATTCGGGTCGAGGGTTTTAACGCCCTCTCCAAATTCACCAACGACCCGTTCTCGAGCTCGATCAGCGACGTCTTCCTTAGGGTTTCGGGCGACAACCCGACAACGAACTCACCCAACTGGGTATCGAATCGGGTCACCGTGAGGCAGGTCCCGTTGACGGAGATACTGTCCCCGAGGTTCACGTCCTCGAGTAGGGTTTTGGTGTGGATTATCATGGTGAATCCGCCGTCGTTTGATGAACCCACGTGCCTGACCTCGCCCATGTCCTCCACGATGCCCGTGAAGAGGGATCTGATGGTGCTATTGAATTTGGGTTTGGGGTTGTGGTGGGTGGTGAGGAGGAGAGAGAGGCGCGGGGCTTTGAGATTGAAGGTGAATTTGAGGTTGTGGGTATTGGGAGGGGGATTGAGGAGGTGGGAGATTGTTGAGAGTTTTGGCAAGAAGGGGTTTGCTAGGGTTTTGGAGAATGGAGTGAGAAAGGAAGAGATGGCCATTTTTCCGGTTTGAATGGTATTGGAAATTCAGATTTCTGTATTTATTGGGGAAGGTTGTGGAGGTTGGTTTGCTTGGTTTGGGAAGCAGACGATGAAGAACTGGGAAGCCCATCTTTGGAAAGATTCCTATTGTTGCAAGTCTTTTTTGAGTATTGTACGAACAAAAATGCTATGCGCACATGTTGGGTAAAAACTCATATTTTTATTCAAATTTGAGTAAAAATTGGAAATTCATTTTACCATTACCATTCTGTTAATGTCACTTATTTTCTTTCACAAAACAAATTATTTAATCAAGACAAAAATGAGAGTGACATTAATAAAAATGAGAGTGACAAAATCACTTCCATAAAAATTTGGATAAAAACTTGATTTGGTACAAAGGCTTCCACTTATAAACCAAAACTTCTGTGGTGCTCCCAAGTGGTATGGGAGCACCATACTCCCAATGAATTATAGCCTTTGGATTGAAAATAGATAAATCACAGCCGTTGGATGAAAACCAAAAGCTAAAAGTAGTGTGGTTTTGGTAAAAATAAGGTGGTTTTGACAAAAAAAAACGAAAGATAACTTACCACAAAAACAGGAAATACTTATTATTGATAAGAGAACACTTACCATTCTATAAGGTAAAACTTACCATACAAACAGGCATACTTACTACAACCGGTTGGACAGGCACCAAGTTACCAATGAAGTTAAAAAAAAAAAAAAAAAGGAGTAGCTTTTTTTTTGGCGGGAAAATTTGGAGATTTTAGGGATTTATATATTAAAAGAATTATCTAAAAATATGTGTTCATTTATAAATCTAGTTTAAAATTTTAATTGGTTATAAAAATACAATTAGAAGAATTATCTAAAATAAAATTAAAAAATATTTTTCATAATTTCCGAAGGACATTATAAATGTATTTAATTAATTAATTTTCAAATAGTCATTTATTGTAGATATATTTAAGTAACTTAGTTTTAAATATTATGGAAAAAATAATATATTTATTTAATAATTTGATAGCTTACAAAATTAATGAATATATATTATAAAATAATGCTACAGGTTGATTGTTACAACAAAATTGAACAATAAATATATTTTGTTTAATAGCTATTGAATAATTTTGTAGGATTCTTAATTAAATTTATGGTAGTATTTAATGAAATTAGGCTATTCAATTTCATTAATATAGTTTATAGTGATCAATATGATATATTTTGCAAATCTAACAACTAATAATGTTGATACTAATATACTTGGCAGCAATCAATCAACGAATATTGATTCATTTGTAATTGATTGATCTGGTTATATGTTCAACCAATTGATCAAACGATTTGAATCGATTAAGATTATAATTGGCAGATATGGTAGTTAACAATAATGTTGATTAATAGTGATTAGTGAAAATTAATATAATTGGCTAAAGTAAGCTGACTAATTTGTTTAATTGCTCAACGATAGACTTATCTATTTCAATCCTTCAAGTTACACAATTAGCAAATTTCAAAAATGGTTATTGATGGTTAACATTGACCACTTAGCAAATGAATGAGTAACAGTCTTTGAGGTTAACATTGATCACTTAGCTAATGTAGGAGTAACCACTAGTGAACCAGTAAATTGAAATATCTCATTTATTTGATCCTTTTTTAAAAGTAATTTTATTAATATAAATGCTTTTATTTCATTTATCATAAAAGTAATAAAATAGATCCAAATAAAATTTAATGTAGTAGGTAATATGACATTAATGATGATGTACATAAATGTATACCTACACGTCATTAATGCCATACTTACTATAGAATAAAAACTTACTTACCAAAGTACAAGGCTAGAGATACCACAAAAACTGAATTTTTACGATGGACTAATATTCATTGATAATACTTACTACATGGTTGGCAATACTTACCACGAAATAAAGAAAAAATGACTATATGCTTAAACCATTTTCACCACACAAACTGATCACGTTTTGCCAATTGCCTTGTTTACCTATCACCAATTATGACATTAATTTGGTAAGCCTCTTATTATCTAGTTAGTTGATAGACTATTATTTATTTGTCCATTTACTAATTTTCAAACTTGAATTTTGTAGACTGCTAACTGGTCAAGAAATTTCGAGAGTGTGCAAGCTCAATTCCATGGCAGCAACGTTGGAGGATGGGAAGATGATTTCGGACAAAATTTGTGAAGGATAAATGTAACGTTTATTTTTTAGTAAGGCATTGAGTAGGGACAAGAAGTTTATTGTAACATTTTAATTTAGTAAAATTAAGGCAATGATCTGGAGAAGAACTTATCTGTAGTTACGTAAGGTAGTGAGTACGATTATTTAAATAGTAACAATGCCCAGATTTTAGCAAGCATACCCAGCCTATATGGTAAGTATTGCTTTGACAATAAGAAAAATGTCCAGATTTCTGTAAGTTATTGAGTTGGTAAGAATCCACAGATTTTAGTAAGCGCACCTTGTATAAATGGTAAATAATGCTCAGATTTTTGTAAGTACGGTTATTAAAATTAAAATGGTAAGAATTTTCAGATTTTAGTAAGCTCACCCTGTATAAATGGTAAGTAATGCTCTGAAAATAAGAAGCATGCCCAGATTTTTGTAAGTACGGTTATTGAAATTGAAATGGTAAGAATTTCCAGATTATAGTAAGCTCACCCTGTATAAAATGGTAAGTAATGCACTGAAAATGAGAAGCACGCCTAGATTTTTGTAAGTACGGTTATTGAAATTGAAATGGTAAGAATTTCCAGATTTTAGTAAGAACACCCTGTATAAATGGTAAGTAATGCTTTGAAAATGAGAAGCACGCCCAGATTTTTGTAAGTACGGTTATTGAAATTGAAATGGTAAGAATTTCCAGATTATAGTAAGCTCACCCTGTATAAAATGGTAAGTAATGCACTGAAAATGAGAAGCACGCCTAGATTTTTGTAAGTACGGTTATTGAAATTGAAATGGTAAGAATTTCCAGATTTTAGTAAGAACACCCTGTATAAATGGTAAGTAATGCTTTGAAAATGAGAAGCACGCCCAGATTTTTGTAAGTACGGTTATTGAAATTGAAATGGTAAGAATTTTCAGATTTTAGTAAGCACACCCTATATAAATGGTAAGTAATGCAGTGAAAATGATAAGCACACCCAGATTTTTGTAAGTTCGATTTTTAAGAGCTTAACAATCTGTTCATGACACACAAAACAATCTGGTACAAAAGTGACGTGGGTACCAGACATAATCGAATACATAGCTTAAACCAAAGCTTATACAAAGCAGCCAGCAGCAGTTCAATAGCAAACAACAGTCATAACAGAACAGAAGGCAGCCTTAGGAGCATAGCAGCCAGCAGCACAACACCTGGACATCAGCAGGGGGGAGAGAAATAGGGGCGTTTAGAGCTGCGGAGGTGGAGGCGTCCGGCTGTGGAGGTGGAGGATGATTGACGAGAGGAGCAGGCGAGGAGAGAGCAGCAACTGTGAATTAGGGCTCAAAATTTTTACCTGTGATGCAACTTTTTTTTTTTTTTACCCAGTCGTGATGCAACTGGAACAAGAGGTAGTGAGAGAATGAGAGGAGAGAGAAAAATTACATTCAGGGGATTTGATGAATGGCCAGGATTAAAAGAATTACATCCTACGGTTCAAATTTGATGGGAGTACCATATTCCCAAAACCAGTGGTTTTTGATGGGAGCATCATAGCCGGACCCCTTATAAACTTATATTTTACTCAAATCACATCCATTCACCACCATCATCGTCATCGCCGCCCATCACCTCAGGTCTCACTCTCCCGTTCTGATCGGAGCTTTTAAAGTCAAGAGCTTTTAATTACTCTTCTTCTACAATAAAAACATACCTATCCACTTGAATCCAAGTTTGGAAGAAAACACGTCGAAGCTGTGGAAGAGGATCGCGGGGTTGCCCTTGCTCGAACAAATGATGGTAATCATGAGTATATATTTCTTTATTTTTTCAGTCCTAATTATTTTTGTATACTTGTTTTGTAGTATTTGGAATTTGAATTTTTTGCAATAATTAAAATGTATGAAAGATAAAATTACTTACATATATTACTATATAAGTAGAAAATATTTTTTAAGGTATAAAAAGTCACTATTTTGTGCTATTCCATATCCAGACTTTTTTGAGAAAATACTGATCAAATTACTTGACATGTATGTTTTCTAATTTAAGTTCTCTCACGTTTACCTATTTCCATAGCCCAACTTCAAAAGCAAAACTTATATTTTTAATTTTTAATTGGATAGGTTAGATTGGATCGGTTATTTTTTGAGAAACTATAAATACCCAGTTGAGGTGGTTAATTCTGTTAATCATACCTTCTCCACTTCAAAATCTAGAGAGAGAAAGAGAGATCAAAGAATCAGGAGAGAGATGCAGAGCACAGAGGACTGCTACTACTACCAAGAAAACCAACTAGAAAGTGGTGGTTTCCAATCCGGCACCATCAACCGCCTCAAAATGCTCACCCTCAACAACGCCTCCACCTTCCCAGCCACCACCGCCACCGCACCGCCCCTCCCATCCTCCGCTGCCGCCACCCGCTGCACCACCTGCTGCGGCTCCTCCTCCTCCACCAAGAGACGTTCACCCTCCTCCTCCTCCCTCCTCCAAGAACCCTCCGCGAAGAAACAACTCCTCACCCTCCTCTCCCCTCCCCCCTCCGCTGCCGCTAAACTCCCAACTCCGATCAATACCCAGATCACGCCGCCATCCCCCGCCGCCATTCTCCGCCGCTGCATCTCGGATCCCGTGTGTTCGCCGGGAACCACCGCCCTGCTCTCGAACCCTCAGTCGCCAGAAAACGCAAACACCATTGTTTCGGCCACAACCCCGTCTCCGGGGAAAGGAACCGCTTCACTGCCGCCTTTACCCCGACCCCTCCGGCGATCGATTTCCGACCCACTGTCTCATTCCCCGAGTTCCAGCGAGTTGGGTTCGGGATCAAGAAACAGGGGAGGGGAGAGTCCCGGTTCAATGAGCCTGAAGACATTGAAGGAGCGGATGATCGAGATGAGAGAGATGATCCAGTGGTGGGAAAAAATCGTGGGCGAAGAAGGCGAAGAGGAGGATAACAATGGCCGTGGAGATCATGATATTGGTACAATCACAGAGGTTGAATGTGCAGCGGAGACTGAAACAGAGGAGGCAGTGAGTGTGGAGAGAACAGGGGAGTGTTTGGTCCTTCACTTCAAGTGTCCCTGTACAAAAGGATATCAGATTCTTCTCTCTGGCAGCAACTGCTACTACAAGTTGATGTAAAAGCTTCAAAAAATTGCTTCACATTTTTTTCATAAAAAGGGTACTCATCGTTCTTGGTTTTCATTTATTTTAGAAAGAATTCAATCTTTTCCTTTAGACATGCCCGTTGAAGGTGTAGTTATTCACCATTCTCGGGCATCATTTGTCTTGGGAAAGACTGAATCTTCTCTCCTAGATGGAAACCATTTGAGATATAGTAGTTCTCAAAATGCTGGATTTAGATTCTTACAGTATTTCTTTCCAAACTGGTAGATTTAGTTTGTGCCCTTCTTCGGAGTCCGTGTTTCATTGTCGTTTGAGTGTCTATTCGTTATGGTGATTTTTCATTCTTGAGCTCTAGCGTTTGGTTTCCAGATGAGTTGCCATTGATCTGTTTGGGTCTTACAAACTACTAGTAGGTAGGAACAGTTCTTTTGATATTTCTCTGTTTGGAGGTGGTGTAGAAGCTATTGGGTTCTGTTTCATTGGAACTTTGTTCAATTGAAAATGGAAATGAATGGATTTGCTGTATCATTGGCCCTCATGGCTGGATCCCGAAAGGGTTTTGTGATGATTTCGATTGTATGGTTATGATGGTGCCGTTCAGTTTTCTTTTTAAACTTTCTTTTTAAAAAAAAAAAAGTAATTTCAAACTCAAATATAATGAAAATGAAAAATATTTTTTTAATTTTTTTTAAACCGTTTAAAAGATCTCAATAAGATTTACTAGACAAGATCCATATTAGTAGAAAAATTATTTGCGTAAATTCATAATTTTTAAACTTGAAATTACATTCCTTTTCTAAAAGTTTGTTTTTAAAGAAACTGGAACGGAGCCGAAGTTGTTTTCATGATTCAACTAAATGTTCTTATGTGATCCAGAAACCCACACCGCATTCTCGTTCATTTTGCCTGTACTTGATAATCAAAATAACCGTGATAATTGGTCATTTTTTCAGTTTTCAAACCTTGACCCTACGTAGATTTCTGTCATCAAATAAAAACACACACACAGAGACCAAAAAAAAAAGACTGCCAATTATCATGTTTGATCGAGCACATTCCCCACTCAATAACGGAAAAGATTGCCAATAATTATTAAACACAATCTCGGACACAACTGTGTGTTCAGAGCCATTCGATGCATGTGGACCCACGTACATTAAACAGCTCCGGACACAATTGTGTCTAGACTTTTCACTATTTAAATGAACCGGGACAGAGAAAAATCAGTAGCATCACAAGAGTCCTTTTATCATTATCGCATGAAAAAGACAGGTTCTTTTCATCCAGGAGCCGTTAAGAATGTGTGATACCAAATATTAGACTCGTTTCTTCCCATCTCCTGAATCTATATCCTTTGTTAGCAACCTTGGGGCGATTGCCATGGACATGAGCTCCTGAATAAGAAGCTTACAGGCATAAGGTATGTACACCTGCAAAAATACCAAAAAGGCAATACAAAACATTACAAGAAACATCAGAACCTTGATGAACCAATCATACTAACACAACATAGTCGTGTGCACGCGCGTACTTGTGTGTTTTTGAGAGGAAGAGAGCAATTCTACCTGAACAATGTCGGTTTTATTTTTGCAATGTCTACACTCGAATGAGTTCTTCTTCAGATTGGCAATGGCGACTATACCACACAGAGCACATACATGAACTCTATACGCATCACTCTGGTCAAACAGCCTCTCTTTGAGGAAGTGTGCAGCCCCGTGAGCAATCATGCAGTCACGTTCCATTTCACCAAATCGCAGACCTCCATCACGAGATCGCCCTTCAGCAGGCTGCCTAGTAAGGATCTGGACTGGGCCCCGCCCACGAGAATGGATCTTGTCATCCACCATGTGCTTAAGCCTCTGGTAGTAAGTAGGGCCCAGGAATATCATATAAGTCAGCGGGCGCCCAGTGTGACCATTGTACATTCTCTCGAATCCGCGCATCTGGTAACCGCATTTGTGAAGGGCTTTGCTGATGTTGTCCACCTAGGATCAACAACAAACAATTTTTAGCTTACAATTTATGCTCTCAAGGAAACTCAAGGTTTGAACTGTCAAGAGATTACGAGCACAAGAGCACCTACACAGGTTTGTGACATTGCTAACAATTAGCTTGCTGTAGAGTTATTTTACCACTTTTTTTGCTTATTGAGACGATTCTATTTCAGCACAGCTACACATTTTTCAACAGTTGGATGTAAAGCAACGAGGTCAAGAAGCATTGATATTTGATGTTGATGTGGCAAGTTTGCCAAAGGTACTTGGGGTAAATTTGGCACAAGAAATGGTTTTCGCTAACTGGCAAGGGATTTGCCCAATGAGTGGAGTTGCAATTTTTCTCATCTAACAAATTTTGGAGATGTCAATTGTCAAGGAGATGCTCTAAAACCACTAATACACTTTGCGGACCCAACCTATCAAAGTCAAAGAATTGCCAAGCGAGCATAGTGATTTTATTGTGGCAAGTCAACTCTCTTTGGGAATTGGGATATTAATTAGCACCAAATCTAGAGGTATGACTTTTAAGGTTGTAGAATTGTATTCACACCAATGCTGCTAACTCTGATTCCAGCCGAGAAGACTACTAAAAAGTAATGGGCAAGAAGTTCAACTATTTCAGGAGCTAGATTAGTTGGTTATAGAAAGCAATTGCTTTAATAAAAGTTGAGATTCGATATCAATCAATCATCAACAGAAATGAAATTGTGCCCATAAGCAACGTCTTTGAGATTTCAAAGAGGCGTGCTTTTGATATCATGTTAACAAAATATACTTACAGTGACATCAGTGAAAGGAGTTGCATCTCCCTCCTTTCCCATGTGAGCAGCAACCTTCCCCATGATGCACTCGATGAGCTGACCAATGGTCATTCGAGAAGGAATGGCATGCGGGTTAACAATGATGTCTGGACAGATGCCCTCAATTGTCCATGGCATATCTTCCTGGGTGTAAGCCATCCCAATTGTTCCCTTTTGTCCATGCCTACTGCTGAATTTGTCTCCAATCTGAGGTATGCGAATCGATCTCATCCTCATCTTAACAAACCTCAATCCATCAGCATTTGTGGTCAATAAAACCTATCACAAGGGATGGGAAAATATAGAGGAGCAAATGATTGACAATTTAAAAAGGAACAGTGGAAAACAAAACAAAGCAAACAACCGTTTATATCTCAAATACAGGAGAAACTGACCTTACAAAGTTTGCCCAATTAATTGAGTCAAAATTATGATCTAGGATAGTATGAATAGCATCATACCTGATCCACCATTCCACTTTCACTATGGCGCAAGCACGTGCTATGATCACGACGCGTGTATCGTGCAGTTTGTCCTTGAGCATCATCCGGTGCAATTGGTGTGGTCTTCCCAATGATAACATCCTCACCTGCTACTCTTGTCCCCTGACAGTAGCAAAAAAAACCGGATGATGCCAATACCCTGGAGATTTAGCAAGGATATGGAGTGATTAAAAAGTTCGTTCATAAACTTACAGGAGGTGCAAAGCCATCATCATCCAATTTGTCATAAGATCCATGTCGCATTCCCTGCGAAAGGCAGCAGAGTTTCAGTCGTAACAAAAAAAAAAACTATAAACAGAACGAAAATGGTATCACATTGGCAAATGCTCTAGATAAGCACTAACCATGGTATTTTCCCTATTAGGACACCCAAAGTCCTCCTTCACAAGTGTTCCCATCTTCTTCTCCTCATCCCTGTCGAATTCCACCATTAGCAAAATACCTGAGCACCTTCTAGAAATGCTTGATTTAATCAGGCAAAACCACTATACCCTACCTGTATGAACGGTAGAATATAGATCTGAAGAATCCGCGATCAATTGAAGATTGGTTCATAATAACAGAATCTTCCTGGTTATATCCAGAATAGCAAGCAATCGCAACAATGGCATTCTTTCACAAAACCAAGACGAGGACAAGTCATTTAACCGAAGTCTAATGAGAACCAGAGGAAAAAAGCAAGATAAATAAGATGTTAGATGCTTACAATGCCAGCTGGTAGTTGCCTAAAATGCAAATGCTCCATGGCACGAGTTGTAACTAGAGGCTTCTGAGGATAGTAGAGAACATAGGCTAGTGTATCCTTCATGAACCAAAGACAAAAAAATGAATAGTATAAACCGGATAAGGGAAGGCATAATTTACATATCCCTTCCTTGGTACCAGCAATGAAGAACAACAATTGCTATAAGGAAATGAGAATTCGAACCCACCATTCGTAACTGGTAATTGGTCACATAAATTCCCATGGCTTGCTTCCCCATCGCAGATTGGTAGGTATTACGGGGGGACTGCATTGTTTAACCAAATTATAAAAGAAACTTTGATTAAGGCTAGGGATCCTCTGACCCAAAACCCCTAACCTCCTTTCCTCAAGACACTTTCAATTGCACAATGTGGTGGGAATCTCAACACACATCAATCCCGAGGCACAATCGTGCAAGTAGAAGTGCATTGGGACGATGAAGGAGACGTGGATTTTGGGACAGGATCCCTGTGACCAAGCAATACATAACTAAGTGTGTGTAACTGAGCACACATAAGAAGCCCACCTGGTTATGATCAGGAAATGGGATAATAGAAGCACAAACTCCTAATATTAGTGATGGATGTATTTCACAGTGAGTATAAGTTTCAGAATAAGCGTCATCTGGGCAGAGCCGTGCAGATGTAAGATCCTAAAACAAATCACGAAAACAAAATTGGATCACCATGGGATACTAATATAATGAGATAGCAATGTAAAAGAGTTTTTAACTATCGATATTTATAATGTGCTTACATTTATGGTCATGGAAATCATTGTAGTTTCCTCTTCCTCTGTATCAACATACTCTATGTATCCTTTTGCCACAAGATCATGCCAACCAACTTCCTCAGGGGACTCCTGAGGAATGAATCAACAGCATTAACAAGACAAAAGGGGCAAAAAAAAGACTAAGAACTCATTTCAGTACATACTCTTTGTTGCAGACCTAGGATATCCTTCTTCTTTATCAGTAGTTTCTGTTTCTCTACAATAAACAATGGTCTACTACAGCGGCCACAGTCTGTATAAAGTCGGAGTTCTTTCAGACGAATGTCACGGATAACTCCAACTTCAGTGTTGACATCGACCTGTAAATGGAGCATACATTTTAAGTAGTCTAAACCAAAAACTAAGAGAAATCAGGAGGGGAACACCAAAACGTTGCTGTCTCTTCATAGAATTGTAGGAGCTACGAGTGCGCTCTACATTGAGACTGATCACTAGGAACACATACCTGTCTTCTTAACTGTCTAAGAGTTCTCACCAAGAGCTCAGGGTTACGATGAATACCAACCCAGCAACCGTTGACAAAAATTTTGGTAGCTAGAGGGATTACTGCAGGAGAAATTTCCTGCAAGTTGAAGACATAACAGAATTATCTTACTGAAGAAGCAACTTAAATTGGTTGCTTCCAATATTATTTACCTCAAAGTTCTCTGTGCTCCACTCCTCCAGAAACTCCAATATGGGATTTGCTGCTGATCCCACTGTTATATACACCATTAAGGCAAGGTTCTTGACCAATCCACAGGCCTGTAAAACAAAGTAACCTCATGTCAAGGGTCAAACAAAAGAAAAGAAAAAAAAAACAAAAGAAAGAGAAATGTCAATAACGATCGTTACTTGTCCTTCTGGAGTTTCTGCAGGACACATCATTCCCCAATGCGAGTTGTGCAACTGCCGTGGTTTTGCCAATTTACCTGGTTACATTTAAATAAAATGCTTCATCAAAAGACAATTCAAGAATTAACAGCAGCAAAATTGCAGCCTTTCGAAACATATCGAGAGTGGTTTGACCTTCACGTCCAATGGGCGAGTTCAACCTTCTCAGGTGGGAGAGAGTGGATGCATATGTTAAACGATTCAAAACCTGTTGAAACGATACACATAGATGAATGAAAAAAGATAACAAGAAGAGTACATAGAATAGGACCCAACCTGCGAAACTCCTGCTCTAGAGCCAGCTGAATTTGCTTGTCCCCAGTTCCCAGTAGCAAGAGAGTACTTCAGGCCACTTGTTATCGTTTTTGCTTTAATAGCAAATTGTAAGTTAACATCCTTCCCGTTGTCAACACACTGGTTCATGAACGTGAATTGCACAATTTTTAATAAAGAGAAGCCTTATGATACGAAGGTAAAGAGCCCGTTTGGTGCAGATTATTGCAAGCTAAATTCAAGTAATCTAAATGCATAATCCAAAAGCAGCCCTCCCCCAGCTTCCCTATTTTACATAATCCCTAGAAAGCTGCACCAACGAGGCCAAAACAATGCAGGAAAAAAAAAAAAAAAAAAGATGAAAGAGGAAACCTTCTGAACATAGGACCTCACATCCCTGGTTAACTTTCTGAATAACTGCAATAATTTAGTTAACATAAATGACAATCAGGAATGGAGCCTTCAAATCGTCATAATATCCAAAAAAATTATAGACATAAAGGACCATTCTGAACAAGCCTCCAAGTAGAGGACCAGCAAGGTCAAGTCTCTTATTTGCATAGTGATCCCTATCATCTTCTGGCCTCCGGCCAAGGGCACAAAGCAAAAGCCGATGGATGATGTACCTGGTGAAAGTACAATCAGTACATTTTCTGGAAACAAAGCAACTCCTACTTTGTGACATCACATACCCAAAGTAGTAAGCCTTCTTAGTTTCACAATATTCCCCCGTGCCAACATGGGGAAGCATTTCTCTTTGAAGTATTTCTTTGGCATACCTACAAAGCCAGAAGCATTTGGCTCTTTATAAACAACAAAAAGTCAAATATGACCATGAAATCAGCTGAGGTATCTCGTGTCCAAAAAAGCATCCCTCTGTATCACATATCACCCAGTCACCCGATGCCATTTCTTTAGCAATAAAAATTAGGGGGGAAAATCACATTTACGTGGGGTGGTGGTTATGAGATGCCTAGACATGAGGGAAAAAAAATTCGGGACAGAGGATCCTTCCAAGCCCATAAACCCACCTAATCCTCCTTTCTTTAGTGACACCCACAGCAGATCCTCTTTTTCCAATATAATCAAGCGCAACCTGGAACAGCACAATAGAAACAAGTTCGGGATCAATAGACGGCTAGACCCATTGCCGGTTAGAATCTTTAACATGCTGAAGGAAAGAAAACAAAAGGGAAGTGAATCTACTTGTGCATATTCATTCATCTATCTCTATGAAACCAGCAAAATTAAAAAGTGAAATATATATTTTGTCTTCTTATATTCCTAACCCTCTTTCATGCCTCTTCGTTCTCCTTTTTCTTTACCCCCACAAACGTAGAACGTAAGAACATAGAGTAACAAAGTCAGTACTCCCACCTCCTGCAACTATCCCATTCAGCTACCAGGACACTATAAGGCAAAGCATAACAGAATACCTGTTGATTTTGAATTACAAATGCCTCTTCTAAGGATGGACGAAGTAAATCCATCATTTTATTGTCTGTAAATTCATAACATATGTGCTCCAATATATCCTTGTCTGCAACAAATCCCAGTGCACGGAACACAACAACAATTGGGATTTCAGTACGAATGTATGGAAGGGTTGCACGGATGTATTGCCCAGAAGATCCCTGCATATGCATACAATATCCTCATAATGGGCACAACCAAATACTCAGATGATAAGAGCCCTGCCATTCAAGAACAGTAATGCTAGAACCAAAAATTTCACTGAAAAGTGCCAGAATTCAATGCAGCAGAACTGAGTTCATTATGGCGGAGCATGAGTCCTATGAAGAATGAATGTGGAAGTAATACTACAGAAACAAACTCTTCTTACAATCCTAGTTTAAAACTGATGAGGCAGCTAAGGTGTACCTATCAATTGATTCGGGGTGGATCCCATCTCAAATTTCACATTAGTATGTAGAAGAAATTGTAAAGCGTTTGTTTGTGGAGCTTTTTCCGTAACATGATTGGATTGAAACTGATTGAGGTGTCTTGCACTGTTTGGTCAGACCCAGAGTGGGTCCATGACACTAATCAACCAGCCCAAGCCACCTCAATCTGTTTCAAGCAGACTTTTGGCCTGATCATAATGTCTCAAAATAAAGAAAACACAAGCTACTGAAGCTTGTCCTTCGTCCCCAAAATGTTCAATTGATATTCCTAAGATATACACATGCTGCAATTACCCCTTTGGCACCAGAGGAAGAAACCATCCTGACAAACATGCCGCTAGGAGGCCTGTTTTGGGACTCCGCCATGGACCGGACCTCGGATACATAAGCATATTTGTTGGGCTGCCTAATCTTGAACACATAGACATGGTTGGTGCTCATCTTCTCCTGAGCAATCAGAACCTTCTCACTGCCATTGATAATGAAGTACCCTCCTTGATCAAATGGGCACTCTCCAAGCTCAGTTAAATCCTTCTCTGAGGTCTGATACAGGCTACAATAGCTTGACCGGAGCATAATTGGAACCTAAAATGTAGCAAGAAATAAGATAACAAAGATGATATCAGAGCCGAGATGCAGGCGGAGAATCGGCCAGTTGATAGGGTTGTTTAATGCTAGATCTGTGCCAAAAACCAGTGAATGTGATTGGTTTTAATTGGTCCTTTGAACAATTGTAACTGACCAAGTCATCAGTTTTGAGTCTTTCGACCTACATCTTGTTGACATGACCAGTCATGCTCATGATAAAATACTCAAATTTACAAGGATAACATTATCTGTAGATTCTGTACAGAGTATTGTTAAGAATTTTCATATTGAATGATGACCTTTAGGGGTTCCTTTTAATTTAAACCAAGATATCTAATGTTAAAAACGCCATTGTCACATCATTCTAAACTTGAATTTTGTCTATAAACCATTCTCCAATTCTCAATAGAATTCAGTTCAGATTTCTTCACAATAAAAAACAGATGCAGGCTGCAAACCCTCCAGTCCACCACGTGCTCAGTTTTAAATTATCTGTTCCGTGGAGCCCACCAAACTGTTAACCAACTACAGCCAATGACATTGGTTGGTTCCGGCTTGCATCTAGACTGGGCCTGCTTGATAATCCAAATTCAAAACGTCAGATACGTCATCTAGAACTCAAATCCCAGTACCTTTCCAATAAAAACTTTAGTGAACTCCTGTGTCTCAGTGACCTCTTCACAGTCATGGCCTTTCTTAACAACTCTTTTTGTGACATCCACATACAATGGAGATGAGTAGGTCAGGTTCCTCAATCTTGCAGCCTTTGGGAAAAGAGAGGCAGTTTCTCCATCAGACTCCGTCATCATCGGTTTGCTCAGGTATATCTGACCGAAGCTGATTCGGTAAACCATCTGCAACAACATAAAAAAAACTTGAGCCTTGATTCTTGAAGGGCCAAATTAGAAGCCTTACTTCTAACCAGTTACATTTTAAAATGGTTGAACTTGGTTGTAACTATATGATTTACATCATAGTCACCATCCAAACTAGTTTGTTAATATCATGTGTTATAATTTTGAGGTTCCAGTTGTACGTAACAACAAACTAAGGTCAAACGCTCTGGTCAGATATTAAGGAAATAAAACCCAAAAAGAGCACCTGCAGCAAATTTTGATTGTGAAGGTCAAAACAATAGGTTCTTGACATCTTTTCTCTATACTATTATGTACGTTTTCGGAAAGTGTTTGGATAGTGAATTATTGAGGTAAAGGGGAATAGAATTACTTAAGGCCATGTTGCATATGCATATTTGATCTTTAGTATTTCATATTCATTTGCTCGTTACCTCTCTAACCAAATGAAAAATAGAGGGAAAACCAGATTTTAATTAAGACGCATTGAAGAAGTGTCAATCATGCCTTTAAGAGTGCGTAACGAGTGCCTGTGCTTCTTAGTACACAACTTGCTGTTTCCAAAATGCACGAAAGGATTAAACACTGGAACTGTTTATGTACAGTCTTCATAATTTCATCTAAACACCAAAATTCCAAGCTATCCTTCTCAGATTTCACCCTCACAGTAAATCTGTAAAAGACCAAAAAGTGAACATTCAACTAGGGCTGACAAAAGAACCAAAGAGCTCAAGTTTGAGCTCATGTTGGCTTGTTAAAAGCCCATTCGCCATCGGTTTGTTACATAAATAAACCAAGCTTGAACATCTTATTGAAGCTCGCTAAGCTTTCAAACCAAGCTAAAACAAGCTACTGTTCAACTCGGTCGACGCATTGTGTTTAAAAAATGTAAGCTGCTCGAGATCGCTCGATTAAATCTCGTGTGAGATTGGGTCACCTCATAAACAAACCCAGCTTAAACAACCATCTGTTCAACTCGTTTATAAGCCCTACATTCAACCTTTTTACTTTTTTTTTTGATAACTCAGGTGTGTGAGCCAGCTTTCGTGCACCTCGACTAGTCCTGGGGACCAATCCCACCACCCACTTGCGGGGGTCCCAATTTAAGCCCAAGCAAAACTTCTATATGGACTGCCCCCAAAGGAGTTGATAACACCTAAGAGGTTTCGAATCCAAGAACTTAGGAGAACTTAGGAGGGAGCAAACCCCTAATCCCAAGCCTTAGACCACTAGGCCAACCCCTGCATTCAACCTTGGTATAATGACAGGAATGGTCCTGTGGTGTGAATAGTGAATACATAAGTAGTAATAAAACAGAATCCAAATGCAGTAACTTGACTAACAATTGAAGATCAGATTTGATAGAGTAGCGTTACCGCATTCGTAAAATTTCGAAGAGAAAACACAAGTGCGCATGAAACCAGGCGAACGGAACCCGTTCACAAATGGTCGGAGGTTTGGCAGAGTCGACATTACGGTTGTGGTTTGTGGCATGTCGCAGGGAGATATGGGGTTTTGGTGCGGATGGAGGGGCTGGCCGCTGGCGGAGGGAGGTGGCGGGCGTTGGGTATATACACAATAGGAGCGGAGCAAAGATATACTCCGTCCCAATTTAAATGTACCCAACGGGGATTTTCGTGCATTTTAAAATTCAAAAAATATATATTTCTACATACGGAGTATTATTTTTTTAGTTTTCTACATATGATTTTCGTGTAATTTAAATTTAATTTTCGTGCACCCGAAGTGCCCCGATTCTAGTGATTAGTACATTTTTTCACCTGCGCTAGAAACGGTGTGTTTTTCATCACTCGCTGTGTGAGCTCCACCGTGCATTTATTTATATAATTTGAATCGTTCATCTTTTAGGGCCCACAGAGGTACTCGTCCATGCAAAAAATTAACTTGATTGGATATCGATAAATATATCAAAAGTTTGAATTTTAGTTTATAAAATGGACAGCCTGATTTTATTAGGTTAAACTACCCACCACCATCCATTTTATAAACCAAAATATAAATTCAAATGCACATGTCGATGACTGATTAAGCTAATTTTTTGAAAAATACTCTACTCTGCAGGCCCTATGAAATAAACAGTTCATATCACCAATAGAAGCAGGTGGAACTCATAATAATGATGGCAGAAAACTCATGGTTTTCACGCAGAAGTAATTTAATCTCTTCTTAAGGATCACCAATAGGCACAGGTGGGGCTCATAATAACGATGGCGAAAAACTCATGGTTTTCACGCATAAGTAATTTAATCTCTTCTTATTATTCTGTGTTCATACTTCATATATCTACATAGATTTTATTTAGTTAAATATAATAAGAGCAAAATACCAAATAGTGAATTTTTTTTTTTTTTGGTAATGAAGAGTGGTTCCCGAGCCAGTTTGCGCGCACCACAGGATTAATCTCTCCAGCCCGTCACCAGCCTTTGCTAACCCAAAGGGTTTTTACGCATGGGGTGGTTCCAAGGGCTCTTCGCAATGCATGAAAGTCGAACCTGTGATCTCGGAAGAACAAACATAGTACAATTCGTAACGGTGGTGCAGTATAAATCCAAATTCGACCTCAATTGCCATCCCTACACTTGTGCCTAGCAAGTGGTATTGAATGGAAGTGAACAAATGGTTTTGGAAGCACTAGTTGAAACACAAACTCAACTGTATCGGGAGTCATTGAATGCACATGAGCTTGCATACATGTAACAACTGCTAACACAGTTGTGTTTAGGAATTGTATTTTAAAATTCCGTTCGTAGACTTTTTGTATATGCAAACATCCCCACACTATTGAGCTATTGAGCTCTCATGAACACATCCACACACACCACAAGTTCATGCATTCACACACTAACAAGATGTAAACATTGATAAGTAAAATTCTACAATTATCAATTTCCCACAAGAGCCAACCAATTTAATGAGGGAGAGAGAGGGACCTCGACGAAGTCGGATTGGCGGCCAGGGATGTGCTGAGACTCGGGCTTAATCTCGATATCAGCAGCCTCGTCCACGATCTCTTGCATTGTGTTTTGTATGAACTCGTCGAACGAGTCGAGCTGTTGCCTCACCAATCCCTTCTCCTCAAAATACGCGCTGATCACCGTCCATGCATCCTCCTGCGAAATCTCCTGCTCATCATCACCATCGCCATCGCCATCGCCACCATCCCCCACACTCACAATCTGACTATGATCAATCAAACTCGGATCGTATTCGTCTTCCCCGTACATTTTTACGCCGCAAAAAAAAAAAAAGGAACAGCTAGAGAGAGCATATACAAGAGTTTGATTTGATTGTACCAAATGAATTAATTGAATGTGTGTAATCTGAGTTTGGCAGTTGTAAATTTGTTTTCAGGTGTACGAGTTAGAATTTTCCCGAGAAAAATTGATGCAGTTTTGATCTTATAGGATATGAGAGAGAAATAGGGGATGTGGCAATTGATCCGAAATTTGGATGGGGATTGCTCATATATAGGGATTTATCATTGACCATAGCCGCCTACAAGCACTTATTAATTCATGGGTAGTGCACATAACATATTGTTTCTGATTGCTCATATATACTGTATATATATATACACGCAACGATTTACAGAAAGAATTAAACAACATAATTAATGCAAACAAGTAGGAGTAAAATTTACCAAAGACTTCCTGAATCTAAGTTTTCATATATATATTTAGGTACGGTCAAAACCGTCAAACCTATTACCAAGGAAGACTATTTGACCTCCAATTGCTTACACACATGTGGCAGCGGGATCCGTGGAGAAAAGTAGCCTCGGTCAGATCTTTATCCAACGAAGGATAGTTGACCACCCAATAAGAAAAAGGCACGTGAACGCGCGAGAGGGATATTAGTCCCCGCGGAAGTCGTCCGCGGGAAGCTACCGCGAAGCCCCGATGTTACTGCGGAATTATGAGACGCATTCTGAAATAATCCTATCAGAGGGGGACCGTGTGACTACAAAAGATGATATTAAAGAGTTCCCGGAGTCCCATCCTAGCCTAGAGGCAGGGTCTGGGAGGGACCCCGCGGAGAACGTACGATCGCTGCAGGTCGCGACCTTGCTCCAGCGGGAATAGGGGAATTTCTTGTGGCTTGGTGGCTTGGGATTGAGGTATCGCCACGGGGTTACGAGCCGCTCCGCGGACAAATGTCCGTGGGCAAGTTTCTCCAAGGCCAGGAGGTACAGAGGGAACACGTGTCAGGATTTAATAGGAGCGCCGTCCTGGGTCTGACCCAGGCCCAGGTGCCCTATAAATACCTCTGACATTCCCAATGATGAGAGAGGACCTTTTTCTGGGAGAGAGTATGTGAGCACTGAATTTGAAAAAGGAGAACATTCTTCCTCAGAGAAAAGGAGTGACCTCACTCGCTCAAGCCCGAAAAAGGCCAAATACCCCGCGGAGAACAAGAGAGACACGCTACCTTTGTTCCGTCTGTACCTTCCGCTCTTTCCCTCATCCCACAAGATTTCTTCCCTCTTCCTTTCGCTAATCATCAACCAATCACACCTCTCAAGCTCACGAACACTTATACGTAAGCGATTCCCACGAAACCCTCCTCCTACAATATCATGTTCGGTTGCCAGGATTATTCAAAAGGTTAATTAAATCATATGAATTCCATGGGACAAAAAATGAGACGATCGATCGATCACCAGGTATCAAACTACCAGCAAAAATTGCTCAATAACAATAAATTTTAGTTTCTCTTCCACCACCTCAACTTTGGACATGACCTTATCACGCACTAGCAATGTTTTGACTCCATATTTGAGGGCTACGTAGGTCTTTCATCTTTCTTCTTCCTTTCCTTCAAAAAAAAAAAAGGACTCAAGGTTTTCGTGTGTATTTAGAAAGACAGAACTAAAGATTAATTAGCTTATGGGGGGGCCAAGGCCACACTTATTTGGAAAAGTCTATAATTATCTAGTATTGTATTTTAGCTTTAAACCATTACATGGTCGAGGTAACACATTGAGATTTTTTTTTTTGTCAAGAGAACCTATATATATACACACACTCGGGACAATGAGGGATTCCGCACGGCCTTACCGTGCGGGACTCCCCTTTCCCGATCGAATTGTGACGATCCGAGCAGCTCAAAGTGATCAGAACGTAATTTTCTGGGTACCCGGGAGAAATCAGCAAAAAAAATGATCGGAAAAGGCTTGATCCGAGCAGTTTTTTACTGAACCGTTCAATAAAAAACTGTTCGGATGAATCCCTTCCCGATTATTTTTTTGTTGATTTCTAGCGGGTACCCTTAAAATCACGTTTTGATCACTTTGAGCGGCTTAGATCGTTGCAATTCGATCGGAAAAAGGGAGTCCCGCACGGTAAGGCCGTGCGGGATCCCTTAGGAGATCCAGACTATGTGTGTATATATATATGTAGTGTTTTGAAATGACTATTATTTAGAAATTTAATTGTTTTAGTTAACAACCGAATGATTCGACTTGAATGACATATGAATAATTAATCAAGCCCGAGTGTGGTGTCATTGTTGGTGCAACTAACCTTAATCAGAATAATTATCGTGCTTATGTCGGGAAACCCTTAATTTGTTGAGTTGTTGTCGTGTGTGCACATTAGTGAAAGAGTTAAGAAACCTTAGACGTTTAACTACCCCCAGTCTCTGCATTTTAAATTTCACCAAACGAATCTATTGTACCATTTCACGTTATCATTAAAGGTCACAGCTAATAACCAGAAATTTTTGGGCAACGAGAGGGTACCACGTGACGGTGCCCGTCAGCAATTCCAGCCGTTCAGACGTGTTTTGGATGGTTCAGATTTATTCCCTCTCTCCTCCCTCAGCCAACCACTCTCTCTCTCTCATCTTTTTCTTTTTCTAAAATCCGAACTGTCCAAAAGCGGCTTGAATCGCCGACGGGATACCATATGTGTGATACCTACCCGGCACACGAAAACTTCTCGCTAATGACACTCATGAAGTCCAACACGGCTGAAAATTAATCCAGGGAGAAATCCTTCCACGCACGAGGGGGGTGGGGGAAAAACAGTTCAACTAAACACACAAGAGTACAAATACAAGTCCACCACCCCACATCTGCCCTTTCCTAACACAATAATTATCACCTCATTATAAGCTTCCTGGGTATTAAAATTCCAAAAACTTTAATTCACCTGAGACTCCAAAACCGTCTATTTACAATTCAGAGAGAGAGAGAGAGAACTATAATGCATCACTGTCACTCGAGCATGGACAAGACCACGAGGGTCTGCTTCCTCCTGCTGAGGGTTCTGGCATTGGGCGCAACCATTGCGGCAGCCATTGTCATGGGTACGAGTCACGAGAAATCTAGCTTTTTCACCGTACAGTTTGAAGCTAAGTTCAGCCATACCTCGGCTTTCACGTGAGTTTTTCCATCGACTCTCCTTTTCGCATTCGTTAGGGTAAAATTTCATACGAAAAACAAGTACTACTACTCAAAATGCGATGCGACAGTACTGCATTCACACTGTTGGAGTTTGCGCCCAATTCAAAACATGTGTAGTGCTTGCAACGCAAAATTCCGAAACTTTTTTTGAAAATTGGTGCATTTCGTTTTCCCTTCGTCGTTTATTTGTTTTGGCTGCTGCTGCTGCAGTCCTTCTCTTCTTCTTCTTATTTGTAATGGCGAGCAAAATGCTGTTGGTGCAGGTATTTTCTGATTGTCAATGTCATTGGAGGGGCGTACAGTTTGCTGGTTCTTTTCCTTCCAACAGAGAGCTTGCTCTGGCGATTGGTTATTGCCATGGATGTGGTAACTATTATACACATTTCAATCTTTCACGTACAAATATTTCAATTGAGTTCAAAAAAAAATTCTTTCATGTCGTGTTAGGAATCGGTCTGTAAAACGGAAAAAAAAATTTAAGGTTGCCTACTTCCTACCTCTCTAGACCCTCGTCTTTTGAATACTCACACGTTGGATATTAGTTTCCCCATCTATTCCAGAAAGCGCGACCATATTTTGTTGAACGCGATAAGACATTGTATTGCCAGCTTATGAATAACCCAACTGAACTTACCAAAAAAATTTTGTTAACCCAATTGAAACAGGACTTCTGTACAAGGATTTCTACACCGAGTGATGTGGCTTTTTGCGGTCTCTCAATGACATAGTACTAAAACACCCAACTTTGAAACATTTCAATGTTGCATCCATTAGCGATCCAAAAATTAACGAGGCCATACTGTGAAAAGAGGAGTTGTATGTTCCCAAGCAACAGCCTAATTTGGTTAGCACAACAGAGCCAACACCGCCCACATCGTTCTGTATGAAAATTTCTACATCAAAATCGTGTTTGTACTTAACTTGTGAAAGATCGAAAACGTTTGGTATATATTGAATCGTTGTGCTTTCTAATCATTACACGAACCTAATGGAATTTTGACTTCTTTGGAATATCATCAGGTAATAACTATGTTGCTGACATCAGGAGTATCAGCAGCCTTAGCAATTGCATATGTGGGGAAGAAAGGGAATTCCTATGCAGGTTGGCTACCCATTTGTGGCCAGGTTGAGGGCTACTGCCACCAGGTGGGAGGAGCCCTAGCCACTGGCTTTGCCGGAGTTATAATCTACATGCTCATCCTCCTCTACTCCCTCCATTCTGCCATAAATCCTCTGCTTTTGTAAAAACAGTACTGGTCTATCTGATGTATAGGTCTTGCCTATCCGACGAATAAAATTTCTCCTCCATCTTGCCAACAAAGGAAAAATAACTTTGAAGCAGGATTCCGGAGTTGTGTTTTTTAGAGATGGATTAGGAGATTTACAAGATCAACAGAAAGTTGTGTACTTGAACATCTTGCTACCTGTCTTGTAATAAATATTTGAAAGAACTACATCGCTGTATACGAAAATGTTCATGCAAACATGAAAGTTTAGCAATCCAGAACTAGGACCGATAAATCTTTGGTAAATCAATGGTGTGGCTAAGATTTACTTGAATGCGTGGAGACTCGAGGCCACATGTCCAACTCGAAAAAAACTGTTACAGCTATTATTAATCCAGCAATTGATTCCATAATCAAATCGTACCCCTGCGCATTAATCAGCCGCTCCCAACTGATTCTGTAATTGGACCATCCAAACGCGAATGGTTGTGTACCGTATAATCCAAATTTTGGGTAATTTGTTTGGTTTGAATTCTAGGACTGTGGAAGTTCTGTAACTCAAAGCAAGAAATTATGTGGCAAGTGCCCTCTGTAGCCTACATGACCAGGGCCTTGGTTTTTTTTATAATCGAATGTCTGAACCAACTTACGCGTACTTTGACCAAGGCCTTGGCTTTGGATAATAGTAATGTGGGATGTTCTAATTTGGAGCAGAAAGTTTTTCATACTTATTGAAGGTTCCACCTAGTTGGTATTGTTTTTATTTCCTATTTCGAAATTCCCATTTATGAAAAGCAGAAAACTTTGTTTGGTGAAGAATTTTTTATTTTTTATTTATTTTTTTTTGGGTTTAGGGCGCTGGACTTTTGTTTCCATGAGAAAGAAAGTGATTGGAAATGAGTTGGCTGGGTTGGGTAAGCCCAAACATAGCTGGGTTGGGATTTCTGATGAGGCCTGTGGCCAGTAGCCCAAAAATACAAAAGGAAAAATCACTGAAAGAATATTACTAATACAAACCAAAACTAATAGCAAGGAAACTAAAATGGATAATGAATAAGAATGCACTGACTGACTCACAATTAAAGATATTCATGTAGCTATCAAATGTTCAACCAAATGCCTTTTTCTGTAAATATAGTATTCTCAGTGGTATTAATTATTTTTTGGCAAGGAAGATTTTATTATTAACGAAACAAACAAGAATACAAAGAACCATACAAGAATACAAAGAACCAAAGGAACATACCCCCGAAAAACAGAGAGAAAACAGCCCTACATTCTAAGGAAAAGGAACCAATTTCAATGTCCATTTAAAAGGGTCCCAATTAAAGTCAGAGTTTTGCTCTATATGGATTGACCCAAAATGAGCTGATACCTTATAATACCTGAGAGGTTTCGAACTTGAGAACTTGGAAGCAAGCAAACCCATAAGTCTCAAGCCTTGACCGCTTGGCTAATCCCTTGGAGTAGTTCACATTTATTACTGGATGAAGATTCAAATAAATTTTACAATTTCACATTATTTGGCCCCATCCTCCCCAAACTGTCACCAAGTTGCATTCATACTACTAGTGTTGTACCCCGTTCAATACACGGGACAAAAAGAAATTTTGTATGGACTCGATACTTTATAGTGAAAACCACAAAAATATGTGATGGAGAGATGAGTTGGGTCACCCTGAATACCATGCCCTCGGGGCTTTGAATAATTTTTCCTCAGTATATATGCTCCTAAAATCATTCTCTCTCTCTCTCTCTCTCTGAACTTTAAAAAATCCAAAAAATTAGGAACTCAGATGCCAAATTCCCAAGCCACATCTGATTCTCATCAATTACGTTGGATTCTCCACTTTAAAATTGAAATCTACTGCTGGCTGCTGCAAATGCTTTTGAGTGGATCATTACGTTTGGATTCCCCACTTTAAAATTGCTCAACTTTTTACGACTCATTTACATTTACACACTCACCTCTAATATTATATATGACACTAATTAAGCTTTAGAAATGAGATGACGATGCTTAGGTGTATTTTGACTTCTTCATTCAAGTCCGGTTGTTTTAGCCTTGTGATTATTTGTGACTGTGGGTGAATTTTACTCTCTTCTCTATGTTTAAATAGGATTCCTAAGTAGGATCCATCTCAATGTTCTATTTTGCTATCTTCTTTTTTTTTGTAAACGAGGCTATGTATTATTCCATTGGTACGTTTTTTTCTCCTATAAGCGTACAAGAATTGCATTCAAAGAATTTCCAAGCGGGGACACTGCATTAATTATGTGAGGCCAGCAATAACTGATCAAGCCCAATACATTTACAATCCAAGAAATAGCTTCCTACGTACGGGAAAGAAATAAACTAACAACAAAACACTCATTTACAAGAGAACTAATAACCGATTCATGCCTTCGACAGGATCTGGTCCACTGACCTCTCGATAAAGAGTGTACGAGGGTAGCCAACCAGGCTAGTCGTGGTTGGTTAATCCATTCACAGTTGAAGTACTGTTGGTATTTACCCATGCAAGGGAGACCCACGAGAAAGACATGTGAGCTGTACTAGTTTGATGCCGGCTTTTGTGTGGAAACAAATGTTGGAAATTTTACGGAATTTCAGATGAATGAAATCGGGGCTACCGGAGGGTCTCTCGAGGCAACCGAGCATATACCGGGTTCGTTGTATCTGGACGCCCCATAATCAATAGACGTATTGATGTGTGGGATTTCGTAACTCCCGTAACCCCAGCCCATGATTGTGAATTCAAATCCCGTGACCTCCCTATTCATTGGCAGATTTGATTGGCAGAATTCATTGGAGAATTGATGTGTAACCTCTCTATTCATTGGCAGAATTCATTGGCATGTTAATGGCAGCATTACACCTCCTTTGCCTATAAAAGGAGGCTCACGTTTTTGGAGAAGTCACCAGAAATTCACAGCATTCCTCACATATTTTGAGATACGTTCTTGAGAGAGAGAGACAGGCGGTAGTCAATTCGCCCAGGCGGTCGATGGCGGTGTTCCGACGACTTGCGGTTTAGTCTTGAGAGAGAGAGACAGGTGGTAGTCAATTCGCCAAGGCGGTCGATGGCGGTGTTCCGACGACTTGCGGTTTAGCCGAGCCAACCCTGGGAGGAAGACGCTGAACAAGATCCTACAACACCGACGGTAGGCGGAGACTGTGGTATCACACAAGACTCGATTTGATTTTCTGGAAAAAAAAACAGTTTGTATCTCGACTGTTTAATTCTGTTTTGTATTTGTATCTTGTTTTGATTATGTAATTGTTACAAGATTAATGAAATTGTTCTCTGGAATTATGTATTATGCCGAGGTTTTCCAACAACAAATAGAACAAGGAGAAGAAGAAGAAGAAGAAGAAGAGAGAACTTGTGAGAGTTCTCAGAGAGAGGTTTTTTAGTGTTTGTATTTCGTTGACGATGTAAACGGAGTTACTAGTTTCCTCTCATACTCGCGTGTGCGAGACTCCCGTGGCACAACATAAACGGCTAGTGTGTGAACATGGTGGTATTATCAATTATGCAAACAAATGTAAAAAACCTCAGGCTGACTTTTACCGATTCCTCCTCATCTTCCACTTCTAAAGTATATATTTTCAGCACCTGAAGAAATCTCTTAAACAATAAATTTAAGGATTCACTTTAACAGATTTGTGCGTGGCAAATAAAGCTATAAATTTCTCCACCAGCCAGGACATAATAAACAAAACCATTTAGCTAGTGACTTTGATGATATAGAAACGTGGGAGTCATTGTCAATTTTGTTTTGACTAATTAAAGTTGGATTATGAATGATATAAGTGGAGGCTAGGGTAATAATAATAATAATAATAGCATAGTTGAATGGTGGAGGTGCAATTTGAAGGGACCATGTGGGGTATAATTAATCTCATAAACGGCTGGGTATCAATTATGCAATCGTAACACGATTTAGGAGTTGTTTGATAGTAGTATTTTAAGTGCCTCTTAAAATGTAGACCTAAAAAGTGTAAAAAAAATTAAGCAACATGATACCTACTTAAATGTGATTAAATTTGCCTGTTCTTCGTCAGTCAGAAGTTCCATATCACCCATTCTTTTACCACCACCACCATCACCTTCTACTACCGCCACCACTACCACCCCTCTAATAGGTTTGGTTTTGAACAACATCGACCCTGCCTGTAATTGTTAGGTTTTTCTCACATTAAATGCAGTTTGAAAAAAAAGAAGAGATTTTGGTTGTGTAACCGAGCTTAGGGAACCACATATTTTGGTTGTGTGTGTTCTCTCGCTGTGTGATTTGTTTTTTATTTGTTGCGCTTCCGTTGTGGGTGGAATTATGGGGTACTAGTGCATGCCCGTGCCTGAAGGCACGGCTCAAACGATCGACACACGCAAATAAGCACTGAACTCACGTACATATTCGAGTGACCTTAGTTATGTGTGAACAAACTAATCGTGCCCAAAGGCACATACCAACATCACCACAAAGAACAAACCAATTACTCGTGCCTACAAATTTAGAGTGTATTTACTATTTAAGATAGGAATGTATTACAATCAGATTGGATTTATACATGAATTCATATTGTGCATCCACTCATTTTCTACTGTAATATATTAAAAAAAAGAAAGAAAAGAAACTGAACTATTCACACAATGTGTATTAAAGCAGAGAAAAGGAAATTTGTATATCGACCCATGCAATTGCTAACCCACCATCTGTTGCTAATACAACACCAAAGCAAAGGTCACCAAAATTAGTTTATTGGGACTGAACAAAGCAAAACTCAAGAGAAACGAATTAAAATAGGGGAAAAAACAGAGTTTACAAATGTATAGTATGAAATGATATTTCCGGTTGGCAATGCGGAGATGGGGGAAGAGGATGGAAGCAAGAGGAAAAGGAGAAGGTTGTACGAATATATACATTCTTGGGGCCCGTTGGGGGTGCTTATAGATGAGTTAAGCTTCACTCTATACCCTTATCCACGATACTCTGCCAAACTCAAATTTTTTGACTCGTCCATGATCTTGTAGATTTTGCCCTCAATAACATGTGTAGAAAAAATGAACTTGGATTGAGTTTTTGAACAGTACCGCGTTGTGGAGTTTTTGAACAAACTACAAACCTTGAATGGAAATTAATGCCAATATCACAATAATAGTGGACAAATCTAAAATTGTACCAGCGATGAAGTTCAATCTTGAACTGAGAAGAAAGAATGCGATGTTATCCCCCACGTTGCAACCATTGACGTTTGAACATGTAAAAGTCTCACCCTAGAAAAATAAAAAGCTAATGTTATAAATCTAAAAACTGCAAGATTCTAAAAAAAAAAAAAAACAGAGAGAAAGTCTACCATATTCATTATGCGAATTGGTTTCCTCAATCAGATATTCCTTTCAGTGTAGTTCTACCTTCTACCTCACCTGCAAAAAAACAAACTTTTTACATTTGTATAGAGAAAAAGAGAGATAAAGATTAAGGGGTTACAAATGTCACTGTCATTATCATCATCTGTTAAACCATTCTTCACCTTTAAATTCTTCGACTAATGCTCCTTCGAAAAGAGAAATCTCTGTTCCTCATGCTAGTAAAATGTGTCCGCTGCCCATGGCAGAGGCACCATTGTCGCTCTTTTTAAAGTAATGGGTTTAATTTTTCCTTTTCCTTGTAATAAATCGATGCAAAGCAATTAGTTGAATCTAAATAAATTATGGGTGATGTTTTTATGTGATCCCTTCCATAGTCTTTTCACATTTATGATAAAGATTTGCCAAAATTATGGAGTAGTATTTCTAACTTTCCATATATTTTGCTTCTACAATTCTACAATTATATAGGAAAATCGGCAATTTCCTATATAAATCTTATATGGAACGGAAGTCGGCAATTTCCCAAGATTTACGTAGATGGCAAATCTTGCTCAATTATATATGGGAAGTGTTTTATTTTTTTTCCAATTCAGCCGAGATTTCCTTTTGAACGAAGATTACCACATATATCTTTGTCCAAAGAACATAAGTTATTTACTAAATTGCCATTGGTTTGTATGTGAAAGGTGGAGAAATTTGGACCGTTGGATTTGTTTGTATGGTTAGATAAAATATGTGTTAAAGAGAAATCTGAACCGTTAAGAAGGAATATTTCTAAAGATACCAGTCCTGTTTTATAATATAGATATAAATAATCCCAACAAGAAATAATCTAACTCGTTATTTACTTATTGGGAGAAAAAGAAAAAAAAAACCACCTAACATGGATCGGGCATGAGGGTTCCGGTGGAGAGTGGTGGTGGCAAACTGGCAAATCCAACTCCTAAGATTCCATCCCAATCGCACATGGGAGGAAATTATTTTACTAACTCTAGGCATGTGATAAAATCCCACAACATGTTTTATAAAAAAAATACCCTTTCTAAATTTTTTTTTTTTAAAGTTAAAAATTCATTGTTGAAACATGCATTGAGGACCCTTTTTTCAAGTTTGGTCTATTGACCAAATCACGAGATCCAAAGGTGATCCTAAATACTCCTTGGTATGCCTTTTCCTTCGTTTCCATCCCTCTGAAATGCAGAGTGGGATTTGTGCTGTCTCGGGGTATGTATGGAGAAAATTGATGGGGTGTATTTAGAAAGCACCCCAAACTAGAGGTCTAGGAGGGACACAAAAAACCAAATAAAGACAAGGAACCAGTTCCAGTCCTCTCTCCAGTTTGCATTTTTTTGGGCTCGTTCCGGGCCCGCACAATGATCCGAACTGTTCACTTTGTAGGTTTCGTTGAGGTCTTCAATCGCAGCAAAAATCATTTTGATCGAATATCGATCAGTACCTGATCGGGACACGATTATATTTGAAGATTGAGTTTTCTCAATAAGCCAACTAACACAACAATTGTATAAACATTTATCTTTGTACAGCATGTCGATATGGCATTCTATAATTGGTGATTGCAAAATAATTTCCACCAACTTAACAATGATATGTTGTGATATTGACATATTATACATATATATATAATTATACCCATTTTTGTGTTAGTAGGGTTACTCAATAAAAATACTCCCTCCGTCCCCCACTAAATTTGGTCCCATACAAAATTACGTGTAAATTTCAAACTTAAAAATAACATATTTACTAAAAGAATTTTTTGTACCATTCAAAAGATGTCGTCAATATCTATCAAACAAAATTCATATTGTAAAAATTATATATTTTGATAAGTACCTTATTATTAAGCTTAAAAATTAAACGTAATTTCGTAGAATCGTAATAACCTAATTTTATGTGACGGAGGGGGTAGTGTCTCTGGACAAAAGACGACTTCATTGGAGACAGGAAAGAAAGAAAAAAAAAGGGCATTGTGGAAGTATTTTAATTTAATTTCTAGGTATATCATTATGATGATAACAACAGGAGGCTTTTAATGCGGATTAAAAAAAGAAAAGAAAAGACAGGGGGCTTTTAAAATTGTGGAGGCTAGGGCAGGATCCGCTGGTCTCCTCTCCCGCGGCCCTGTTCAGTGCACAAAAGGGGTCAACGGCTGTTATTATCTCTCTTGTTGAGATGAGACATATTGGCAATTTTGTGTTGACATCATAGAACGAAGACCCACATGAGAACATACCAAAAGTCGTGGCATATTTTAAGTGCATTTCTGTTTTTCTTATCGTCAGATGTGGGTCCATTTTCGGTTTTGAGTTTTAAATCAAGGCCACCGCGTCAAGTCATTGTCGTTCTCGTCCTACTCTTGGTTGATGGATTGAGATTTGGGAGAAACTTTCATTGCCGAACGGGCACGGCATCAAGTCATTGTCGTTCTCGTCCTACTCTTGGTTGATGGATTGAGATTTGGGAGAAATTTTTCATTGCCGAGCGGGCATGGTGCCACGTGGTGCCGAGCACATCTCGGCTGTTCAAATGTGTTTTGGACGGTTCCGATTTGTTTGAACTTGAGGGGGTGTTTTGATAATTTTACACTTAAAAATTACCCAAACAGATTTGGGCCATCCGAAACACGTTTGGGAGGCTGAGATGGTGCTCGGCACCATGTGACACCGTGCCCACCCGGCACTGAAAAATTTCTCAAGATTTGGGGCCATCTTTGGAGATTTCAAACTTTGAGTGGTCAGACCGATTGTTCATCGGACCTAGCTCTCGTTCACATTGGGCTCCATCCAGTCTGGACTATTTGCGGACACTTTTCAAGTCAACAATAGTGATTGGAAATGTTAATTTTTAGAGATTGCCGAGAACACTGATCACGTTAAAACTAGGGTTATTCGGATACCGCTTGATGTGATTTCAAAATGCATTAAGCTTTACGTTCATATGTCAAATGGGTTGCAATCCTATTTTGCACAAATTTTTTTAAACAACATCAATTCATTTCAAAATCATATCAAATGGTATCCGATCAACTTGATTTTTGACTTGGTAAATGTTCTCGACAAACTGTAAAAAATGAACGGCTCAGATCATTGTTACGGGCCTAAAAAGGCCCACAAATGACCCAAATTAGATGGGAGCCGAGTCCTTGTTCTTTGACCTATGACAGCAAACAAGAGATTTTTATCCTCTTCGGTTCCCATTTTCAATGTCACAAAGATTCGATCGGTCGATGTGCATGTAAATTCACATAGACATAACTATCACAAAGAAAGAAAGAAAGAAATTCTAAGTTATTGGACCTGTTCATTTAGATAGGAAAAAAATAATTTTTTGATGACATTTTTATGGTTCAACAACAAGAAAAGTTGCGGAACTCACAATTTTAACTTTTTTATTTGAAAATACTTTCCTACAAAATAGATCATGCAAATGAAAAAAAAAAATCTTGCAAAATTTTTTGTCAACGTAACACGAGCGTAAAATAAGATTTCTTTCCCTATACTTCACTTATTCAACTAGACATATTAAATTTTAGTTATTTTGAATTCGTTATTCAGTCTACTATTATATTTTAGAAATACCGGATTATTATCTATTTCACCTTATCATATTAAAACCAATAATGATATAGGTACCGACGGCCGGAGAGGGAAATCGTACCGATCGGCAGCGCTGGGCCGTCTCCGGCCACCGGTCGGCCGATCCGAGCCGTCCAAAAATTCTATAAAAAAAAAAAACCGAGGGGCTTTGCGAGGGAATTAACGGCATCCGAGGTGTGTAGAGTGCTTGATTCAAGCACCTCTTTTTCATATATATATATATATGTATATATGGACGGCTCGGATCGGCCGTCCGATAGCCGGAGATGACCCGACACGACCGATCGGTACGATTTCCCTCCCGGCCGGTCTGTACTCATAGCAGTACTCAAGACTAGATGACCACAGGTTGATAATTCTTATGGGGCCCTCAAACTGGAAATAGTAAAAATTTCCTTTTCAACCCACTCTTTTTAACATTCTTCCAGAAAGCATGTTTTTGGTCAACATATATAAATTGTGATAACTTATGGAAAATTTTAAAATTAGCATAATGGATTAACAATAATAAATGTGTGAATATGTATTAAATAGTATAAAAAATATACAAAAATACATATTTTTCTTATCTTCTGGAGTGCTTATCGTCAGCCAAATGGACTGACAATAGTAAAACCGATGACTTATTATGCATTCATGACTGATATACTCACCCAGGGTTTCATAACTTTTCCAATGACCCCAATCACGTGGGACCAACTAAGAAAGTCATAATACGATACGTAATAAAAAAAAAAACCAAGAAAGTCATAATTGTAATAAGTTTGCTTTTGAATCTCTTTTTAAAATTCAGTATTCTTAAAGCACCCGCCACGTGATATTTCAGAAATTTTCTCTCCGGTACAGTACTATTGGGCAAAGAAGGCCGGTAGAATATCACTTGGCAGTTCTCCTTGCAAATAAAATTTTCTCCTAATTTTGGTGGTTGCAGTTATTTTACATCAATCTTGTTGTATGTATACTCTTTTGGACGCTTAACCGGCCCCCTAATCGAGATTTTACCGGAGTATTAATTAATCAAAAGAAATGGAGTAGTATTTAAATAAAGTGCACATGAAAGTACTAAAAGGATTTTATTTGTAAGCCCACCCTCTGTCAAGTTGCACTTTTCGTCTCTCTCTTTTATCTTCTTTTCATTCACATTGTGAATAAAGAGTGAAATGACAACAACAATCATTGATGTGTTATTGATTGTATCTGAAATACTCCATAATACTAACATGTCATTATATATACTAAATGATTGATGATTAAAAAATCTAAGGTCATCCACAGTGGTATAATTAAATGTCAATTGTTTTTAAAGTTTATAATAATGGTGTAAAAGATTACTCACAATGGTATAATCAAACTCAGCAACAACCTTAGAAATAATCAAATTTTGGATTTTGGATAACCAAAACTAACAACCTTTTTCAATAATCAAAATTTGTGGATCCTACATCACATAAGTTAACTAGTTCCAAATTTTGTATACACATTTGTTTCAACTAGTATTTTCTTCTTTCCTTCTTCGCCCACTCTTTTTTTGTTTTGGTTAAAAAAATAAAATTGAAGAATAAAAATTTTATGTAACCAAGCTTTTTCGCTACTTTATATCTTTTTCACTTCGCCAACAAACTATTTCTCTTTCTTTTCCTTTAAAAGTGAAACTCATATCTCTCGATCATCTACAACTCAATTCATCGTCGCCAGATTAAGGTGTTTCACTTTTCTTTCTTGTTTTTACTACCCACCTCTGAAAAAAAAAAGGAAAAAATTATAATAGGAGGGAAGGAAATCACCGATTTTTTTTTCAAAATTAAGAGAGGGAATCGATATATTTTAACTCATAAAAAACGTAAATGGAGGGAAGTGAATGACCGGAAACAGGGGGAAAGAGAATGAAATTGTAGTGGACCCCATATTTTGATTATGGACTAGAAGTGACCATAATGAAGCTTAACATTGTTAAACTTAGCAACCTCTTAAGTGAATAATCAAAAGCTGATGTGTCAACTTTTGGTTATCATTTTTTGATTATACCACTATGGATGGCCTAAAGCCCCGTTCCGGAACATAAAATAAGTATTTATTTTTTAAGAAGGTAATTTCAAGCTTAAAAATAATGTGTTTACGCAAATAATTTTTTACCAATATGGATCTTGTTTAATAGATCTCATCAAAATCTTTAATACGGTGCAAAAAAAATTTAAAAATTATTTTTCATTTACATTATTTTTGAGTTCGAAAATGTGAAATAAGCTGCATATTTTTTAAGAAGGTTTCTGAAACGGGGTCTAAGTCAACTAGAAAATAGGCATAATAAGGAAATCAAAATTAACTAAGAAACGTGAATAATAGGACCTACAAAACATGACACACAATAACAATTTGCTAACGTTGTGATTAGTGTATGGACTGTGAGCATTAGATTCTCTAAGAAAGAGCAAAAATAGGTGGTCGTAAACGAATAACGGTGATGATCAAAAGAAGAAAAATAAGGGCCCGTTCCATTAAGGGATCAAATAAACACTTATTTTTTAAAATAAAGGTGATATATTGTGATAGTATGCTTGTTTCATAAAATAGAAAATAAATAATTGTAAAAAATAAGAATCTTAGCAGAACGGAACGTAAATTTAGGACAAGTGATAATAATTAGGATACCGACACACCTTATACCTCATCTAATGTAAGTCGAATTCAAGACATTCATAAGTTCAATATTAATGGTATCAACTCTATTCCCATAAGATTTGAATCCACGTTGTTACTGCACATAAATTCAATAAACATAACCGTTCATGATACCATTATTCTCATTGTGAGTTCAACAGTCGTTAAACTTTAATGACATTAAACTTTGGCAAAAAATTTTAATTTTTGTTTGGTATGATTATTGCTCTAAAGTTTCTAATTATCAGTTCAGTTCCTTTTTTTTAATTAAAGACTCCGTCATACCTTTGGAAGAAACTATTGTTCTGGGGTGATTATAAAGTAGTAATTTTTCTGAACTCTGCTACACACAGATAATCTGTTAAGATTTCGTTGTGGGGCCCACCATGGGTCTCACACAAATAATCCGAGTCGTTCGTTAAATATAAATTATTTTTTCGAGGGTCTTTACTAAAAATCAGCTCAATCTGATACATATAGATGCTTAATCCGATACCTATAGATGCTTAATCCAATCGTCTAACTTTTCATTATCCTAAAATCTGAATGACAAGTTAGACGATTGGATCGAGCATTTATAGATATTGAATTGATCTGATTTTTGCATGGACCCTCAAAAAAATGTTTTACATTTAATGAACGGTTCAAATCATTTGTGTGGGCCCCGCAACAAAATATATGCACAATCTATGCACTAATACAAAGACTTTCTGGATTTTTTTTTCCTTTTGTCACTCGATAGATGTCTTGTCTAGCCTACCCTTGGGGATGAGAAAATGGTACGGCTAAGCGGCATACGGGTGGGACAAGAGCCCAAAGGATATCAACCACCACACCAAGTCACCAAACAATCGCACTCATCAACCCACACCAAACACTTGCGCGCCCTAGCGAAAATCGAATCCTCATCCTTTATGTGAGAAAGTGTCTAGGCTACAAATCTATTGACAGGTAGACGGTCGTAAAATTTAAAGAAACAAATGTGAATGCATACCCTATGGTTTTTTTGTTTGTTTTTCCTTGAAGCGCGTATTCTGAATTGGCACCACACGCCACACGGGGAGAAAATTTTGCTACCTTAGCTTTTAAGTAATGTCAAATTAAAGGTCCAACGCAACTCTTTATTCGCCCGAAAACCGATGAAGCTTTCCTTCTTCGATTTTGAATGCGTCAACTGATTCGGACTTTTGTTTTTGACATTATACAAAAGGAAAAGTAACGGCATCCTCGACAGAGACGCGACGGTCCCGTGCTGTAGGGTTTTTTTTTCCGGTCTCCTCGTCGATGATCATCGAAATTAATTTATTTTTTTCAACTCCGTCGGAAGAAAATGATTGCGCCAGATATTATGTTTTCAAAACAAATATTTGTGATGGAAAAAATGCGGTTCGATCTGGTGAGAATGGTAGCCGTTCAACGTGATATTTTAACATAACTGCTCATTAACGGGTATTAGAAAGTAAGTCGACATGATGATTGAAATGGATATATTATAATAGCTCACAAAGGGCTGAACAAGTTTTTTATGGAGAGATATTTACCACACGCAAAAAAAGAGTTACGGAGAGACCAGAGACGGATTCAGAAATGTTGTTTAGTAAGGGCACCTTGTTAATCATAGTGGCGAAAATTTACTTTTCTAATTAACCACAATAAGATCGTTACATAATTAAGGCATGCAATGCAAACTACAAAAATATATAACACATACTTTCACTTAAATTATGTAAAAATAAGCATAAAATCTCAGACAAAATTTGAGAGTATGTTTTACATGTACATCGACAAGTTTTAGAATGATCGATATAGTTTTATTAATGATATTATTTTAAAATATTACTCTTAGACGGTTAAAAATAAGTACAATTAAGAAAGAATCAATCTAAGTAGACAAATAGTTCGAAAATCAACAAGTATAAATGCACCGTATGACGAAATTGAAACATAAAACTAGTTTTATATGTATATTTTCAAGATATATGCACTTGTTTATGTGTAATAGCCCACTTAATTTCATAATTATGTAAAATATACGAAAATATAACAAAATTATTTTAATTTCAAGCCTTTTCCGTCCCTGGGAGATACCCGAAAGAATCCTATCCCAAATGAAAAACTAAATAGAGACGACACACTTATTTAAAGTTGTTATATGCTTCACTTAAAAATTTAGATCACAGCTGTAATGAGATAAACTTTGGCTTTACTCATTACAATTTAAATTTAATCTCTAACAAATCGAGCTTAAAAAACTTGATTCATTTTGTGTCCTTTAAATTTAATCTCTAACAAATAGAGATAATTCACTTAAACTGAAGAAAAATGGATAAGATTTGTTAATTTTGAACTATAATATACTGGCTTGGCTTCTCATCGGTCTCTCCAAGGGAATGCACCGTGAAATTAGAATTATTTGTGGCTCACGAAAATCATCCGAGTCGTGCATTTTTTAATGTTATCGACGACATCAGCTATGTTTAAATCATGTCGATATGGTTTTTAAAGATATGAATGCACAATTCATTTTTTAATATTACGCGTAGTCAAAGACAACTTGCTAGCATTTTGAACTAATCAATTTTCGAAATTCATTTAAACTAAACAAAAAAACACGTTGAGATATTGGTTTGAATGATACCCGATCAATATTAATTTTTCTATATTAAATGTTCACGGTGAGATTCAAAAGTTGTGATTTCAATAATTGTAGTAGGCTGTGTAGAACACACAAATGAGTCAAATGACTCCAGGTGAAGATGTTCTCCATCTTTACAAGTGATAGAAAAGAAAATGAATTCTCTGCAGGTTGCCGGAGAACTGCACTCTGTAAAACCCACCCATGTCCCAACCCATGATCAAGGACGGAATCAGGATTTTATCTTAATAGTGGCGAAATGTATATTAAAAAAATTTAGTGGTGGCGAGACTATATAAGTTGGGCATAATTTTTTTTTACATATAATAATTGCATTTTCTAAAATTCTTACTAGACTCCCCCGATCCCATCCTTGTCCATGATGCTGATGTGGCATGGGCCCATATTAGTTTTAAGTTTTAAAAAAAAAAAAAAACCCCTCTCTTCTCCTTCCACTTCCACGGATTCAACCCCGCCTCCACGGCTCCACACCCTCTTCCGACCAAAGACCACCACTCCACCAAACTCCACAGATTCGCACCCCCCATCCCCCAGACTTCATTCCGCCCACCGGACCGGTCCCCCACAGTGGCGAAGTAATTCGTTCATGGAGATATTAGTGCTTCTACCGCTTTCTTTCGTTTGTATGTAGCATTGTTAGGTAATTTATGGGATTTCACTGGTGATGGAACAAGAATAGGATAACAAGAACCAGAACCAAACAAAAAATGGATTACACGAGTTTAAATGCGAATAAGATAACAAGAACCAGGACCAAACCCATAAAGTAGATGCCCACCTTTATTTTGACATTTCATTAAAAAAATCGGATACAAGTAAACAACCTCCTCTCTTCAGCTCTTAGATTTGAATCCATGGCACAGGCTCCATTTTGATTCGGTTTAAGCTTATTTTCCCAAATCTGTGAGTCGGCTCATCGAAAATATGGGGTTGGAGTGTTAGATAAAAAATTATTTTAGGGTTTTGTTTATTTTAATATGGGAACCAACAGTGGCGGCTCCTGAAATAGTATTTGGTAGGGTGTTCAAAAAACATATTAATCAGCTAACTTTGTTTAACAAGACTGAAATGTTAGTATAAACATGGGTTGCTAGGCATTCAAATGTGATTTTTTTTTTTTGATATCTTAAGTGTCTAGGTCTGTTTACGCACACATCGATTAATCATGTGGCTCAATTTCACCGCCCAATTGCATAGAGCCCTATTAAAACTGAATAAAGTGTTCAAATCTGAGTTGATTTTTGACTCCCTCATGTTGATGAGTGTTTAAACTTTGTTTGGTTGGGTGTTCAAAATAGGGGTAAAATGAAAATACATGCTACCCAATGCACCCCATAAAATTTCTAGGGTGTTCAAGTGAATACCCAAGCTCCAAAGTGGAGCCGCCTCTAGGAACGAAATTGACAAAGAGAGATCCCTTGTTGTAAACCTGTGGAGTTAGGTGGAGGAGTGGTGGGCCGTTGGTCGGAAGCGAGAGGCTGGAGGTGGGTTGAATCTGTGGAAGAAGTGGACGTGGGGCACCCGTCCGGCTATCAAAATGAAGTCTGAGGGGGTGGGAATCTGTGGAGTTTGGTGGTGGAGTAGTGGTTGTTGGTCGGAAGAGAGGGTGGAACCGTGGGAGATGGGTTGAAACTTGAAACCGTGGAAGTGGAAGAAGAAGAGAGGGTTTTTTTTGTTTTTTGTTTTAAACTTAAAGCTAACATGCGGCTCATGCCACGTTAGCATCATGGGTTGGGTTGGGGCAT
This sequence comes from Rhododendron vialii, assembly GCF_030253575.1. Taxonomy (NCBI): domain Eukaryota; kingdom Viridiplantae; phylum Streptophyta; class Magnoliopsida; order Ericales; family Ericaceae; genus Rhododendron; species Rhododendron vialii. Next base: position 30,660,054 of record NC_080562.1, on the reverse strand, counting down.
GGGTGAGTTTCCTAGTACCTAGACTTATTGTTTGCCGCCCCCTCCTCCGGGCTCAGGGGTTTTTTTTTTTTTATATAAAAATGGGGAGTGTTTTGTCATTTTCATTTTTGTTAATGCTACATTCTTTATATCTTTATTAGATGATTTATTTTATAAGAGAAGGGAAGTGACATTAACAAAAAGGGGAGTGACAAAATCAATTCCTGTAAATCAAAATGGTGTCCGGTATAGAACCCAAAAAGATTCAATTGTAAGTTTTTTTTTTTTTAACTACGATCACATACAACTTGGTATTCAATTAACGCGATTTTAAAATATACTTATGGGTTTCAACGAGATTTACAATATGACTGGATCTAATTACTATTAAACTAGGTCCGACAAGGAGCCGGAAAGTTTTGGAATGTCTGGCAAACTGCCGAGAAGGGTGCCGAAGAAAACCGCCCAAATCGCAAAATAGGTCAAATTTGGAGTGAACCGTCCTATTTGGTCTGGTTCTACAGTTCATTAGTCAAGTTATGGTTTAAAAAAAATAAGAACTGTTAATTTTGGTTTAGTTATTTACATCGCCAGTACAAACGTTTATGGCAAATGCTAAAATCAGCCCAGAGGGTGGATGATAGTGAGATACACGCGCCCACTTTTCCATAAAATTTGTCGTCAGTTCAGTACACCTATCAAGGGGTACTGAAATGATTATCTTTCAGACTTAAATGACCAAATTAACCCCAAACCACTACTCCCCTCCCCTAGCAAAAGATAGGAGTAGTACGGGGGCTATTTTTTTTTTCGAAAATTTTTCTTTTTCCCTACACAAAGTACACCTATTTGGAGACCCATCCCCATCCCCGTAGAATTCACAAGTTAACCCACTTCACTTCGACGTTCCCTTCCATTTGTTCTCAGTTTTTTCTAAATGTATTCAATATTTGAAGGAGACTAATATTGACACTTCAAAAATTGATGCAGACTTTAAAAAATTATTTGACATTTCAAATTCTTTGGGTGAGATCTAAGTGGGGCAAATAAGGGGATCAATACTTCACTGACCCGCTCAATTTTTGAGCGGCTCCGTCGGGACTCTAAAGGGTGATTTGGATTGAAAAGTAGAATAACAATATTTTTTTGTCTCTATTTAAAAAAAAATCGCATTTGTTAGTTTTGTATCAAACTTATGTGACTTATTGATTCATCTCGGTAAGAAGAATCGGAAAAGTAAAAAATAAAAAATAAATAAGTAAAAAAAAAGTTGTCTTATTGGCTTATTTTTGTTTTTATTTAAAAAATTATGAGTTTCGATCAAATTTTTTTACTTTTTCAATTAAGTCACAAAATTTTGACGCAAAGCAAACAAATGCAATTTTTTTTGAATGAGAACAAAAAAAAATAGTCACTCAACTTTTTAATCTAAACCTACTCTAAGTGACCTACCTGCCCATCGGTACTGTATGAATTTCGCCAAGGAAATTGATTTTAGCACTCTAAAAATTGATGGAGAGACTCCAAAACGATGACGTTTGTGTATCAACACAGTTTAATTTTGAAGTCCCTTCATCAATTTTTAGAGTACCAAAATTACAATCCATTCGCCAATCTATATTATAAACAGAGTGGTTTTCATCGAAAATGTCTATACATATAAACATAGATGCATCTACAGTCGTTCAATTGTATTTAGTGAGGGTTATAGCCGTTGGATTAAAGGAATGAAAGTTTTTTAATGTATTAACCTAAAGAATGAATGAAGGTTTCCTAATGTATTAACCTACACACACACACATATATATATACACACCACGGATCCAATGAGGGATCCCTTACCAGTCTACCGTGCGGACCTCCCATTTTCCGATCGAATTGCGACGATCCGAGCCGCTCAATGTGTTCAGAACATGATTTTAAGGGTACTCGTGAGAAATCAGCAAAAAAAATGATCGGGAAGGGCTTGATCTGAGCAGTTTTTACTGAACCGTTCAATAAAAAACTGCTCGGATCAAGCCCTTCCCGATCATTTTTTTTGCTGATTTCTCGCGGGTACCATTAAAATCACGTTTTGATCACTTTGAGCGGCTCAGATCGTCCCAATTCGATCGGGAAATGGGAGTCCCGCACGGTAAGCCCGTGCGGGATCCCTCAAGGGAACCGGACTCTCTCTCTCTCTATATATATATATATATATATATATATATCTTTCTCTCATAAATTGCTCCCATTAAGCTATTGTATTTAAAACCACCCATTAAGACATTATTCAAATGAAAATCAAAGTCATATATAACTTTTGTACAAAATCGAAATCAAAACCTCCGAGACACCAAAATCAAAGCCAGCATTCTTTTTTCTATTTCTAAGCTGTCAAACGTATATCACGGAAATCACCGAAAATAAAATTTTCTATACATCGTTCATATCATTTTCACATTTTACTTCTTTACTTTCTTTACACAAACACAAACCCCCCCCCACCAAAAAAAACTTAAACTACCCATATTTCCTTTTCATTAAGATTGTGATGTTTATCAATGGATATATTGCGTTATTGTTTATCGCATAGTTGAATTTGTTGGACACGAGTTTGTATATTGCAAGAAAGTTTAGTATTAATTTGTGTGTGGTGATTGTTTGAGCTGTATATTACACGCAAGTTCAGTATTTATTTTTGTGTGCTGATTGTTCGAGCCGTACCTTCAGGCACGGGCATACGCTAGTTCACTTATAAGAGCATCCACAATGGGTTTGTTAACTAGTATGTTAATTGTGTGTGTTAAGATTTAACAAACAAAATTTTATTTTTTGTGTCACAATGCTTGTGTGTTAGAGTGTACTAGAGTGTGCTAAATGTAGTAGTGTGTTAGTATGGTTATCAAGTTTAGCAAAGAAGTTAACAAACAATAAGTGGGTCCTATCCCTATAAATTCAAACTTCAACCATAAAACATAAATGCCCACACTACTTTCTTTTTTGAAAATTTACCGTTAGCTTGATTTACCATTGCCTTTTTCATTGTTTTTCTATATATGCGTTGAATACCAAAAGTTAGAATAAAGGCAAAATAGGCAATGAGATTTCATGCTCTAAACATAATTCTTTTAAATGGGAAGTGGAGTGGCAGGAACATGGCCGTTGGCCTTTCCTTCATTATAGAAAAATGACGTTGGTGACATATAGTCATTGTAAAAGTTTTTATTGTAGCCGTTGTTTTGATATATTATTTTAAAGAGTTAACACACTCCTAACTAACCCTTTGAGGTACTCATATATATACTAACACACTTTTAAGTTAACACACACTTGTAGAATCCATTTTTTATTCTAACACATACTTTAACAAATATTTTGATACACAAATATAACGCACTCACTGCGAATGCTCCAAGTCCCTAAGATTAACATGAAAGTAAAGGGTATGGTTGTTAGCTCAGAAGGAAGAGGCTGAATGACATATTTTAAATAGGGTAAAAAAAAATAGAAGACTGGGGCTATCAGCTATACATCTAAGAATAATGCTACTCATATAATGATCCAAATATAATAATTTTTAAAATCTCTTATATATATGTGGAATTCATATATAATAGTGTGTATAGAGCCTATATATACGTGAGAAATTGTATTTGGTGTTCTGTGAGTATCATTTTTAGAAAAATTTTAAAATCAACTCAATAGGCTGACGATAGTAGGTGTGTAAATGTGTATTAAAAGATATAAAAAGTGCACAGAAATACATATTTTTTTTATTTTTAATGTGTTTATCGTCAGTCCAATGAACTGAAAAATAGCAAGACGGTCATTTTTATTATGCATCGGTGGACGAGAAAGTTTAATTTTAGTCATAATAGCACAGCCGTTTAAAAAAATACAAACGTCAGACTTCAGCACTTTTAATGATCGAAGAGAACTAAAGGAGAAATTATTCGGTGCCCCAAAGGCAACGCCAGGTGTCGCCTCCCACCTGTTTTTTTTTTTATTTTATCCGCATGTGCCTCCACCTTAAATATCTATTGACACGCGTTTTCTTCTCCCCTGTCCCACTAGACACAACCTTTTCTCTAAAATTAAGTGTTTCAAATTTCAATACTTTTGAATGGGTGAGAAGATTTTATTTTTTTATCATTTAATTCTAAAATGTCATAATTAAATTTTGACTATAAGGCTCTCGTTGATTAACCCTAAGAAAGTCGTAGAATCAAATATCTCTTAGGACTAACCAACGAGAGCCTTAGAGTCAAAATTTAATTATGACCCTTTAGAATTAAATGATCAGATAAATAAAATCTTCTCACCCATTCAAACGGATTGAAATTTGGAATACTTAATTTTTCAACCTTCAATTTATATATTAAAAAATATAGTTAAAAAATTAAGTGCTTCAAATTTCAATCCGTTTGAATGGGTGAGAAGATTTTATTTATCTGATCATTTAATTCTAAAGGGTCATAATTAAATTTTGACTATAGGGCTCTCGTTGATTAACCCTAAGACAGTCGTAGAATCAAATATCTCTTAGGACTAACCAACGAGAGCCCTAGAGTCAAAATTTAATTATGACCCTTTATAATTAAATGATCAGATAAATAAAATCTTCTCACCCATTCAAACGGATTGAAATTTGAAGCACTTAATTTTTTAACCATATTTTTTAATATATAAACTGAAGATTGAAAAATTAAGTGTTCCAAATTTCAATCCGTTTGAATGGGTGAGAAGATTTTATTTATCTGATCATTTAATTCTAAAGGGTCATAATTAAATTTTGACTCTAAGGCTTTCGTTGGTTAGTCCTAAGAGATATTTAATTCTACGACTTTCTTAGGGTTAATCAACGAGAGCCTTATAGTTAAAATTTAATTATGACATTTTAGAATTAAATGATAAAAAAATAAAATCTTCTCACCCATTCAAAAGTATTGAAATTTGAAACACTTAATTTTAGAGAAAATGTTGTGTCTAGTGGGACAGGGGAGAAGAAAACGCGTGTCAATAGATATTTAAGGTGAAGGCACATGCGAATAAAAAAAAAAAAAAAACAGGAGGGATGCAACACCTGGCGTTGCCTTTGGGGCACCGAATAATTTCTCGAACTAAAGAAATCCTAAAGGACAACCAATGTCAGAGTACCAGACCTCTCTCCCATTGCAGCAAAAGATTAAAATATACGGAATCCTCGTTCATATGCTACGCCCATTAGGTTGACGTATTTCATCTAAATTAATTATATCACGTCACGTTGTAAAACAGTAATTTTAATCAAATAAAATATGATGACGTGATGTAATATAATTAATTTAAATCAAAAGAACAAATATTTATATCGATGGTATAAATAATTTATTCTCTTTCCATTAAAAAGGGTAAAAGAGAACTAGTCCAAGTAATAGCCGAAAAATCAAGCCGTTAACGATCCAACGCGCTCACCTTCACCCAGTTTCTCCACCCTTCTGAGTTCTGACCTTCCAATGATTTCCGTCGCACGTTACCTTCCCTCTCCTCTGCACCCCCACTCTCATCAAGGAGAAGTCTCACACCCCTTCCCCCCCCCGCCCCCTCTCTCTCTAGATTCTCGCCCTTAATCCCATCCGCATTCTCAAACCCAAAACCCCAATCACACTCCCGCAGTTACTCAAAAAAAAAACGAAGAACAAATCCCACCCACCAGATCTGCTCGCCCCATGAGCCTCCGGCAGCGCCCGCCGCCGGTCCAACCCCAAAACCCCGGTCCAACCCGCCCACCAGAAGAAGACACCCCATACAACATCATCCCCATCCACAACCTCCTCGCCGACCACCCCTCCCTCCGCTACCCAGAGGTCCGCGCCGCCGCCTCCGCCCTCCGCTCCGTCGGCGAGCTCCGCAAGCCCCCCTTCACCCCATGGCCCCGCGACGGCGACCTCCTCGACTGGCTCGGCCTCTTCTTCGGCTTCCAGCGCGACAACGTCCGCAACCAGCGCGAGCACCTCGTCCTCCACCTCGCCAACGCCCAGATGCGCCTCTCCCCTCCCCCCAACAACATCGACTCCCTCGACCCCTCCGTCCTCCGCCGCTTCCGCCGCAAGCTCCTCGGCAACTACTCCGCCTGGTGCTCCTACCTCGGCCGCAAGTCCAACGTCTGGATCTCCGACAACAACCGCCGCGAGTCCGACCACCGCCGCGAGCTCCTCTACGTCTCCCTCTACCTCCTCATCTGGGGCGAAGCAGCCAACCTCCGATTCGCCCCCGAGTGCATTTGTTACGTCTTCCATAACATGGCCATGGAGCTCAACAAGATCCTCGAAGACTACATCGACGAGAACACTGGCCGGCCCGTCCTCCCTTCCATTTCCGGCGAGAACGCGTTCTTAAACCGCATCGTCAAACCGATTTACGTGACGATTAAAGCTGAGGTGGAGAACAGTAGGAATGGGACTGCGCCGCACTCGGCGTGGCGGAATTATGATGACATAAACGAATATTTCTGGAGCAGGAGGTGTTTTTCGAAGCTCAAGTGGCCTTTTGATTTGGGGTGCAACTTCTTCGTGACGTCGAGGAAGGGAAAGGGCGTGGGGAAGACTGGGTTTGTGGAGCAGAGGTCGTTCTGGAACTTGTTTCGGAGCTTCGATAAGCTGTGGGTGATGCTGATCTTGTTCCTCCAGGCCGCCATCATCGTGGCCTGGACGGGGGAGAAGTACCCCTGGAATGCGCTGGAGAGTCGGGACGTTCAGGTTAGCAGTGGCGGAGGGATCATTATATTTTAGTAATTGGAGTATTTACAAGTTTTACGATAGTCTTGTTTCTTTTTCTCTATCAATAGAACCGACAATGCAATTCGAATTTGGAGATTCAGAAATGAAATTTGAAAAGAGAAATCTATTCTTTCTAATTGGAGCAGGATTGCTAAATATTGTGTTTTAGTTCCTTAATCCGCTGAGACAATTCATGCATTTGGTTTGAGTTGTGAGTAACTTTATTACTAAATATGTTAGTTTTGCATTATTTGTAGAACAAAATCTTTTATATTATTCCAGCAATATTGCTTATCACAATTTTTTTGGGTTGAGGTGTGTTAGAAAAGGTGCCAACTAACCATGATTCCTGGCTATGCCATTACAGGTTAGGCTCCTGACCCTGTTCTTTACGTGGAGTGGGATGAGGTTCCTCCAATCTTTGCTCGATGCCGGGATGCAGTACAGCCTGGTCTCGTGGGAGACAATGTTTCTCGGGGTCAGGATGGTGTTGAAGAGCGTGGTTGCAGCCACGTGGATTGTGGCGTTCGGGGTTTTCTACGCCCAGATTTGGACGCAGAAAGAGCATGATAGGGGGTGGTCTAGCGCTGCCAACAAGAGGGTGGTCAATTTCTTGGAGCTGGCATTGGTTTATGTGCTTCCTGAGATTCTAGGTCTTGCTCTCTTTATCTTGCCCTGGATTAGGAATTTCCTGGAGAATACCAATTGGAGGATCTTCTACTTGTTGACTTGGTGGTTTCAGAGCCGCCCGTTTGTGGGCCGTGGACTCAGGGAAGGTCTAGTGGACAATGTGAAGTACTCATTGTTCTGGATTCTAGTGCTTGCTACCAAATTCTGCTTCAGTTACTTCCTCCAGATCAGGCCCATGATTAGTCCAACAAAGGCCCTCTTGAATCTGAGGGATGTGACGTACGATTGGCACCAGTTCTTTGGTCACAGCAACAGGTTTGCGGTCGGCTTGCTGTGGCTCCCCGTGGTCTTGATTTACTTCATGGATTTGCAGATTTGGTACTCGATCTATTCCTCGTTCGTCGGAGCAGCAGTTGGGTTGTTTGCCCATTTGGGTGAGATACGGAACATGGAGCAGTTGAGGTTGAGGTTCCAGTTCTTTGCCAGCGCAATGCAGTTTAACCTCATGCCCGAGGAGCTGCTTTTGAATGCCAGGGGAACCATTAAGAGCAAGTTCAAGGATGCCATCCATCGGCTGAAGCTGAGGTATGGTCTCGGTAAACCCTTTAAGAAGCTTGAATCGAACCAAGTAGAGGCTAACAAGTTTACCTTGGTATGGAATGAGATAATCACCACGTTCAGAGAGGAAGACATTATAAGTGATCAGGACGTTGAGTTGTTGGAGTTGCCTCAGAATACGTGGAAGGTTAGTGTTATCCGCTGGCCTGCTTTACTCCTCTGTAATGAGCTGCTGCTTGCCCTGAGCCAGGCCAAAGAGTTAGTAGATGCACCTGATAAATGGCTTTGGTACAAAATATGCAAGAACGAGTACAGGCGGTGCGCTGTTATTGAAGCTTATGACAGTGTCAGGCACCTGTTGCTGGCTATTATCAAGCGCGACAGCGAGGAACATTCCATTGTCGCGGTTTTGTTTCAAGAAATCGATCAGGCGATTCATATTGAGAAGTTCACAAAGACGTTTAAGATGGTGGTTCTTCCTCGGATCCATGAAAAGTTGATAGCTCTTCTTGGGCTGTTGATCAAGCCCAAGAAAGACATTAACAAGTTGGTGAATGTTGTACAGGCACTCTATGAGATTGTCATTAGAGACTTTTATAAGGAGAGTAGGAGCATGGAGCAGCTGAGGGATGATGGTTTGGCTTCACGTAGGCCTGTTTCAAGCGAGGGGTTGCTTTTCGAGAATGTCATTGAGTTGCCTGAAGAAGATAACGAGACATTTTACCGCCAGGCTAGGCGATTGCATACCATTCTTACGTCTCGCGACTCTATGCACAATGTCCCCACAAATCTCGAAGCAAGACGCCGTATCGCTTTCTTTAGCAACTCCCTCTTTATGAACATGCCCCGTGCTCCCCAAGTTGAGAAAATGATGGCTTTTAGTGTATTGACCCCTTACTACAATGAAGAAGTGATTTACAGCAAAGAACAGCTTCGAACCGATAACGAAGATGGGATTTCCATTTTGTATTACTTGCAGACCATTTATGCGGATGAGTGGAAGAACTTCTTGGAGCGCATGCGCCGTGAGGGAATGACGAATATCGAAGAGCTATGGACGACAGAGAAGCTCAGGGATCTTAGGCTTTGGGCATCATACAGAGGCCAGACGCTCTCTCGCACGGTGAGGGGAATGATGTATTACTATCGTGCTCTTAAATTGCTGGCTTTCCTTGATTCTGCATCAGAGATGGACATCAGGGACGGATCGAGGGAACTTGCTTCAATGAGGCGAACCGGCAGTATGGAAAGGTTCGGATCAGCTAGGGTCGGTATGGATGGTTTTGGATCAGCTAGGTCATCATCTATGAGGAGCTTGAGTAGAGCAGACAGTGTAGTGAGTGTGTTGTTCAAAGGCCATGAATATGGGACTGCTTTAATGAAATACACTTACGTTGTTGCTTGCCAAATATATGGGACCCAAAAGGCGAAAAAAGACCCCCATGCTGAGGAAATTCTGTATCTGATGAAAGACAACGAGGCTCTTCGAGTGGCCTATGTTGATGAGGTTTCTTCTGGGAGGGAGGAGAAAGAGTATTACTCTGTTCTTGTGAAGTACGATCAGCAGTTGGAGAAGGAAGTGGAGATCTACAGGGTGCAGTTGCCTGGTCCCTTGAAGCTAGGAGAGGGGAAGCCTGAAAACCAGAACCATGCCCTTATCTTCACTCGAGGTGATGCGGTTCAGACTATTGACATGAACCAAGATAACTATTTTGAGGAAGCTCTCAAGATGCGGAATCTGTTGGAGGAGTACAGGCAGTATTATGGTATCCGGAAGCCCACCATCTTGGGAGTTAGGGAACATATTTTCACTGGCTCTGTCTCCTCACTTGCGTGGTTTATGTCGGCTCAAGAAATGAGTTTTGTGACCTTGGGACAGCGTGTGTTGGCAAACCCCTTGAAAGTTCGCATGCATTATGGGCACCCGGATGTTTTTGATAGATTCTGGTTCTTGACTCGCGGAGGGATAAGCAAAGCTTCCAGAGTGATTAATATCAGCGAGGATATTTTTGCCGGTTTTAATTGCACGTTGCGAGGTGGCAATGTCACCCACCATGAATACATCCAAGTTGGCAAGGGGAGGGATGTTGGCTTGAATCAAATAGCCATGTTTGAAGCCAAGGTTTCAAGTGGAAACGGCGAACAAGTCCTGAGTAGAGATGTTTACAGGTTGGGCCACAGGCTTGACTTCTTCCGGATGCTGTCCTTTTTCTACACTACCGTGGGTTTCTTTTTCAGCACACAGATGATAATCCTGACGGTTTATGGCTTCCTGTGGGGCCGGCTTTATCTAGCTCTCAGTGGCATTGAGGCTTTTGCATTGGCTGAAAACAACAACAATGCACTTGGTGCAATCTTAAACCAGCAGTTGATCGTCCAACTAGGTATATTCACTGCTCTACCGATGATTGTGGAGAATACTCTTGAGCAAGGATTCCTTGGAGCCATCCGGGACTTCATAACAATGCAGCTTCAGCTGTCATCTGTATTCTATACCTTCTCAATGGGAACTCGGGCCCACTACTTTGGTAGAACTATTCTTCACGGCGGTGCAAAGTATCGAGCAACTGGGCGTGGTTTTGTGGTGCAGCACAAGAGTTTTGCGGAAAATTATCGACTTTATGCTCGGAGTCATTTTGTAAAGGCAATTGAGCTTGGGTTGATACTCATAGTGTACGCTTCATACAGCCCAGTAGCTAAGGACACCTTTGTTTACATAGCATTAACCCTCACAAGTTGGTTCTTGGTGGTGTCATGGATCATGGCTCCATTTGTTTTCAATCCTTCAGGTTTTGACTGGTTGAAGACGGTTTATGATTTTGGCGACTTCATGGATTGGATTTGGAACCGTGGTGGTGTGTTTGCAAAATCGGAACAGAGCTGGGAACAGTGGTGGTATGAGGAGCAGGATCATCTGAGAACTAGTGGTCTTTGGGGAAAGATACTGGAAATAATCCTAGACCTCCGGTTTTTCTTTTTCCAGTATGGGATTATATACCAGTTGGATATTGCGGCTGATAGTAAAAGTATTGCTGTTTACTTGCTCTCTTGGATCTATGTGGTCGTGGCTGTCGTCATCTACGTAATTATAGCTTATGCTCGAGACAAGTACTCTGCGAGAGAACACATCTACTATCGGATGGTTCAGTTTCTTGTTATTGTTCTTGCCATTCTTTTGATCATCGCCTTGCTGGAGTTCACCCAGTTCACTTTTGTGGATCTTTTCACAAGTCTTTTGGCATTCGTTCCTACTGGGTGGGGATTCCTTTTAATAGCCCAAGTACTCCGTCCGTTTCTGCAGAAGACCATGATTTGGGAGATTGTTGTTTCTCTGGCTCGGATGTATGAGATCATGTTTGGAGTAATTGTTATGGCTCCTGTGGCAATATTATCGTGGATGCCTGGGCTCCAGTCAATGCAGACGAGGATTCTTTTCAATGAAGCTTTCACTAGGGGCCTGAAGATATTCCAAATTTTGACAGGGAAAAAATAATAAGACTTGTGAGTTGAGGTATTGTCTATAACCTGGTCCATTCTTCAATGGATTCTTTTTCTGTTTTATACACGTCACTGTTCTTTTATGTTCTGTTCTTTTATGTTTGGATTTTATTCCCGTTAGTAGAAAACTGTTTTCCGTTGACAAAAGTTCTTATTCTGGAATTTGTTTTTGATGCAAGCAGATATTTTAGTTTCTTCAAAAGCCGACTCCTCCGATGTTGAAGCTTGTGTAGAAAGAGCTTTTCCTTTAGTCATGGAAACCTAGTATTTAGGAAACTATTAACATTCAGTTCATCTTGTAAGGCCTTTAGGGAATTCGTTGGGTTTTTTGTAGTTGGATGGGAAACTGATAGGTTCGACCAATTATGAAGTGGAGTAAGTATTGGTTCTCTTTGTTGAATGACTTAGTTTGGCCAGGGTTTTTGGGAAAATGCTTCTCCCGAAAGTCTGAACATCACCCATGGCAATCATATACCTTGCTATGTTGGGTGCAACCCTAATTGCCGCGTTTGATATCTGAAATTCAGAATTAAAGTGCTGTAGTCCAATGTCTTAGTCTCACACTTGTGGTCTAGTGATTGGTCTTTGGAACAACTTTCTAGTTGATTTTTGGTAACCTCATGGTGTCGTTTAGGGGTTAAGTGTGAAAGTTTGTGGTACTTGCTTGTTAGGTTGAGGTTTTAACAGTTATAGTCGAAGTTGGACCCAAATAAGACTCTGATCAAAGGCGAAATAAGGGAAAAATTATGTTTAAGCATTGATTTCTGCAACTTCCAGAAAATAAGTTGAGTCTGGAAGTCTAGCCCGGTTTACACAAATAAGGCGACCAAAAGCACTGAAACATGATATATAAATCCTCCTGAAACATTCTTCCGAAAAGAGAAACAGCGTAGATGTAATTATTAGCTAAACAAACGTGAAGTACATGGGAATAAAGCAAACCTCTAAGACAAGTATTTTACTCAGCAACTATCTCAGATACAGTTAGCTTCTGGTTGCAATCACCTTTAGGCTGGGAAAGATTACAAATGACATTCATTCTTTCAACATATTCATTTGATTTGAATCCTGGATTCCTTAATATGAAGGATGCCTCAAAATAGCCCTGCACCTTGGGTTAGTCACTGTCTCTGACCTAATCATACAGCTTAATTGAAGAAATCGTGCACCCTAAATATTATTTCATCCCTCTTGCAATATAAAATACCCACCTTTCCCCTAAATATGCTCCGGCCCTTAATCACACAAACCCACCTATCCACAACAAAGACTTTTAGTGACTGTTGAGCTAAAGTTTTAGTGGTTACTGTATTTTTTATTTTTCAAATGTGTTCTCAGCGAAGGTCTCTTCACTAGTTTGTGACTTTTTTAATAGGCAGTACATGAACATCTATGCTCTAAGGTTTGAAGTGGTGCTTTGTTGTGATGTGATTATGCCTTCATATGAGCTACCATTTGACTCCCTAAGATCTAGTGGACACTATGGGAGGGTGGGCGATTGGGATTTCCCTAGGATTTAGGATGCGTTTGACATGTCTGGCCGGACATGCACCATTTAAGTATATGCATTAGTAGTTGCCATTGCATAATAAGTATGCATGAGAGTTGAGACAACCCCTTATTCTATTTATGCATTTGTACCACTAGTAGTTTTTAAACACCATTTTGCCTACAACGAGGTAATATGGTATCTGAAAAAAATCTAGTCGTATTCTACTATTTCCTTGGATATGTTTGTTACATAAAACTGAGATGTGGCAAGTACCTACTCCCGAAATCCATACCCTTGGCCATGTTAGATATATTCTTTTGGTTTCACAATACTTGCGGTAAGGTAATAAATCTTTGGGATGATGTTAGGCTTTCATGCATACATCTGAGGGACAATTAGACAAACCGCCGTAGAGGTTTTTAACAAGGGCCTACCCCACTGGATTGGATGTTCTTTAATTTTCTGACTATATGCATTACCTTCCTTCCATTAGCTTCTGAGCGGCAAAGGGAGCTTGACTTACAGTTTCCCAAATGGATCTGAATTCACCTATCATCATATTGCTGGGAAACCCCCCTTTACTTTTTCCGTGGTGTTGTTGACGTTGAGTGATAAATGGTAATTAAGTAGCTTCGCATTTCTAAGCTGCTCCTAGCTCAGGTTATGGTGAATATATTTCAAAATTCCACTTGTCACACCATCTAATTGGGTTTTAATATTGCTTCATCTAAAGAATTAGGTACAATGTTTGTCTATTTTATCATCCAACTTGACCTACACCTCACCTTCTACCCATAGCCAATCACCCCTATCACATATCCCCAAAAACTAACCTCCACCAAAATTAGTGCTTCCATCACCCAACATCCCATAACCCACTACCACAACCATCAAACAACTGAAATCCTGGACATTCTCCAATAAACCCCTTCAAACACCATCCAAAAGCCAACATTACTTAACCTTATAACCAAACACCCAACTTCACCTCTTATCTTCAAACCAAGCAATCCACCTCACCTTTTGTTTACAACCCCAGTGGAAAATCTTTTTTCATTTAGAACCTTGAAAGATAGAAGCTTCCTCTGTCTTGCATTTACCAAAAGCACTGTCTGCGTGGCGGCATTCTAGGTTTTCTGAATCTGCAATAGTATCCATGCATGCAAAGGTTTCTGTCCCCCTCAAGGGATTTAATGGATCTCTCTTTTTTTGCTTTATTTTAGCCTGTATCGAAGGTAATTATGGCAATGGCATGTCGAGTTACAGGAATGGAATGGCACTAGGCTGCCCTTTCCAGTGCCTTTTTGTGTCCACGCATAAACGAATCTTTTCAACTAACTGCAGTTCTAGCTTAGCATACCCTCAGGGCCTGTTTGTTTGATGGGACTAGTAGTGAAGGGATATATAATATTATAAGTTATGTAATCTTATTGGACTAGTAGTGAGGGGATTAATGATACAATATCCCCCTTGGAAAACGTATATCCCATCTTTTGTGGGGCATAAAATCCAATGCCTATTATTTTCAAAAAAAAAATCCAATGGCTATTAGTTTGGACCATAATGGTGTTAACCGTACATTTGATGTGGTTACCTGTATTATATAGTCCAATACAAACATGAAGTTGGTGCTTTTTTCTTTATTTTTCATGCTCCTTTCATATTCATCTAGTATTTGGTTATTCATGTGAGCTTCTGGGGCCACTGCAGATTTTTAATTTGTGAGCAACCAAGTTTTAGTGAAAGTGCTGGCAGGGTTGTTTTCCTCTACACTAATTTTCAACGGTATATTAAACCTCCTCTTGATATTGAAAGCTACTGCGACGGATATTGCAGGTTTGGTGTTGGCGTGAGGCGTATTGACGGTATACAAGTTGAGAGACAATATTTTAGAGGTTCTTGGGTGTGTGTGATAGCGGCTGCTGCCTATCGGTTTCACCTGCATTTCATTTGAGTTGGGAGCGACCGATGTCAACTGGTTTCTCTATCGCTGGCTTCGTCTTCCCGTACTGTTGTGTAATTAGTCAATTTTTCATAGTTACAATTCACATTTAAACTGGGGAACTCGCTGCTTGTTTGTAATTGCCATCCCCACAGTTTTTGAAGAGTATAGCTGCTTTGTCCATTCTCAGCTCGTAGTTTCAGTAGAGGATAGCATTGTTTTGTAGTACGATTATGAGATTCTTTGGGTGTTCTTGCTCACAAATGCAGCTATACTTGTTCGTTTGCACATGTTTCCCTGACGGCCTGTTTGTTTGGTGCATATGAGAGCAGGATATGGACATGTTTCCGGATATAGAAATCCAGGTAAAGGATATCCGGCGTTTGTCTTCCGATATGCATATCCACTGGTGGGGGATGAGTTTTAGATGCCCCCTCAGGTGTCCAAATTATATCCACATTACCAAAATACCCCTTGGGGCCCACCTTTGTCTGCCCCTTTAGTTGTGGTTAGGTTGCCAACAGAAACAACGATTGCAAACCTTTCCACAGATCTGGAAAATAAATTGTGTAGATTTGTAGGGGAAATGTATACATAACTCATCTGTTTTTATTTTGATGTAAAAATAAAATTGTACTGTAGTTGCATTGGTTATGGCAGCAAGATTTGATCACTTTTAACCGAAAGGGCAAAATAAGTATTTGACACCATTGTACATTATCCAACCCCTCATTTCACCTTCTATAAAAATTAAACAAACTGCCGAACTTTTAACGCACTTTAAAATATTTCACCCTTCAATCATGTCCTCTCTTTGTCGCTTCTCCCGTCCTGTTGAGGAAAATAAGTACTTATTTTTTTAATTAAATGTGATGTATTGTGGGAGAGTGACTAGTCTTGTAAAGTTGAAAATAAATATTTAAAAAATAAGAACCTTAGCAAAACGAGATCTATGCTCTCAAAACCCCCCTCCCAAAAATTTAACCGCGAATAAACGAGATTGTTATACCCAATCTTGTTCCCCTGTTCAATGAACCACAAAACTCTCTTTCTCTCGCGCACGCTCTCCCTCTCTCTCTGAGCAGATTCATGGGGTGCTGTGACCATTTGTAAGTTTTAACTGAATGGTTGGTTTGTCTACACATGTCTTTCACTTCACCTATGTGCTGCCAAAATGGCTATGGGTACAACACTTGTACACCATCTTATGTGAAACCCATTTTGAGGTCCCACACAAATATTCCGAATCTTTCAATTTCAAAATATTTTTTGAAAGGTCCCTGTAAAATTTTTGAATAAATTGAACGGCTTAAATCATTTGTGGGACCTCGAAATGGTCCCACATAAGGTGGTACACAAGTGTTGGACACAAAAGTATTGTAACATAGCAGGTTTCATGTGCTGCTTCTGATTTGAAGCTCGCATCGAAGTTGCATGGACAAGATTGGTTGAAGGTTTTGTTTGTAGTAGCTTTTAATGTTGGTTATAAACTTATATGTGGCATTTGCGTACCAAATCTCAATGTGGCTGCAAAATTTTGGGATTTTGGTTTACTGTGTGGATAATGTTTGAGCGTCAAGTGAGCATGTGAAAATAACTAAATGGTTTGTCTTTTAAGGAGTCGTACGTTGGAATTCTACGAAGGCCAATAATTTCAAACCTTGGGGTCACTGGATATTTGTCCAGCCGTTAACTTCAAGGCCACGGAATCAGTCGAGGTGCATGCAAGCTCGCTTGGTCATCTGTTTTTTGAAAAATGTTTTGAGCCGACAAACCCAAGGAGTTGACCATGAGGTCGCATGTTCGAATTTCACGGAGGCCAACTATCTAAAAACAAATGATTGGTTGTTTAGTAGTTCATTGATTTGGAATTTAATTTAATTTCTTTTTAGACTGTATGTTCTACGAGTTTGAATTTTGTGGTTCATAGCCGGTTGCTACCATTTTGGGGTGTGACATTGGGGCTATTGGATGTAATGTCCGTTCATTACTTTAAGGCTCAGAATGTAAGAGCCGACACGCATGGTGTGGTCTTCCTGTTTTTTATCGTTTTTTGGGTACATATTGGCAGATTGATGCCAAATGTGGAAAAGGACCTAGTCGGAAACAACCTAAAGTGGTGGGTCCTAATAATCAATTGTGTCTCAATTAACGACTTTTATTTTGCCCCACCCCGGAATCCCGGATAACATATTTTGCTACCGGAAAAGTACGAATCTAGAACCCACTTGTCCACATTGAAAAAGCAACCGTAGCCACATCTGAATTTTTTAAAAGAACTTAAAAATTACTCCATGTATTTTTAAACTCTTTTTTTATTATCTATTTAATGAAAATGAAATTCGCTTCTTTTGTCGCTCATGAGTCATGACTAGCATGTTATGTCATAGAGTCATTCTACAACCATACCCAACTACACACCCAAATACTTCAGGTTGGGTTGGGTTGGGTTGGGTCGGGTCCGACCCTACGGGTAAGGAACGCACCAACCCGAACCCCAAACCAAAATCTGATTTTTAACAGAAAGTGAACTCGCACCCGTTCGAACCACATATTTGACCCCGCCCGAGACCCTTGAGGTCGGGTCCGCGGGTGGACGGGTTTTTTGCATGGGCCTAACCTATATTGAAATTGTGACGCCTCGCTCCTGGGAGTTTAATGGTCGACCGACCTACGGACGGTTGGGACCTGTGCAGGGACTGTCTGATCGGTGACCAAAGAGGTCAGCCGGGGCTAGTCTCACATCCCTTGGTGAAGTATAAATTGTGTGCTGTAACTAATAAATCGTCATCCTATCTTATACAAGGCTTTTTAAAGTTGTGAGGACACCAAAACCCATTAGAACTTAACAGTTAAGTGTACTTACCCTGAAATAATGCTAAGACCTTACTGGGAAGTCCGGTGAATAGGACTACCAATTTAAACATAAAGCAATCAACAACGCAACTCAACTAACCATTCTTTGTACGAAGTAATTCAAATAAGCAATCTATGTAAAGAACAATAAAACTAAAGAATGCAAACACCGAGATATACGTAGAAACTTATAGACTACTCCCTCCGTTCCTTTATTAAAGTCCAATATTTAATTTCGAAGCTGGTCCGTAGTAAGTGTACATTTTCTAAAGTTACTGGAAAAAAATAGATACTTGTTTTTTATTTTGCTCCTAAAAGTAGATTTATTTTTTAAAAGTTAGCAAGCAAAAATATAATAATAATGTCTCTAGTTATGGAAAGTGGAGTTAATATAAAAAGTTTAATGATGATATCTTATTAATAAGTAGGAGTTACGTAATTGGATACTAAAAAAGGGACGAAGGCAGTACAAGCTTGGAATTACCAACTTTAACCCCAAGTCACACTTAACTCCACTTCTTGCCTAGCACCCCGTGTCCCTTCTTGACTCCATGGACTGCTCAAGTAAAACATTTCGATCTCCACTTTAGAATGACTCCGGTAATGTGCGACCATGTAGATTCATTGACATGAATGTATGGATTTAGTAAAATGAAGATTTTTATGCAAAATAATCAACCTAAAGAGAGAATACATGGATTATTAGAGTATTTCTTTAGATTGAACAAAGATAATTAAATACAAGATTCAATTCATCCAAATGCAAATGAAGACACAAGAGTAAAAGACATAATGCTCTCTCTCTAAAAGTGAGCGAGGTAACACTTGCCCTAAAATGGTGAAAAATATGCTTTTATGTCACCAAACAATGAAATATGTTGGAGCACGCTACTAAGGTGTAAATGCTTAAGAAGCCTTAGACAAAATTTCCTTTCGAATAAAACAAGATCAATAAAAAAAAGACTAGTGCGCACATGTAAATTCACAAAAGATTAGGACGTTGACAAACTTTAGTATAATATTGCATGAAAAAATATTAAGCTAAATGAGTATGAAAAAAATGCATATACCTTTTCAATCAAATTTCAAGTAAAATGCATGGCACGAGCTTCGCAATCAACTCTTAAACCATCGGACGTAGTATAAGAACCTCCCATTGCTCCGGCACCCATGTAGAAAAAGAATGAATACAAACTCCAATAGTACTACTTGTCGTGTCTATGAAATCGCCAATAATATTAAAATATCAGACCGGGCCAGCTCATTTTGAGCCCCCATTTTAAAATTCGCATTTTCGTCAGACACGAATACTGCCGACAGGCCCGACACGGCGACACCATATTATCCCCCCCTTATAGCCCTCCGTATGTACTCTATCAAATTTGCCGACCTATTTGACACGTATAATCTCTGGATTTCCCAGCTCAACTGCCACGCTCTCTCTCTCTCTCTCTCTCTCTCTCTCCCCGCTTGTGTACTGTGTAGTTCTGAATTCTTATCCATCGATTCAAACTTCCTGCCATACGCGCAACGGATTCATCCACCCACATGCGATTGTACTCTCTCGCTCCGTGAAGAAAATACTATGGAGAAAGCTCTGCTCGGTGGAGAAAGCAGCGGCGGCCTCAAAAGCACCTTTAGCAGGTGGAGAGATGAGTCGGCGCATTTCCTTCGAAGATCAGACGCCATCTCTCAGGGCTCGCTTTATCAGAAAGCCGCCGCACTTGTTGATCTGGTTTGTCTAATCCTCCATGTCCCATAAAATGCGTGACTATAGGTTTATAGTATACGCACCCGCATTTTATACCGCATGTTATAAACAATTGTTGTTCTTGGCAGGGGGGGCCGCAAGCCGGGTGCCGTGCACAAGTCTAAATATTTCCGCATAGTAATTGGATTTTATTTTTTATTTTTATTGGAATGGCCTCTGCAAGTTCTACGGCGAAAATAAAATCTTTAAATCCCTATATACATGTGGAAAAGTTTCCCATAATTTCATGTTATCCATCATTTTTTGGCCACGTATATATAAAATTAAATAGCGGCTGTATATATGCACACAATCTCGTCTCTTTTCTTTAGAGGACCTAGCAATTGGCAATATATGCTTATAAAGTGTACTTTTTGTTGTCAATTTAGATTACATATGGTTTGGGTCCCTACTAGATATAAGTTCTGCATCTGGCACTGGTTCTTGGTTTTTCTTTGAAAGCGTTTGGTGCTTATGTCTTTAAGAACGCTGCTACAGGTACACAGATCGCTTTTGCGCCCGTCTTGGATCCCACAAAAATGATTGGAGCCGCTAATTTTGTTCAAAATACTTCGTTTAGGGTCCTTGTAAAAAATCATCTCAATCTGATATCGGAAAGGGTGTTTACGAATCATCCAACTTTGCTTCAAAATTTAGGCAATCTCCCCAAAACAGTCAGCCACTCAATAAAGCTCCATCTAGGAACTCCATAACCAAACCACGCAATAGCATGCCAAGGTTGAATGGGATTTCGGTGCCTACACGCCTCCCAAGCAGATTTGGCAGTATATTTACCATCTGCAGTTAGAGTCCATATAACCGTGTCCCTAGCAGATGGAGATGGCAGAAACCCATCAGGAGTTTCCCTCATAATTTCCATAATAGCCCTGTTACGTTGCCTAGGCCACTTCCAAACACTCCCATCAATGATAGAAGAGACCTTGGCCTGTAATGCTCTTCCCCTATGAGCCACCACAGTCTCTCCAGATCTCTTGATTATGTTATTTAAACTTTAAAGGGTACTTGCGGGTTCTGTCCTCTAGTGTGTGAGAGAGAGTTTCCGGTACTGAATGGATTTTATTTTCCTGTTTCATGATGAATTTCGTCTAGTAGTCTTCATCTCGTGAAAGCCATCCTTAAACTGAAACTAGTAAATGGTTTTATCTGTGTGAATATTTGTTTTTTGTTTTTGTCTTCGTGATTCATCTACAAAAACAAGAACATTCAAACTATTCCAATAAAAGTTCTCACTTTTTGAAACTGTAGGATAACAAGTTGAGCCTAGTTCTTAATGATGTCACTTTGGTGACAGGATGAGCATTAAAGTCTTACTGTACTAACTACAAGATAGAGCACCGTTAGTGCTGCCCAACCAAGGTGGTCAGCTAGAGGCACTTTGATCCCATAGTGAGCAAGCATGTAATAGAGAGATTAAATGAGGTGCCTTTCCTCGCAAGAATTCTAGGTCACTCGGGAACAAACTTGTCGTGCAATATGTTCCTATTCATATTTTGAATAGCTTAGCCGTCATTGTTCAAAAGATTGGGTACTTTTCACGTAATTGAGGTGGACTTGGGCACTTATCTCGTAATTGAAGTGGAATTTGGCCTCCCACCTAACATTATTACTCTCTTTTACTACTGTCCAACCTGTGTTTGTGAAGTGAAGCCCCACATATGATAGTAATGTGCAATATGTAAGTGTGAAGACATCCTGACTTTAATAGCTAGTTTTGGCCATTCTGGGGTTGAGTCATGCTAGTTTTAGGGTGAGTGTCCGTTGCCTACACGCGACAGTTGCATCCGAGTGACCAAGTGAGCATGCTCCGCGTGAGGAAGGGTGTAAAGCGAAATTCGCCATCGCATGTGTATGAAAATTAATGTGCTGTGTTTAAGCATGAGGGTATCCTCACTTAACTAACTAGCTTTCGGGATTGAGTTCTATAAGTAATGTTTAACATGATTTGAGGAAATGGAGTACTCCATTGAAGCGAAGTTCCACATCCTTGGGGTATGAAAGCAATGTGAAGTGTAGAAGTGTCACAACATCCTCTTTTCAATAGCTAGTTTTTGGGTTGAGGTGGTGTTCCACTTTTAAAAAAAGTATTTTTTTTTTTTCAAACGAAGGTAATTTCAAACTCAAATATAATGAAAATGAAAAATATTTTTTCAATTTTTTTTGCACCGTTTAAAAGATCT
The DNA here is from genome assembly GCF_030253575.1 of Rhododendron vialii. Classification (NCBI taxonomy): domain Eukaryota; kingdom Viridiplantae; phylum Streptophyta; class Magnoliopsida; order Ericales; family Ericaceae; genus Rhododendron; species Rhododendron vialii. Next base: position 30,638,411 of record NC_080562.1, on the reverse strand, counting down.
TAATGAGATCTATCAAACAAGATCCATATTGGTAGGAAAATTATTTGCGTAAACACATGATTTTTGAGCTTGAAATTACCTTCTTTTTCTAAAAGTTGTTTTTCCAAGAAACCGGAACACCCCCTGAGTCCTACCTAAGACCATGTAACATATGAGCCCCTGAGTACTAGGGATGGGTAGAATGTGTACCTGGATGAGTAGGGTTCTACCCAATAAAAGGAAAAAGAAATGAAAAATCATTAACGACAATGCGTTTTTGATTGATCTGTTTAAGCATGACTGTATAAAATGGACAAACCATATGTGTTGTAGGGAGTAACATATAATGGGGTAGGGATATTCTTATCTAACATGCCAGTAAGATAAGTTTGGTTGTTGATTTTTCAAACAAACTGTGCTCTTGTGAAACAACTCAGTAACTAAGCTATGTTGGTTTTCACAACGCTTTCACTGTCTTAAGGTATTTTACCTGGAAATATCCATGTCCCAAGGAAGATTGTTTACTGGAGTAGTAACTTGGGGGAATTGCCTGTTTTCCTAAAACTATTTGTTGAATACAGATGGTTGCTTTTTAAGTTCAGAGTTTTTTGTTTTCCATTGCCTTACTCTTCCTGAGTGATTTATGATGCATTTACAGGCTGAAGATGGTGTTGGTCTACCTGAGCAAATTCTGGATCAGTCAAGCTATGAAACTGCAGCAAAGATTTACTTCATATATATTCGATTGGATTTTCTTTGGGCCCTTAATTATTTTGCTTTGATAGTTCTAAATTTCCTTGAGGTTAGTATAGTTTACGTTACTCCTGTGTTTTTTTCTTTTCTATCTATATCCTGTCAATCTGTCATGGGGTCCTTTTTGAAGTAAGAGATGAAGAACGTGCTATTTATTCTCTGTTTTCGGAAAATCAACCCTCGCATTTTTGTGAGATAATAATTAGTTATGCGTGGGTTGTTTAATCTGCGCAGAAGCCGATGTGGTGCCATAAGTATTCTGAAGATTCTTGCAGTAATAGAGAGTATTACTTTCTAGGAGAATTGCCATACTTAACTGGTGTAGAGTCTCTTGTTTACGAGGTAACACTTTAGTTTTCCCAACGGATTGTTGTATCTTTTAACTGTTTTAGTACTGTTTTTATTATTATTGCTAGTATTATTGTACTATGTTTGTAAACCTTTGCTTTGACTATTTTCTACTTCTCACGCAGGGTGTAACTGTTATCATTCTCATCTTACATACCTTCTTTCCCATATCATATGAAGGATTTCGCATCTACTGGAAAAGTCATCTTAATAAACTTAAGGTACATGGTTCAAAAAGTTTGCTCATGAAATTGTTTCTGAGCCCCTTAATCTGCCTATTAACCAGTTTTTTAAAGTGACTTGAACTGGCAAAGCAAGAGCTTCTTGAGGATAACAATAATACTGATTCCTGACATGACTTGCTATGTTGGTTTTGCTGACACTTTTAGTGTCATCACCTTTATCAAGGCTAATTTCAGATGAAATGCCTTATGTACTGAAAAGTAGGAGAGGGATCCGTTGGTATCATCCATCAAGCAAGTACCACATCTTTCGTGTTTTTAAATTATAAGTGCTTAAATGAATCTGCTTGAAGAAGAATTAATGCTAACGTAATATTTTAAAGTTACTTGTTCTGGTGCCATGGAGGTTTGGCTTGAAAAATAACAAAGTGGCTATGCTTGAGGTTGGCTACAAATTTTGCAAGTATTTGAGGAGGTTCTTGTGTCTTTGGCTGCTTGGTTCCATGATATATATAGTTATGTTAGGAGGGGTCAATGAAGTGCATATGAAACAAATTGAAGATAATGCTAGTCTCATGATTGACATCTTCACTTGGAAGCATCTCTTTTGGGTGTGATTATAGTGGAATATTTGGCTTAGTTACTGAGGTAGGAGAGCAAATACTGTGCTATACAGAGGCTTGTTCATATGTTATGCTTCTCCAAATCATGTTGCAATGTCCTCTGCATAGTGGTAATTAGCACTGTTAATTATTGCTGGAGACTCACACTCATCCCTTTTTTCTTTTTTCCCTATCTGGGAATGATTTTTTTCACGTATAGGTCAATGCAAGTCAATTGCATTTTTATGTTCTAAAATTTCCACACCTACAACTATAAGCGATTTTGCTGTATTGTATTACATTGTTTTCCAATTGTTGATGTGGTGTTTAAACTCAAGACCCCATAGGTGGATTTGTATGTGTTTTTATTCGCTGTTCTATCAATTTGCAATTTTTTCTTTGAACTTGTTAGCTGGTTTGAGGTTCATTATTATTTTGTGTGGTTGGGTGGACTAAGGGCAATGTTTAACATATTATGTAGTTCCACATGGGTATTTTATTGTGTTGGTTTCCAACTGCACCTGCAGAAAATTTTGAGAAGCTTGTTGAATTAACTAGCAATTCACGCTCGTGACATTGGTTTTTAGGAGGACAACAATCTGCAGAACACCAGAAAGATATTTTACGACTGCTTGAAAATTGACACTTAGGCCATCAAAACTGCTTATCCAATTTCTAGAAAGAATATTGAGATATATTTTAGGACGGCTTGAAATGACATTTTGGCCATGAAAACTGTTACAATAATTTTATGGTTATTGATGCACCAATAATTAATAAAGGGTCAGCTAGCATGCAAGGTGTGATTTACTTGGCACACATGTGGTCTCAACGGAGGATCATTATGTTACAGATTGTTCGTCCAACAGTTCAAGTAAATCAAAAGGTGTAAGCTTTAGAGTGAAACTAAAAGAATGGCTGTGCGCTCTCAACCTACAACTAGTGGTAATGTGCCATTACATATCATTATACGTTATGCCTGAATTTTGAATTTATGAAGCTCTAGATAATCGCTTCTACACTAAGGTTGTTCCGTAGGGGCTGTTATATACTTATATTGTAACTTGTTATGTTACAATTCCACATTCATATACTTAATTCCATTGATCCTTCCGTTAGTGGAAAATTGTGTGGGCATTCTTCTCGGTAAAAAATAGCTATTGGTTCGATTTTGTATAGGAGGCTGGAGACATTCAGTTCTTAAACACTGTACATTAGAAATCTCATAGAGAGGGCAGGTGTAAATTTGTCACAAAAATATTTATCTTGGAGCTTTTCTCGGAAATTCTAAACCTGTTTTTCTTGATCCTTCTCCAAAGAGTTGACATGGTTGTATTATTATTATTTTTTTGTTCTGATGAAGCACCGTAGATTGAAAACCGGTGAAAAGGATCAAATTATGCATCTAAGTTGCATATGGTTCGTGTATTTTCCGAGCTCCATTGCACAAGACAATCATCGTGCCATCACTCTTTTTTTTGATCAGCAAAGAGTTCCCATATCATTAATAAAAATGATACAAAACAGAAACCCTGTAGTGATACACCATGGAGCATCATGCACAAACAGTAGCACCTCACCTATCACTACACCTCACCTCACCTCACTTTTTTAAAAACAAAAAGAAAAAAATCCAAAAGTTGGTAAGACACCAACAAACACCCGAAAGGAACCCATGCCATCACTTTCAATGTAACTTCGTGAAGGTAAATGCATCATCCGGGTAGGGAATAACAACTTATGTATTTTAAGGATACATGGTGCAGTTTCTCCCACAAGTTATAAAGGTCTTCTAGTATTGTTGTACGTAGACAAATTTAAATTTACATGCCTACAATTGTGATTTCTTTTGACTTAGCCTATTCGATCCTTTCGTCACAATATTGATTGCTTGGTTGAACTATGTAATTTCTTTGCTCAGGAACAATATTAGTTTTCCCCTTAATGTATACTGCTTCTGCTTTTTTTACCAGGAAAAATGAATTTTGTTTGTAACTTACTAGTCTTCTTATCTTTGTGTTTTCAGGTCATTTCCCTGTTAATCTTGGTTGCTGATTTATTAGTCGATGTTCTGTATGTATCTCCAGTGACCGACTTTAACCTTCCATTCAGGGTTGCCCCTTACATCCGGGTTGTTGTTTTCATTCTCAGCATTAGGTGAATAATGCCCACTCGTCAATATTCTCGAGTAATTTATTAATTTTCTAGGTTTATCTTCTATGTGGAGTGAGTATTGGCGCATATATTTCGATTCTGTCCATCTTTTAACTTTTTTAATGGCATGATGGAGCTACAATTTACTGTCTGCACTTTTATCTTGTTGACTGGCCTTTGAGTTATGACACTCATTCTGATCTTTTCATCACGAGGCGCCATTCTTCGAACCGTTAGAACTATTGAAGTTTAAGGGGAAAAAGAGGAAAAAGAAAGGCAGCCTCATTTTTTAAGCTTGTAATTATTTAATGAAAATCTTGGATGCTATAGAAGAATCCAAACTCTAGAGAGAGACAATCTGAATGGAGTGTCAAGTGGTAAGCTATTGTTGCTATCATGCATATGAAAGTAGTAGGAACTAGGAAACTACATGGTGCATATCACATCATCTGTAGCAAGTGTTGTGTAAATAGTATGTGTTTTGCACTCTTTGAGATCTAATTCTACCACCAAACTAAAGATGTGTGATTAGTATTTGCCATTCTTTTCTTTGTCATGCATTATGTATGTAGAACTGCCTAGTGGTGCGAAATTGGCTGTTATATAATTTGCTCTGCATAGGTGTGGTCTTCCCTCGATACAAAGGAAAGAAAACAAGGCAAAATTTTTGTGAAGGTCTATTGGCATCTTCCAGTTCGATTTTTTTTCTTCTATTTTTCTTATTTTTCTTTTCTTATTTTCACAAGCGTGTGGAAAGAAACAAAAATGTATATCTGAAAACCTCTAACCCTTGGTACTTTTACTTTTTGCTCTTTTAGAGTTCTCGGTCCTCGTATTTGATGTATGGCTATAGAAAAAGGGAAAGAAAAGTGAAGAAGATAAAGCGTGTGTTAAATTGGTGGCCACCAATTCATCTAGAAGTTCAAGTTGTTAGCGAGATGGAAATCCTTATTTGTAATGTTATGTTTGTTACTGTGACTAGACTTTCCTGCATAAATGGCCCCAAAACGTGCATAGGTTCAAACTTGAGGATCTACTGTCAGTTATGGCACCTCGTTAAATTGTTGCACCGGCTCATCTAAAAGCTTGAGGTACATTGTCAATTTTTATTCTCGTCCACACCTAAACATCATTAACTATTACCTATTCTCATTGAGGAGTGAGGATTGTTAGAGAGGAGATTTCACAGCAAAAATTGACGGAGGCCATATTTTGCTCAAGGAATCTCCATGTTATTGGCTGATCTAGAAATCCATCTCATTTTGGTTGAGGAAAATAGATAAAAGAATCTAGCCCATTATATTGCCGTATCAAGCAAATTGCCTTTGTTCATTTCACGGCCACCTTGTCCTTCTCCTTTATAAGGCTTAGGCCTTTTCAGAAGGGCTAAAGATCTCAGCCTGAAACCCCAACCTGAAAAAATATAATGCTTCAACACCAATTCAGCGGCTTCCGCGACCACATGTGTCTTCCAATTGTCATTGAATGCTAGAGGTGTCGAATGGGCCGTGCCGTGCCGGCCTAGCCCATTTATTCCTGTGCCTAGCATGCTTCGTGCCGTGTCTTGCCAGACCCATTTACTAACCTTGTTGTGCCATGCTTTATCAAAATATTCTTGGCCTAGCCATGGCCCACCACAATTCATGCCGTGTCGTGTTGTGCAGTGCTGATTTTCGTGCCCGTGCACAATCGAGACTTGTGAAGCTAAAAAAAAGTTCTAAAAAATTGCCATTATTTTTTTAAATTGATAATTACAACTAAAAATCAACACATTTAATTCAAAAAATACAAAACATTTTATTGATAATTAAACCTTGTAATACAATGAATGTAATTATAAATAAGAAATGCGTCAATACGGTTTGAATACATCCTAACTAGGTTGGCACCTACTCAACTATCAATCATATGCATTCTGTGCTTCACTACTCAACTATCAATCATATGCATTCTCAACTAGAAATGCATCACTAGTATTTTTATTGTGCCCTTATACGTGTCTATGCCATGCTTCGTGCCGTGCCCCATGACTAATAGTGCCCGTGCCATGCCGTGGGCTCCAAAACGATGGCCCAGCCCACTTTAGTGTTCGTGGCGTGTCATGCTAGGCCCATACTGTGCCGACGCTAAACGTGCCGTGCTCGTGCCGGCCCGGCCCGTTTGACACCTCTATTGAATGCTCATAAAATGTAATTATTACTCACCCGTAAGGGATTGGTCAAGTGGGAGCATGGCATTGAGTAGACTTTTTCTCCCAAGCTTGCAGGTTTGACTTCCACTGCCAACAAAAAACCATCTGGGCCAACTTGAGGTTTGCCCGGTCGTTAATTTTAGAGCCCAAGATTAGTCGAGTTGCACGAAAGCTATTCCGGACACCTGGTTTTTAAAAAAGAAAGTCTTCATTTTCACTTTCCGATCTAAAGTAGTCTTTTTATGCGAGAGGAGCAACTTTTAACTCGCTACACTGGGAACTTGCAACCAATCATTTAAAGACCCGGCCGAGCCTGGACCATTGAATTTTGTAAAATGGACGCCTACAATAAGCATGTAGTAAAGTTCTATCCCCTTGACTCTTGAGTTTCTTCAACTCGAAACAAAAGTAAAAAATTGTCATATTTTTCTTGTACGGTTGTACTGTAATTGGACAAAATGGTAAAAGATGACTGAAGTCACTGAACTGGCCAACCATCTAATTTAGACTGGTCCACATGCTATGGGCAACTAGTACTTCTTTGCTTTCTTCATCTTTGAAGATACGGGTTTAGTTAAGATTGATTTCCTATAGAAACCTTGAATCTGGAGCAACGACCTCTGTTTTTTCTAGGTAAACTAATTATTTGTTATCAGCTAAAAGCAGTGGCTTAAGGTACTTATTTGGATTGCTGTAAGTGAGAAAATAAAATAAGTTGAAGTACGTTGAGAGGCGTGATAGTTTCTCTAAGCAATTTTACTATTCCATCTGCTTTTCTACACGCTTACTAAGGCATGTAAAATCCTCAACTTTGGTTGAACCTGGCTGAATAGAGGCTAGCACATTGGGAAAGCACAATTTGGATGTAAATAAAATAAGTTGAAATATTTTAAGAGGCATGATACTTTCATTAAGCAATTTTACTATTCTATCTACAGATTCTACGCGCTTAATAATGCATGTAAAATCCTCAACTTCTGTTGAACCCAGCTGAATAGAGGCTAGCACACTGGGGAAAGCATAATTTGGATGTTTCATTTTCTCCTCTCTTAAACTTCAGATTTTTTGTAATGCTTTTTTGTTTTTGTTTGAGAGGTTTTGTGTGAAGTTGTTGTTGGTGCCGCTTTCCTCAACTTTTTGTCTTCCGCTCAGTGGAAAAGATAAATGCAAAATAATATCATTTCGATGCATTCATGTTAGTGCGCAGATGATTGTTAGTTAATTGCGTTTGGCCATGCTTGACTAGATATGATTAAAAAAAATAATAGAAAAGCATTAGAAGTTTAGAAACTCTGAAAAAGCACTTTTGGTTTCATTGCAGCTAATTATCCTGGTGAACCTACTTATGCTCCATTGCTTTCTTCTTGGTCAATAATAGAAGTTTTTCTTGGTTTATCTGGTCTAGTCTCTAATTTTTTCGCCTTTGTTTTCTTCTTGTCCATTGATGCTAGGGAGTTACGGGATACTATCCTCATCCTAGCTGGAATGCTAAGCACTTACTTCAATGTCGTGGTTCGTATTTCATTGCATCATAATATATTGTGTTTATTTACTTTGGCAACTCATCTAAAAGCTTAAGTTGTTAGAGAGAGAGGGATAACTTTATTATCTATACCTTCAAAATGCCCCCTCGGCCCCCACATGAAGCTAGGCTCTCCTCCATAAGCGGGCTAAACACGAGTAAATTTTTGTAATTAGGTAGGCGATGAGGTTCGTACACAGGATCTATTGCCTCTAATGCCTGCTCTGATACCATATTAGATTGTTAACCGCTAGCTCATCTAAAAGCTTAAGTTGTTAGCGAGAGGGATAACGTTATTATTTATAACTTCAACACATTTCATATGCTGCCTTGTGCAACTGAATATTGTATCCAACTTAATAAGAATTGGAAGAACACAGTTTCGTTTGCGTTCATTTTTATGTAGATCACGGGTAAGTTTGCACCAGTTTCATGGCATAACATCTACCATTGGTGCTTAGTGTTTCCTTATTTTCTTCAAGTGCAGGCTCTTGGGCTTTTATTTCTTCTGTTCTCCAGTTGGGTTGCATATGTCATGTTTGAAGATACAGAACAGGGGAAGACAATTTTTACTTCTTTTGGCACTACATTGTACCAAATGTTAATTTTATTCACCACATCCAACAATCCGGATGTATGGATTCCTGCGTATAAGTAAGTGGGTTTAGAAGTATAATTTTGTGATTTTTCCCCTTATGCGCGATTATTATTTTCTATTCCGTTATTGTATTATGCTTTTGTTCTGGTAGAGTTATTACTGGAGAGAGTTTATTATATTTGAAAGAGTCCGACTAAACATTCCATATTTGTTTGTTTGGTTCCAGTTACTTTGCAAACTGAGATTATTTGTGATTTGTTGTGTTTTAAGTATGAGATACACGTATGCGTGGTTTTCTGAATCATTCATGGACACCTCATGAGCTACTTTATTTTATCTATATCTATCTATTATGTGTATTAGTTTACTTCGTTAGCACCTCAACCTCATGATGTTATGTACTTCTGTTGAAGCTTAAAGATTTTACTTGGATTAGAACCATGTTTGATCCTGTTCCACATTGGTAAGATTGCACCTCCCCAGTTAGTATTTGATCTTTTTGGGCCTCTCCACTCATGACTAATTTATTTTGAAGTTGATGATTTAACATGGTATCTAAGCTGGGATTTCGGAGGTTTTTGTACAAGACTTTTTATTCCACATTACTCGATTTCCCCTCGGTGCAATTATTGATCTTTGTTTCGTTGTGATCATAATGTTCTGGCTCCTTTTTTAGCCCTCCACGTGCAAGCGGGGGAGTGTCAGAGCTTGTCCTGCATTTGTGAAATGTCATTTTTGAAGTGAGCTTTGTAGTTCTTAGCACTTATGACAAATTAGTTAAGAGTTAGATACGTTGACACATGACCTGAAACATGTAGGTGTGCCTTTACATGGTTGTTTCTCTTGAACCATTCTGCATTAGAGGTGGCTAATCCATAGAAAGGCATGAGCTCTAAAAAGCTCCATTGGGAAGATGGAGGATAATGCTAAATGCTCAAGGTGTGCACTGTGCACCAAGGCACTAAGGTCTTCTAGAAGCACACGATATTGTGGGAATGAATGAAGGTCCCCGTATATGATGTGCATGTACAACTAAAGCAATTGAATTTTAAGACATATGAAGTTGAACTTTCTTAACAGATTTTAACTAAGAGGGTTGACATAATTCTGGTTTGTCTTGTAAGCAAGGGACATTCATCAACTTAATTAAATATGACAAATCTGCAAAATTATAGCCCTGCAATCATAATTTCAACTTGTGTATTGTACGATTGTACACTCTTAGAAGTTAACTATAGATATCCAGTTCAAGTTTCCGCCATAAGCTCATGAATCTATGTTACAAAATACTTGTATATGACTATGGATCAAAATAATCTGTGACCATTGAATTACTTATCTTTGTATATCCTAGAGAGTACTAAAAGGTGCACACGTGAGATTTCATCTGAGCCTAACTGACGGGGCCTTGCCGGGTAATAAGTGAGGTGTGAGTTTTTAGCATTTGGGGCTTTTTTGGGGCCTAATGCACATTTAACTGAGGAGAGTTTACCCTAAGACTTGTAATATTGTGAAACGTTGCCTTGGCTAACTTGGCTACTTGTGGGTTAACATGTTAATCATACTGTGTGTGTTTTCTTTCTCTATTCCTTACTTGCTTTGTCCTTTCTTGCGTTTCTAAAACATGTACCAATGTTTGGAATGTTATTTTCTGGGGCAAGATGACTTTTGATATTGGAAAAATTTCATATGCATACTTGGAAGTTTATTAATATTTTTCTAATCGCATTAGAGACTCGTACATTGTTGATTTTTTTGCTTGTACTTGCTTGTCTAATGCTCTTTGCTGAACCTTAAGAGTAGGGAATTTAATTGATCGTGTTCGCCTTATAGATGAATTTATCAGCTGCATGCAAAGCTATTCCAGCAATTAAAATGTTTTAGTCACATGAAAGATAATAGGAGGGGAGTAAGTGGACATTATTTCATCTTCGGGGACTTCTGGTCAGCCTTCACTTTAGAATGTCATTGAGAAATAACCATTGTCCAACTTCATTAAGTAGAAATTAATTTCAATTTGATAGGTGCTCTTTTGGCAATCCAGCGTTATGGCCATTTGGGCAAAGTGAATTTATGTGGATTTCTGTCGTCTTTTATGATCTTCCATATTCCCGTGAGAGTAATTTTGGAGGTATTTTATGTGGTGTGCAGGCATTTCTTTAGTGTATCCAAGTTGGTTCAATGTTATGACATTTGATGTTTCAACTATAGCCCAAATAATAAGATTGTCCAGGTTTTGCCTATCACAGTTTTCAGCAGCTACATTGACAATTAAGATTCCCACGTTGCTCTTGTCCCTTTTCAGGACTTCGCGTTGGTTTTGCCTTTTTTTCATCCTTTACGTGCTATTGGGTGTTTACTTCGTCTCTAACTTGATCCTCGCTGTTGTATATGATAGCTTCAAAAGTCAGGTATAGGTTCCTTTCATCTTTTTTTATAGTTTATAATACAAGTAACTGGCAGTGTCCATCTTTACTCTTTTCTGGATTTGATGAAGTTTACATAATGTGAAGTACTAGCTTGTTTCGATTGATCTTTCAATTCCTTGAATCGCTCTTGGAAGCACGTCTTACCCTTCTTTTTTTTAATGTCATAGCTTGTAAAACAAGTGGCTGAAAAGGACCGTATGAGGAAACGAATTTTGGGAAAAGCCTTTAATCTCATTGATAAGAATGTAAGTATTGCTTTTGGAACTTTTAACTGAGTTTCTCTTCAATGTTTTATAGCCCAACATGAAGGTGATACTCCATTAAACAAGTACGTCACCCTTTTGATTCTTCATTTATGCTCAATTGTTTGGGTAATAGGAATGACACAGTTTTCCTGTTTATAATCATATCTTGTTTCTATGATCTCGAGGGAAACTCTTGAAATCAAGGAAAAGAATTGCTTGATCCTACATGTAGAAGTTTGCAATTCATCATTAAAGGTCCTTGTTATGTGGCAATTAAAATATTTTCATAAAGTCTTAGGGTAATTGATGTCAAATCTCACTTGGTTCTTGTTGAGACCTACTTTTATCTTCATCAATTTCTGAGGACACTCACAGATATGTACCGACAATCATCGTATACTTAATAAAAGCTAAAGCTGCTTGACGGCATACTCAATGTGGTTTGAAGTTAGTAATTCCATTATAGAATATTGTTTTCCGATGGCTGCGGTCCCATATAAATTTTTACGGTCAGCAATTTCCAGGCCTTGCATTTCAGTTTCAGATCTGATGAAAATGTTTGCTTATCCGTTTATTTTTTATTTTTTTTGGAATAAGTTGTTATTTGCTTTGGATTGAACCATTCAAGTAAAGAAGATATAAATTGGCATCTTCGGGAAACAACTTAACGTGATGGTAACTCGTCTAGATAGTGAAACCTGTACTGGCACTGAAGCTTTGGTACATCTGTTGGATAGTTGACTCTCTGATACTATTCTTATGTGACAGAGGAATCGCACTCCACCAATCCGAATAGATGTTTAGTCTTGAAAACACGAACAGTAGAAGAAATACAAAGTTGTATTTTGTTTAGCGAAACCTGCCAATGCCTACGAATGAGAATTCCATTGGCTATATGCATGGAAAATTTTGCCGAGATTAAACTGTGTCAACATCCAATTCAAAACTTATGTTCAATGTCTGCCTCCTTGCTAATCCCTAATGTCTTCCGATTTTGAGTCATTGGCACTTTCCTGCTTCTCAAAGTTTCGCTTCTCTCCCTTATGCTGCAAAATTTTGAACCCAAGGCACCCCCTTTAGCCCCGCAACATTTTTGTTTTAAAAATGGGGCTCCTTGATTTGGGGCTCTTGTACTAGCCTAAAAAATAAAAACTGCTACCCAAATGGATTTGAAAAAGGCCATTTGAACTATTCAAGTACGTAAGGTAAGGTATATTTGTTTTCCAATTGCATGGCTTCTAGATACCATGCTATTTTAGCCATGGGCAAAAAACTTTTTTGAAGTCAAAGTTGATCACATCTCATGTTGGGTTAACCGTGTCACTAGGACTGAATGTGCTACCAATGGAAAAGAATAACGTTAATAAACTTAATTGTGCAAGGTTAGTTTGTTCAATTGCGAGAATAATAATATTTAAGTGAAATTAGTATATTTTGGATTTTCATCTTTTGGAAGTTTTCGAATTAGTTTTTCTACTAACTCTTTGGGTGAAGATGTATAGAGGGCCCGATCTTAAGAGTTCCCCTTGGGCCCCAAAAACCTCAGTGTTGGTCCTCCTCTGGGATCTTCTGTATACAATAATAAGCAATATGCATACTAACATTATTACGTATGGAGACATCAGCTGGAGCGTTGGTGAATCCTAGATGTTGGATGCTTTAAATACACTTAAAATTATTTTTACCAAGTTGTGAATTTAAGTCAATCTCTCATGTTTGTGCATTTATAGTATCACGGGTTCAAGTGATGTTGGTCCTATTGTTAGACAATTATACCCATGTCATGACTTAGTGTCTGTTAGAGTAAGTTTAAATGTTTAATAGTAATGAGTTGAATGACCTTGCTTAGTGTCTGTACACTGTAAGTTTATTTCTGTGAAATACAATTCAATCTGATAGTTTGGATCTGACATTACTGATTACACTAGCTTCATTTCGTATTTCTTTTCATCTTTAGAGACCATACATTGTTTTTTTTTGGTGCGGTTGCATTTATGGGGCGTTTTTTCTTGCCTTTGCAGGATCAGGGATATCTTGACAAAGATCAATGTATCCTTTTGTTTGAAGCGCTCAATACGTACAGGTCATGCTCGTACACAACTACATTCCTTTCCAGAAGTTTGTTCCTTCCTGCTATTTTGTAGAAGAAAAAAAAAATGCTAAATTCAACTTTTTGTTACTGTTTTGCTACACTGCTTGCTTGAATACTACACTTGGATAGTGAATGAGAATAAAATCTTGCCATGTATTGTCTCATATGAGATGGTGTCAAATAACAAGTGATGAGCATTGCCGAAAAGGTAAATGTCTTATAAACGGTTTGTTTGGTTTATAGTTGAACTTCAGTCTTAGAATAATGTAATACCACCGGTTGTTTCTCATAAAACGTCTAACTTTTCCTGACACTGTGGCAAGACAATCTCTCATGTTAACGGTATGTTAATAAATCTACAGCAAGTAAATGTTATCAGCATTTTGATGTTTCAGAATGCCATAAATGCCTCTTGCATATACTATCTCATTGTTTAAACCGATGTTGTTTGATGGAGATAGTTCCTGAGTTACAAAAATACATCAATTTAACAATAGTTTGATTTTAACATTTAATATCCATCAAAATTCTTGTCCTATTTAAAAATAAACATATATATGGAATAACGAAGGAATAATTGGTACTTTGCCAAGAATTGATAATTTTTTTAAAGATGGAATAATTTTTATACACTAACCTCCCCTTTTGAAGTTGGACTTTTAGGTTCTACCAGTCCTAATGTAGTATAAAAACTAATTTGCTGCCTGCACCTCACATTTTCCTACACCCACCTCTCAATCCACTGCACCTGTTTATCCTCTTTTGATTAATGGTATTGTTTCAGATACATCTTGCAAAGCAGTCCTACTATTGTGCTTTATCTGTTCAATATTGACGTGCAGGACATTGCCAAAAATTTCAAGAGAAGATTTTGAGTTGATTTTTGATGAGCTGGATGACAGTCACGACTTCAAGGTATCTTCTTAGTTCTTCATTATGAAAACTTTTAGTTGCAATGAATTTTCATAATTCTTTTCCTGGCATTCTAATGGTCTTTAAGTATCCACGAATGGTTTTGCATAAAAATTCTCTTTTGTCTTCGTTTGGGTTTCCACTCTTATGTATAATATTTCTAGAACCCTTTCTATCTTTCTTCAGATGTATGGTTCTGTTAATTTTTCTTTACCTGCACTGACCTGGGCAGATTATTCGATGCTGTTGTAGCTGATTAATTCGTGCTAAAGGGCAAAGGAATGAGTTCCTCATTTGTGTTTTGCTTTTTTTTGTTCTATGCATATATTGTATTAATCTATATTCCCACAAATTATAGTGATAATATTCACTTTCTGCCTTCTCCCAGGTTGAGTGTGGAAATTATTCCACTAGCTACCCCTAAAACCTCCGTCAGTGTGTTCCTGAAATTTTCATCCTTCTGCCATTACCCACTTTTCGTTTTGATTTTTGTAGTTACTTTGACATCAAACGGGTACCCAGAGACCTGACTCTTGTATATAATGATGCTGCGAAAAAACGCTCTTCTGTCTACTCTGCCAAAATAATGAAAAATTGCAACTGAAAATCTTGTTTTCCCCTTCGACTTGATCTAGCAACTGAGCACAGAGAGGAAGAGTCTTTCACTTTCAGGAATTAGAGAGAATATTAGGTTTTCAGTATTTGGATGGTCATAGTAATACTTGCCCTCATTTGGACCAGTAAGAAAGGAAAGGGTAATGGAGTTTGCAGGAGTTCCGATGTATGTTATTGGGGTCTTGAAGTAGTACATTTTCTTGTTTGACCAGAAAATACTTCTTCTTTGTGCAATGCTTGTATGGCTTGTGCAAATTTTCTCGTAACAAGCTTTGCATGTTGTTTGCTTTGATCTTTGTGCTTAGAAGTTTTCTGTACCTTTAAAATGTTGACCTCTCATTTACTTGCATTAGAGGAATTTGTAAATTCATTCTGCTGCTAGAATAAAGCAGTGCTTATAAGTTATAACCAATTGACTAATATCGGTTTTGATTGCTTAACTTCTGTATTTGCTTTTGCAATTATTTTGTGGTCACTACTTTTTTTTTGTCTGTAGATTAATATGGATGAATTTGCTGACCTTTGCCACGCCATCGCAATGCAATTTCAAAAAGAAGATTCTGTAAGTTGCATTCATCTTGATCTGCTGTAGTTATTTGAAAAGACAAAAGCTTCTACCTTGCATCTTTAACATTTTGTTTCATGTATGTAGCCTTCTTGCTTTGAAAAATTTCCAGCATTCTACCATTCGTGCATGTCTGAAAAGCTGAAGGCTTTTGTTCAAGGCCCCATGTTTGGATACGTAGTGGCCTTCATTCTCATCTTGAATCTAGTTGCTGTTATTATCGAAACAACGGTATGTTTCAATGTTATAGTGCAGGAAATCTTTGAGTTATATAGTTATCAGAAGTTTAATTTAATTTTTTGTTTAAATATTTGACCTCTTTACTTGTTTGCCAATTCACTCGTGTGTTAAGTACATTCGTATAGTTGCATTTGCTCTTTTTTTATGCCATTTTTATCATGTTTGTGTATTGGTAAACTGAGATTTCACAACCCGGTTACCTTCAATCAAGACCAAAACCATCTTCACTACCATAAACAACACACTGAAGTTCTGTCTCAACCACGTGTTATCCACCGTTGAACAATAAAACTAGCATCACCATTTCCTAGGTTAACGCTTTTATACTCTCTGCCCTTTCCTTCCCAAAATTTTTATTGTCCCTCGTGTATACAAGGAGACATGTACTCTCTCTCTCTCTCTCTCTCTCTCTCTGCTTTGCGTATTCTTTTGTTGTTTTCTTCCCTGTTGCTTTCTACAAGCACATACAAGTTATTTCTTTATATCCTCCACTGCCTACCTCGCCTGCACACATCATTGAAACAAATTCCTTTCCATAATTTTAGTATTACATGTGGCCTTCCCATCTTCCGATTCTTAAGCCCATGCATATCCAATCATTACCTTGATAACTCTAACCGCAAATCCAGTTGAACATGTTATGATATAATACTCCAAGACGAAAAGTGTAATATAAATTAAAGAAATGGCACCATTAGTCTATTCCCGTTGTTCACTTGTAATTGGATTGTTCATAGTAGGTGATAAGTTTTTGTTGGTTGTGTTGACCAATAACTGTCCTAAACATTTTGTCATTTTTGTGATATGTTTACATTGCTGTATCCATGACTCTTGAAAACTAGGATAACATGAATATGTGTGTGTGTGTGAGAGAGAGAGAGAGAGAGAGAGAGAGAGAGAGAGAGAGACCATCCTCCCATAATAATTAGAGAGAGAGAGAGAGAGACCATCCTCCCATAACAATTATTTTTATTTGATCGTTTTCTGCATTCTAGTTTTGGGTTTTCAATAGAAGGCCATGTCTACATTCGATCTTTTAATTGAAGTCTTTTGATTCCCTTTGAGTTCATTGGGTCTCCCATAATAATTAGAGAGAGAGAGAGAGAGAGAGAGACCATCCTCCCATAACAATTATTTTTATTTGATCGTTTTCTGCATTCTAGTTTTGGGTTTTCAATAGAAGGCCATGTCTACATTCGATCTTTTAATTGAAGTCTTTTGATTCCCTTTGTGTTCATTGGGTCTTTTGGTTTCTTCCAGTTGTCTCCATCTAGGGTTTGCTCTTCCTGAACACTTGGCGCAGACATCCTTTGTTTTTCTAAGTTCTTCTTTTTCTCATGGCTTCTCTATGATCTAGGAGTCAGTGGCTATGACCATCCAATAACCAGGGCTACCCAAGGTCTAGCCTTTTTTTTTTTTTTTTTTGTAAGTAATAAATCTTATTGAAAAGGCATCAAGGGGATGCTACCCATTTACAAAGGAGAGCGAGGAACAAAAAGAAATGGCCAAAAAATTAAAAGACCTTTACACCGCTCTAAATTCCGAAGTATCTAACATGTTGAAGATTTGATCCAGTGTAGGGGGATCAAATCCATAGCTTCTGCCGTCTTCTAACTACTCTAGTCCCATACCGTTCTTGAATAAGCTCCACCACCATCGCAGGGAAAACCCACGACATACCCCCTGAACTAGAACCGCCGCATTCCAAAGGCCTAGCCTAACCAAATTAAGCTAAATATGTAACTTAAGATTGGTAAAGCATCCAAAATGATATTAGTTGAACCAGAGAGACCCGAATTCCAACAGGTCTCATAAAATCTTAGGTACCATCTAATTAGGTACTATATGAACATGTCCAGCTAAACCCTTTCGATTTCTCGATAAAGAGAAAGATGAGCAACAATGGTTCGAATATATAGAAAGAATTTCTTTTTTTTTATATTTATTGTTATTCGATAGTGCCCTAAATCTCATACTCCCTCCGTCCCACTTTGTTGTGCATGTTTCCTTTTTTGCACCTCACAAAAAAATGTCTATATCTCACAATCTACAATATTTTTTATGATTTCAAAAACTTTGTTTAAAAGAATTAATTGAGATCTATCAAACAAGATCCATATTGAATATATAAAATATTATAAATTAAGAGATATAGACAATTTTTTGAGGCATCCAAAAAAGGAAACGGGCACAATAAAGTGGGATGGAGGGAGTAATAAGTACCCAAAGATTCATAGTGAACCCATATTGTATAATAATATTGTAATGAATTTTGCTGACTTACTTGATCTGCATTACATATAGCTTCCTTGTTCGTAGACAAAGCGAATTTGGAACAGTCCAGTGATTCAATGTATGCCCATTCTTCTATATCCATTCTCAATCATTATTGGTTCAACCTCATAGCCTGATTATTCTATTTCTAAGCTCGTTTTTCGTTCAGCTCTTTTGGACTAAATTAAGCTAAAATATGTAACTTAAGATGGTGAAGCATCCAAAATGAAACCAAATGAGAGTGTAAGTTCAGAGTTCGTTAGACAAGACAGATCGCTGTATCTTGGAAGTGTTTAAAAATCTTTATTGTGAAGTATGCTGATGTTGTGCTCTGATTGTGGTGCAGCTTGATATAGAGAATAATTCTGCTCAACAAGTTTGGCAAAAAGTGGAGTTTGTCTTTGGTAAGGGCTTTAGTCTCTGACCTTCCAAGGCATTAACCAGTGATTTATTTTTGTCATGCACAACATTCTCTCTGAGTTGTTTTTAAATAGTTTATTCTTCCCTTTTATGGTACCTGGCCATGTGAGACCCCCTTTATGCATAACTCTTTCTCTCTCTCTCTCTCTCTCTCTCTCTCTCTCTCTCTCTCTCTCGTTTCCACAAACAAAAAAAATTCTTTTGAAGCTATTGGTTTCTAAACATCAACCATTTATAGGACTGTAGTCGGAAGTTTTTAATTTCAAAATGAATCTCCTATCAAAATGGTTGGAGAATATTTGTAAATGCATTAGTTTTACGGACGTGCTTTAGTAAGCATAAACAAGATTTACCAAGTTTTATGGGCGTTGATATTGATTCTTCACTTACGTAATTTTTTTCATTTTTTTTGTTGGATAGAAATCAAGTTTTGATTATTAAAGTTCAAATTGCAATTTACCAATTTGATGATGATTTGTAAGGCGACGAAACAGGTGTTTAAAAATCTCAGGAGTCTTGTGACTTCATTGCCCTTTGGCATATATCATAATCCTTCCTAGTTGCAAATTATTGGCAATCTAAATGAAGACTTGTTATATGGGTCCTAATCAGCTCCTCATTAGTCGTTCCTCCCACCTCAGGGTCAAATAACTTGGAGTCTTATCATCTATGCCGAAATAACGACTTGCTTTCCATAAACTATATTTGGAAAATATTTGCGTTATGCATTTAAGGTTGTATTTTTGATTGGTGTGTATTTGTTACCATATTGTAAATTTTGCTTATTGTATGCTTAATTGTTTTATTGTATGTATTAATAGTTGATGAGTTGCATTTTGTTCTTCAGGGTGGTTATATGTTGTGGAAATGGCACTAAAAATCTATGCATATGGGTTTGAGAACTATTGGAGGGATGGTCAAAACCGTTTTGATTTCTTTATCACGTGGGTCATAGGTAAGTGCCAGCAGATATTTAATCCCATTAGAAATATCTGTTTTATGCCTTTCTATGACAATTTATACATATTTTGTTCTATATGAGAGAGATAAATGTACATCTCAAACTTGTGCATTTAAGTTATTAATATGGAAAATAGTGCTGCAGCAGCTAGTTTTGCAGGAATGATGTCATCATATGCGCTCTTGGATAACCTTTTTGCTGTTAGCCTATGGAACTGAAGTTGGGCTACCACTACTGCGTTCATTACTTGTTATATATTTTCGAAACAGCTCCATCCATCTTATATGATCAATCCGATGATCCTCATTCTTGAACATGTTCTTTCTTTGTTGATAGACTTGTCCCGTACAGCGTAGGTGGCATTATAGCTGTCAAACAGGACTTACATTTTAACTTACTACTTTCTAGGAGTTCTGTAGTAACATACTGCTCCTGCAGTACTTCTCCATTTCACTTATCCAGGTCATAGTCTATGGGTAATGCTCTCCTTAATTCCCTTGATATGGATGCAAGTAACTGCAAGTACAATGAATAAGATATGGCTATCGTAGGTGTTCCCATTTCCACAAAGTTTCAGGTTATGAATCTTATGATATTTAAAACATTTCTGCAAGTACAAGGTTATATTAAGGTAATCTGATGTTCAGAACACAAATAACAACAAAGTTTGGTCACATGCTTAAGGTTCTTTACATGTGTAACCATCTAAATGGAATGTTGCAGAAGCCGTCTTTTACCTCATAATAATGTTGGGAAAGAGCATCCTTATTCTCTGTGCATTAGAGGAAAAAATGTCGGTTCCTCAAAAAGAAGAAAAACAAAGGGGAACTATTTTGGGCATTCAACAAGCATTTATTTTGTGCACTTAAAGAACTATTACTTGATTATTGCTTTTTGAATTTCTTGTTAACTTACTCTATGCAATGGCTTGAATTTTCAGTGTAGCATTTACTGGCCCTTGCTTCAAGTGCTCTGTAGTATTTCCTTTCGCATTGTAACAGTATTTTCTATTTGTTGTTGGTTGGAAATCTTTGTTAATGGTATAAGGCTAAGGTACAATCTATGATCTTTCAGTTATCGGCGAAACAGCAACTTTCTTGTCCCCTGATGATTCCTCTTTTCTTTCAAACGGGGAATGGTAAGGACATACAAATGTTGGATTCTTTGCATATGATAAATCTTGTGGATGATTACATTTGCCTCTGCTTTCTGAAAGTTCCTTAGATGGTTTCTCTTTCTCTTTCTCTTGTTTAACATCGTGTAAGATTCAACCTCTTATGCATACACCAATCATGCGGCTATTTTGGTTTCATTGCTTTGGATCGTCTAATGTTCTCTAAATCTTCCAGCTTTCAGTTCTTTACAAATCACAATATAATAACATAGGTTGCCGGATGCAAAGTGATATTTTTGCATTGAACCTATCTAAAGAATCCAACAGAAAAATGAGGTGGAACAAATAAGTGGGATCTTAAATGTAAAAATTTAGGGGGGAATAGGGAAACAGAAACCTGGTTGAAGCTAACTTATAGAACATGGGTATTTTCTTTTTGAGAATTATAGTTTCTAGATTAAAGACATAAAGCCAGTAGTAGTACTGCACGATATACATCCCCACAAAGTGAATTGGACGTGGATATGATATCATAGGCTTCTATCTGCATTAAATACCATAGTGTAAAACTGAAACTAGCACATCTGACAAAGCTTACTGCTAACAACTTTTTGATATCAGTTCAGTTCCCTTACAGTTATGACAATCAACACCCAGAAGCTATTTTTTCTGGAGGAAGTGATAGATGCAAAAAAAAAAATCAAGTTTGTCACTGAGAATAGTGAATATATACCCTTTCCTCTCTGATGATAACTACCAAGTACCAAATCAAAGGGACCATTATGCCCGGCAAAGAAGCTATCCAAAGTAGATTAGAGATTTAAACTGGTACTCCCTCCGTTCCAATTTGTTAGTCCCGCTCCGGGATTCCAACTTTTTAAGGGAGTGTAATTATTACATGCACAGATTTTTAACTTTCCAATTTTGCCCCGCATTTTTGGATGGCTTTTGTACAATAAATTAGGCGGCAAAGTTGGCAGGGTAAAGTCCAGTTGAGGAATTCAAAATTGAATACAACTCTCTCTCTCTCTCTCTCTCTCACACACACACATTTTTGTTGTTTTTGAAGAAGGGGTAAAAATGAAAAGTTGAACCCTTTTTTGTGTTGACTTGTCAAATTGACCTTCAGTTTGGAACACCCAAAAAAGGAAAGGTGGACTATCAAATAGGAATGGAGGGAGTACTCGTTAAGTGGCTCAATCCTGGAGGAGAGGCATCATGAATTGAGAGACAATATCCATCTTTAAGTTCTGCTTGTGTAATGTGAATATAACCAATATACTTACTAGTTACTGCGCACAAGTTTATACATGATATAGATGTAGCCCTTTAACATGTACGTCCAGAAGCATATAGCCCGTTGTCTGCAATTGATATGGTACATAAACTTGATGAATCTTGAAACAAACCGCCGGAATGAATAATAGGACGAAGAAATGGGTAAATAAATGAGTCATGAGATGCTTGCATGAGCATCATAGAAAACCCCAACTTATATGGTGTAAATAGACTCATGGCATTTCATTAAGTTGTTTTCCTTGATTTCTTCTGATTTCTAGCAGCTTGTCTGGCACTAGATGTTACTTCCTAGAGCGATTAATCTCTTAATCACTTTGTCAATGTTATAATGCATATGTTATTCCTTCTCCACACTTTGCAGGATCCGTTATCTTATACTTGCAAGAATGTTACGATTTTTTAGGCTCCTGATGCATGTCCAACGTTACCGTGCCTTCTTAGCCACATTCTTGTCTCTCATACCAAGTTTAATGCCATACTTGGGGACCATATTTTGCGTCATGTGCATCTATTGCTCTCTTGGTGTACAGGTAAGTTGCCTGCACCTTCGTCGGTGTTGTTGTCTGGGGCCACTGCCTATATCTAATTCTCATGGTTTTTTGGCATCGTTCAAGTTAAAAATTAAAAATGGAGGTCATTCTTATTCTCCTAGTTTTAATATCTTATCATGTCCTAAGTTTTCGCTACATTTCCAACTATCCTACCATCTGATTGACTGGTGGTGTTTCCAGACTGATAATGTTAATCTATGTACTCTAGACATTGATGAGGATTTTTCCCTTTTACTTTACCAGAATCGGTGCAGCGCATTAAACTCTAGCTTTTTCTCCCTTATTTTCTGTGCAGATATTTGGTGGTATAGTCCATGCTGGGAACCCTAAACTTGACGGAACAGGCCTTGATGAGAATGAGTATCCTATGCCGTTCAGAAAGATTATTATATTTTTTATCAGTATTGTCTCTTATGTAATATTCGCTCCGTCCCTATTTTTTGGATTTTCATTTTGGGATGTCCCAAGGAATAGAATTTCTATTTTCCAAAATTATCTCTTACAAATGGCTTTAAATTATTCGAAAACAAGAATTAAGGGGCAAATAATGGCTTCCAGTATGAATTGGAATACAACTATTATATGTCTCCTTAAAAAGTCGTGAAAGGGACCAAGAATATGGGACAAAGTGAGTATTTGATATAAATATTTGGAGTATTTCAGCTTGACATATATTTTATAGAATGTTAACAAATTAACAGCTAGGTACGTAATCAAATACTTTATCTACATGAGCTGGCACTGTGTGTATCTGTATTCAGTTCACTTGCTAAAGTGCTTTCTCTGAGTGAATTTTCAACTTTGTGGCTCAGTTTTCTTGACAAAATAGCTACCTACTTTTCAATTTCAATGACTACCCAAATGGGATGGTAACACTATTCAACTTACTAGTGATGAATGATTGGCAAGTATGGATGCAGGTACGATTAGTATGTCATGACGATGGCCTATTTTTTTCTCTTCATTTACCCAATGTCCATATGACTGGAGAATGCACCAATGTTTCTTAGCTGTTTACTTCCGCTGTCCATGACAATTTTTTACCTAGTTAACTAGTGATAAAAAGGCCATTTTTGGTCTCTTCTTTGTATCCCAGATCTTCATTAGCAACCATAGATTTTGGCAGACATAGTAGGTACAAAGTAGGTAGGGTCCCCCCTCCCCCCGAATATAATAATAATAAAACAAATTTGAGCTGAGAGGGAATTAAACTTGTCACTCATGGTCAACTTAATCTGTAAATTTACGTTGCTGAAGAATACAGCCTCAGATGGAGATGAATCAAAGACAGAAAAATACTATAGTCATCAATGTAGTTGGTAGAAAAGGTTTGTCTGAATTGTGTTGAGGTATATGAATACTAATGCAGCTTAGTTGGTGGGGATTTACATTGTGTCAGTGACTAGATTTGCCTTGCTATCTTGAATATGAAATTTATCATGCATAAGAAGAGCTAACAATCATGAAGATCAAAAGACAGAATAGATAATTCGGAGATGGTTGCCTTCTTAGAAAACCTAGCTGTTCTTTGAGGAGTGAATGAAGGACTAGAAACATAAACTGGGAACTGAGGCGGGGATTACTGCTTGTGAAAGACAGGATATAGGGTAGAAGACGTGTTGCTTTAACTCAAGACCAGACTTTTTGTAGAGTTTATCTGTGGAGCAGGATGTGTGTTGCATCACCCGGGTAGCGAGGGTTGGAAGTTAGGCATACTATTCCTAGGTTATGGGGCAGAAACAATGGTTGAATTGCATTAGATTTGTATGTGCTATAGAAGTTCAGCCACACAAAGACTATGACGTCTTGTAGGCAGTTTCTCAATTTGTCTGGAACAGGAAGCAACAACCAAAGAGCATTTTTATCTGGTTCCGTTTCTATGATTTTTAAGGCCTTTTCTTTTTGTTGGATCATCTTTTTCCCTTGCTGCTGTGCTGCCGTAAATATAGCATTGGTTAATAAAGCCTTCTATTAGTTTGGAATCACTGATACTCTTCTTGTATTACTTTTCAGAGTTACACAGACTTGACTGGAACTTCTTGGACATATATGTACTTCATTAGTTTCTATCTAATAGCGGTGCTGCTGCTTCTGAGCTTGGTAAGCTTCAGACTGTGCTTCTTACGCATTTGATCGGTTGATCCTTTTTCGTGAGCTTTAGGTGTCCACACAAATATAGTTCTTCCAAAGCCAGATACTTCGAAATCTCAATTTTGAGGCCATACTATTAGGAATCCATTAAGACATGGACACAAGCTTTGGAGTTAAAGAAATGACCGAAGCAAAGAGGATTATAAGAAGCATCGAGTTGAGGAATAAGTTGAGAAAAATCAAACTGAAAAAGTGATTATGCTCAACCCTTTGGTTGTCTTTAAGCTTAACCAGGATAGCCATATATCTCCAATGGCATGAACTGTGAACATATATACAAATAAATTTTTCATCCATAAAGTTAGCACACAAAGTAGACCAAACCAAACCAAGCCTTGTTCCCAGTCAACTTGGGTCAGCTACATGATCCTTTCCACCGTTCTGTTCTGTCCAGGGCTATACATTTATTTGATCCAGTAATTTCATAAGGAATGCGAAGTACTAAAATATATTTAGCTATGGTAGGTTTTAAAATAGTTAGCTTTGCTTTTCTTGCATATTCAAATCATGTAAGCAGAACTTCAATTCCAGGTAAAAAGATTGAGTTTTCCCATGTCAAATTACTGCCTCAGAATGATTTAATTTGAATTTTAAAGACCTTTCAGTTCAGATGGGAGACTTCTTCTAATGGAGGACCTAGCATTTGATTTAGGGTACCTCTTCAGTTATGACAGACCTTTGATGCATGTCCATGTCGCTGCTATTCAACTATTTTGTGTTTGCATGCAATATCTGTGAATTCTTCGGTTGTCAATTTCCAAAGGATAATGATGACAAATATTTTAATGGAATTTCAGGTCGTAGCATTTGTATTAGAGGCTTTCTTTGCTGAAATGGAGCTTGAAACTTCAGAGAAATGTGAAGACCCGGAGCAGGTTAGTACTTCCTATAGTGACCTAAAATTAGATAAGAGAAAGCAAAAGAAAATGAAAAGAAACACATTGATTAACAACGAACATGTCATAAGGTCAGAAGTGGAAATCGAAGTTTCTGGCCTTTTGTACAAGAAATCATGGAAATGATATGTCATCCAGTCTGTGTTTTACTTATTCCTCCTTGATTTGTCCCAATGGTATTCGTGAAATCTATTGCTTCCATCAGAAAATTTTGAAGGCCATAATAGTTGAAAATATAGCTGTTTCGCACCTGCTCTAGAATCGGTAATTCCTTAACCTGCAGTCAAGTGTCAAAGGAAAACTGTCGCTGTTCCCTTGGGCTGATTTGTGGTTATTAGGAGTTCATTGTGCAGACTTGTAATTTAGAGATTTTCCATACACTGTCAATAGGAATTGTCTTGAATCTTCAGTACTTGGCATCTTCCCCCATCTATCAGCCAATTTTTGTTGTAAACACTGAAAGAAGTTGCAATAAGTGGTCCTGTATTTGCTAGATTTTTCTGGATTATCACATCACAATGATATAGCTTTCCCACTGACACAAACAGTAATGCAGCAGGCTTTGTGTTATTAGCAATGCTCACTGTTTTCCAGTGCCAACCTGAATTTGTTGGGATGAGACCAGGCATTTTGGTTCTCAAACCAATTGTATGCTTTGCTTGTGGTACTCATATGTATAATGGTAGGTTTGTTTAAAACATATTGCAAGCCGAACTATCTGGCATATGAATTATACATATGGTAAATACCCAGATGTGGAGTTCTACCTAAATTAGGAAACGTATGTAATATCACTGCATTCTCGATGCAGGAAGGGGGAGGAAAGTCAAGGCGACGTTATATCGGGTAAGTGTTGCAGAAGTTTCCATTTTTGTAGCATAGACTTGGTTTCTCTTAAAAGTAATCATTGTTGATGGAACTGTGCATGGTGCAGGCCAAAATCAAGTAGTGAGAGAGTTGATGCTCTCCTCCACCATATGTTAAGCTCTGAGCTGGTTGAAACGGAGAGAGCCGTTCCATAAATTTATGCATCTCCGTACAGGTAATATCTGGGATTCGTTTAAGAAAATATCTTCTTCCACTCAAAAGCCTTGCCAGGGTTTGGATGACAACGATAAGAATCTGTGCCTCATGCTGCATCATATTTACACACTGGGGCAGTATATAAAACTATATTAGCCCTGATCAAGGCTTAGTTAGTCAAGTCGATCTTTATTTGAAGTCAAAAGTCTAAATATTCATCTGGTTGATTCACCAATTAGATGAATGCCAGAATCGTTTGCCAGTTCTAGTTGTGCTAGTGTTTTATTTATGATCACTTACCGTCAACCCTTTATATACCCTATTGTCTGCCATCTGAGTAAAAACTATAAACTTCATTCTGCAAGCAAGATCTACCGTAATAGTCTAAAGTAGACTCCTATACAAAGGTAATTTCTACCAAGTTTGATGTTCGTTTGTTATAGTTTGTAGCTGCTTGCACTTCCAGATCCTTGTAAAGTACAATTTCTTCCCTGGGACAATTGCTGCTGAACTGCCGTAGGCCCATTAAACAGAAAAAGGCTGAAGAGATGCCTTGATAAAATGCTTGTTACAATTGCTGGTGAATTAAGTTTCCTCCATATGGCCATTCACAAGTTGTGAATAGCCATATGGCCTTTTAAGTTGGATAACCGTTCAGATGCACACCGAATCCTGTAACTGATTCCTATTTGAATATCTCAACAGGCGTTCGGGAAGTAGAGAAGCAAGATGGATTGAGAAAGTATGTTCGCTAACTTTGTGTTCCTATATTGCCGTGTGAATACAAAAACACTTTTTGGATGACACTCCCGGAGTCTATTGAGTGTGTCTGAAGCTTGAATCATCATCCATCTTGGCTTTTGGCATACCAGGGTGTTATGATTCGTCATCTTTTTTGTCTTTTTGCGTACAAATTCAATGAAATGAACGGCACTCTACCATTTCTCTCTCCATCTTATCCCCACATACTTTTGTTCCGTCTTTTTTTTTCTTGTATTTTTCTCCTGCTGTCTAAACCAGTGTTTTTCCTTTCTGTTGCATTTGATTGCTGAGCTCAGTATTGCCGTTACATTTTGGGTTGTCAAATATGTATGATCTTTAAGCAGTTGCAATCGAATGTGGATAAGAATACCTCTCTGTGGTGAATGAATTGTGGATTCTTGTCTTACTCTATTTATTACGTCAATTAAGCCCATTATTGCCTGTTTTGAGAAGAGTTTTGCATCTGTTAAAAAAGGGAGGTGGATGTGTTTTAGCTGACGTTAGAGGTTTATCTTCGGCACCATATAGGGAGATCCCCACCCACAAGCTTCTTTGTTTTGTTTCACTACTTGTCCCTTTGTATTTGTTCTTTACATTTTCTGTTTGTGGCCTTTATTGCATGTCCATTTTTGTAAGTAAGCCTCCCCCAGGGAGAATCCGACAGGCCTCCATATATAGTCTTGCATTTTGAGAAAACAAATTGCCTAACCATACCCACAAAAAAAACTAGAGAGAGAGAGATGAGGAGCATGAAAGGTGAAGTTGTGTTGAACATTCCTGCAGAGAAAGCATGGGAGATGTATATGGACGATGGGATAATCAGCAAAATAAACCCGGAAATGCTGGCTGCTGCCGAGTACCTTCAGGGAGATGGCAGCCCAGAAAGTGTCAGGCTTTTCAAGCTTGGCCCGGGTTAAACTCTCTCTCTCTCTCTCTCTCTCTCTCTCTCACACACACACGCACACGCACAGCACAGCACAGAGCACAGCACACGCAAAATATATACCCGCCACTGGATGGAACTGTTTTCTAATTTCTAGGACCGAGGCTAGGGATTTTGGGTTTTCCCTTTTTTTTGAAAGCAAAGAGTCTGTTGGAAACAGCAGAAAGTGGTTTCCAAATCCTGATTTACCTTATAAATTGGAACGATGGAATTTTAAAACTTCTCTATGGTTTTGGCTTTTGGAAACCAAAAATGAAAAAGAAAGCAAAGAGGAAGAAAACGAAGACAATACACAACCTACCCAGTATCCAATACCAAAGTTTTGCCACTCAAGCTTAGAGAAACTGCGCATGTTTTCACCTTCTAGCTTCTGAAACTGCATGTTCAATAACCTCTTTCAGCTGATGGAGCACTTGATTGGAACAACACTCCATCTCTGAACCTACCAGCCTAATGAATTAGTAGTTTCCAAGGTTATTTTCTGAAACTCTCCTGACATACTCTGCTTTTATGCAGCCGTAAGCGACTATGTCAAAGAATCCACCCAAAAGATTGAGAAAGTGGAGACGGGGCGTCGCGTGACATACAGTGTCATCAGAGGTGACCTGAAAGAGATGTATGATCCATACAAGGTCACTTTCTCATTTATTCCGGTTGAGGGAAAAGAACGGGAGAAATGTAAAGCTGAATGGAAAGTGGAGTTTGAGCCGCTCACGGCCACCACACCACCGCCAGAGAAGGCAAGGGATGCCGCCCTTGGATTCCTCAAGTCCTTCGAGAACTTCCAGCTTGGCTACTAGTTGGTTTTGAGCCAGTCATGCAGTATAAAATATGCTCAAAACTCAGAACCTAGATATAATAAAATGCTTAAAGCTATATACAATAATGAGTATCTATGCAGATACCTGTCTCGATATGTTCTGCGTCTGTTACCTGTGGGACTTTATACTTATCATATTTTAATATAATGTGTTATCTTTTAGTTCACTTTAGATTCTCTAATCCGACCAAAAAAAGTTCGATTCTGTTCTCTTATCAACCTCTGCTAGTTGTTAACTCCATATATGTTACACTAATCTCAAGTTGCTGCTCTATTTGTGACTATACGCATATATGATTCGTCCCTTAAACGTTTGGGTACAATTCATCAATAGTAACATGCACACCTACACACACACACAGAGAGAGAGAGAGAGAGAGAGAGAGAGAGAGAGCAACTATGAGGTGGCAATCCCTGTTAGCACTGCGAATCTAACAAGTACCAAGGGTGGAGAAGGCATCAAAGCATATCTCAACGAGTTTTACAAAATGATCTGCGCAACTCACATCAGTGGCCCACAATGCCTGCACGACACTGCATTACGGAAGGGGTGCACGACACCCATCCGTTCCCCTATATATTATTGACACACTCATCTGGATACTTTAATTCTAAAATGCCCCATGGGAACGCTCAGAGGCTCAAGGCTGCAATCCCCCGAAATAATGACTGAAGTTACCTATAAAAACATAAGTGCGAGAATTACAGTAGCAGCTAAACGGAACAGACGCAACAAGTCACTTCCAGGTATTCATTTGTCAGTATTTTTTTTTATAACATAGTGACAATACCAACTTACGCACATCTCAACTAATTCAAGTCAAGGTCCGTCACTAAAAGACATTGCTAAAGTACATTAAATCTTAGGGCAACAATATCAGTCTTCATCCAAACAAATTCATCAAAAACTTACAAAAGCTAAGAAAAAAAATTGATATAACGGGCATTCACTCAAAGGGAAGGATGGCATTAGAGGGCATGAACAAGAAAGGTAGATTAATTTTCAATTAGAGATGTGATGCATTGTAACTAAAACTATCCCACCTTACATACACCAATTTGGGTTCCAAAAGATAATCAATCCTCTGTACTGGTATCTGTGCACTGTCATTGAAAACCCATATATATAAGCATGAAAAGGCAGCTAAAAGGCCTAAACTGCCGCATATTTGCCCCAACTTCAGTCTCGACAGAAATCAGGATTGGATCCGGAACTGTTCGCAGTCCTCCGACCCATTTTTCATGAAGTTATTGACTAGACCATTCATCATTCTAGCTACTGCTGCCTTGAAATCAGGTCTGTTTGTTAGTGCAGTATTAGAATGGGGGACTCCTTTGTCGAAAGATCCTACTTCAGCACCCTCCATGTAAGCTTTACATGCAGACAGAATGTCATGTGCACGAACACGAAAATGACCAGCAACAAAGTCCTCAAAATACTGCACATAAAAAAAGATTAACCTAATATCACAAACTCAACACCAAGAGAGCATCTCCAGAAAGAACAAAGTGAGCAATAAACGGAGAGACAAGTACTCTGGTCAAATTTGGCCACTCGAATCAACTTACAAGATTGGCAAAGGTTGTGGATTCAACCAGTTATTGCAAAGGAGACGTGGAAAACACTACAATTCACCTAGGGTTCCAGACACTTTCCATTCAGAAATTTCCATGGTTACAACTTAACAATATAGTATAATTACACTAAACAATCATACTGAACAAAAAAATTACTCAGTGCAATCTGCTTGGAGTAATCTTCAAGCTTCTGGTCCTAAAGTTGAATGGTATCAAGTTGTTTGGTTCACGCATCATGTTCCCAGGTGGTCTGTCATTCAATGGATGATTATTCTGGGCCGACTTCAAACTAGGGACAGATTATGCTAGTGGGGGATTACTTCTGATCCCTATTGTTCTCTCTGTTGTAATGGGCTTGAGTCTCATTTGCACTTATTCTTTGGCTGCTCCTTCTCTTCTTTTACTTGGTCGTATTTTCTGGTGAAGAATGGGATTCCTCGGCAGGTTCTTGATCTATCGGAGGAGGTGAAATGGGCTGGTATCCATAGAGGTGGTATCTCTCTTCAACACTTGCTTTTTAATTGTCTTTATCATATCTGGAGAGAGAGGAAAGCTAGGATCTTCCAAGGGACTGGCTCCTCTGAACATCAGTTGGTGGCCAGGATTGAGAATGATGTCAGATCCATGCTTAGTTCTTGGAGAGCGGTTAGGAAATCTGATACTAATAGGCTTGTTTGTTCCTCCTGGGCTATCGGAAACCAGGTGTTTAGCTCTAGGAGTTAATTCTGCTTTTGTTTCTTATGCTTTGTTTTGCTTTGTAATGGGAGTTTGTTGTTGGTTCTTTTTTCTTGGAGAGCGGTTAGGAAATCTGATACTAATAGGCTTATTTGTTCCTCCTGGGCTATCGGAAACCAGGTGTTTAGCCCTAGGAGTTAATGCTGCTTTTGTTTCTTATGCATTGTTTTGCTTTGTAATGGGAGTTTGTTGTTGGTTCTTGTTTCTGGGGTACGCCGCTTTGCACCTGTAATGGTTGGTTTTGTGCTATAAAATCTTTTAAAAAAAACAAGGCAACGGGAAAAGTTTATGGATCTGAAGGTCCAGATTCAATTGTTTTTCGTTACTTTTCTTTTTGCTCCACAAATCCGTCCCTAAAATCCGTCATCCAGATACAGCCTAATGCACAGGGTTTATTGAGAAACAAGTTATAGCTCTTCTACATGATGAGCTCCCTCATGTAAATCAACACACAAAATAAAGGACTCATAAAATCTCCCTTAAAACCAAACATGGATGCATGAAGACAACAGTGATGTACAAAGAGAGCTCATTCTAGTCAATTCAAACAATAGTAGTTTGATTTATTGAAAGTTTTGATAGTAGTGTATCATATATGTTTTCATGGCTTTCCTACCGAAAAACCCAACACACACTCTTGTTCTTGGTCTCCCTGATCCACCAAGTTTCAGTAAGTGACAAGCTCAACTGCGTATTACTCAAAACTAATGCAACTTGCACTGAGTTGCCTAATGAAATTTTGCTTCAGCCACCCCACTGGGTAATTCATAAACCTCATATGCTGGAATTGTGCTTCAGCTTAGTGGGAATATTAGATAGTGCTATAAGTTTTACCCCTTGTGGTAATAAACACATGAGGTGCGTGACCATCATCTCAGTTGTCCAATGAACGGAGGTTAAAGATAGCTGATTGCAGACTACCTCCATTTTTTATTGGAAAGAACATTGGCATCTCTCAGCTTGCAATAATAATAAAAAAAAAAGCTCTACTTTAAGCCTGAACCTAGTGAGCACAAGCAATCATCCTATTCAGGTTCAGTTACCAAGAAGCCAAGTTAGCTTTGCTATTAGCATCCTTGGCCACATATGTAATCAACAAGGCATCACTATCGTGAGCAACGAAGGAAAAAAAGAGTTCATACTATCGTGATAAACAAAGAAACAGAAATCTAGGCAAGGAAAACGATAGGTAAAAACAAAGGAACATTGATGAAAACAGTAATACTACCTTTGGGGGTCTCCTCAGAGTATACATCATTGTCTTCAAAGATAGAATAAACACATCCTCATTGTATGCCTTTGATCTAGTTTCTCCTTCTGCCCCAGTATACATACCCTCGTACCCAGGCTCATTAAAAAAGGGCCTTGGAACCAATATCAAAGCTTGTATAGAGACAAGGACTTGTAGCATGGTTGATGTCTTTGGCATCCACATCTCATTCTTGTCACCACTCCATGTGTTCAGTAAGCTGAGGCAGACTTTCCCACAATCATACAAATTTGGGTTTAATCGAAGTCCGCCAGAATAGTAATAAACCATCTGAGACAAACAAAGACATCTCCACGATTCAGAATGGGGTATAAAATACTTATCAAAACAAGGATATTGGCACCAAACTCATACCGGGGGTATATCAGGATAGGTAGGAGGGAAGAGAACATCAAAGACGAACAGACCGTCATGGTATGGGGTTCCTGCTGGTCCCACAATTACGGCTCTTAAAAGATCTACCCTTGTTTCATAAACTCTTACATATATAGTATCTGTGACAATGAAAAATGATCAGTCGGTACAATAGATGGTTTACAAAATTAGCTAGAGAAGGTCAAGAAAAGATAGGTATCCGAGACGAGGATAAACATATAAGCTGAATGCTTCTTTGGATATCATGCAAAGGATGATAACATATTGTGAACTACATCTGCAGTCAATTCGGAACAAAGAAGCTTGATCGGCTAGGGTGACCAAATATACTTCCAGATATACCAAACCCACAAACAACTAAATGAAATGCGTCAGCACTCACCAGGTAAGTCTTTCTCCAGGATTTTCCACTCATCCTGAATTCTCTTTGTCCAAGTCTTGGGAGGCTACCAAGGAAAAGAGCAGAAAAAGATTAGAAAAAAAATTCCTGAACGCACAAACCTGTGAAACAAGATGCAGGTTAAATTTACTATACTTACCTGCTGCCCTGAAAATCCCATACCGTTGAAGTGATGATCCGAAAAATCATCAACAGTGTCAAACTGTTTAAAACTTTGAAACTTTATCATAACTTCACTTTCTTTTTCCTCTTGCTCTTTTCCAGCAGAACTTGATTCCACAAGAACCATTGAACTGCTTGCAGCAGCAGTTTCATACTTACTAGCAGCAGGATCAAAAAATTTGAAGGATGAACCAACAGCGTCACTCAGGGACGAAGTACTAGTAGAAGCTGGGGTATTTGCACTTGGAGCAGGATCGTTCAACCAAGAAACCGATGCCTCTACCCCAGGAGGCAGATCCACGTTATCAAATTGGGCTTGCATACTCAGATAATCATCATCGTCATCCTCATACATATAATCATCATTATCATCTTCAAAATCACAAACTTCTTCACCTTCATCAACTGGATCATCAACGTCATTATCATTTTGATATGACGGATCTGAATTGGACCCATTAAGATTGTCTGAGTTAAGTGATTCAGATGTTGACCCCATTATAGTATTAGAGTTCTCAACATCCTTGGCCATGGCATCCTGGAAGAGACAGTGAGTAAATGTTTAATTAATCAAAGAGACCAATTAGGAATAATTAAGCAGCAGAAGAAGAGGAGAAGAAGGGGAGCAATCGGAACCGTAAAAGTTTGTCCACAATTCATGGTATGTGTATGGGAATATGTGGTGGATCTATGTTGTATTTCTTCCTCCTATTTTTCATTTTCAGATGATACCTAGGCCAACATCTATATCTATATTATAAAACAGAGCGGTCTTTTGTCTACCCATACAAACATGAGCACCCCTCCAACCGTCGGATCACACTTTCAATAAGTTACAGTCGTTGGATTGAATCATTGATTCCAACCTATTTCCCACACCTATCTACCCAGCGTTTTTCCTCTTCTCCATCGTGTTTCCCCTCTCTCTCTCTCTCTCTCTCTCTCTCTCTCTCTCTCTCTCTCTCTCTCTCTCTCTCTCTCCCCCCAAAAAAAAACCCCACTCTTCGGCGCACACAGAAGAAAAAAACAGCGCCCACAAAGAAATCATTTTGGTTCTCCCTCTTTGGTAAGACTCCTCTTCATGTCATGGCCTCTTGGTTTATACAGATATTTTTTTTTACGAAAGGCTAAAGCAATGGCTAAGGAAAAACAAAAGGGAACAATCGCGGATAAGGGAAAGAAAAAGCTAACAATCGTTGAGGGGAAAAGAAAATTCATGTCCAGTGGTATGACCTCTTACAGTTATTCTTTTTTTTATCATCTACAACAATTTTTTCCTTTCTATTGACTTTGCACATATAGGTTCAAGTTCTTCGAGAAAGAAACACTGGTGTTGTGATTCGCGATGAGCATGACATTATGCGCTTGCGTGAGGTAATACTACAAGCTCTTGATTTATACATTAAAAGTTTGGTATTAATTTTACTCTTTATTGTTGGAAAGGATAAACGAAAGGCTGAAGCAATGGCTATGGAAAAACAAAAACAAACAGTCGCGGATAAGGAACAGAAAAAGATAACCACTGCAGGGAAGGGAAAAGAAAATTCATGTCCAGCGGTATGACCTCTGATAGTTTTTTCTTTTCTTTTTTCCTTGGCACTTCAGAGACTTCTTTTTTTGTGGTACTTTTGAGACATTTCTAAAGACTATTGAATGAAATTAGGTGATTTCTATCCATCTTTTCCTTCACTTTTACGGTATGTTGGTTCTTCGTTCTAATTTTATGGGTTTTCTATTTTGATTTTTTGCAGCTATCATGATTATGAAGTTTGAACCATTAATATCATTCCACTGAGGGCAACACATAAGAAGTTAGTTTCTCTTTATAGTATAAGCTGCAAGCTGGGGTGTTTGGATTTTTTAAGTTCTAAATGGCCCAAACAAAAATTTGAGGATGGTAATTTTTTTTGATCTACAACTTTTATTATTTGTCTTTCAAAGATGCTCACTTTGTGTTTGTTAAAATGCATGTTTGACAGAGTAAAAATAGTGGGGAGTGAATTAATTATTTATGCCAACTTTTGTGTAGCTCTCTTAATTTTCGTTTTGGTTGACTTTGGATAGACTTTGTGGTCCGACACTGCAAGGACACGCGACACGTCGGGAACACATGGAGACATGTCTGGACACTCCACATGAGGTATCCTTTACCAGGGGATATGCTGGGGACACGACAAAGTGAATTTAAAAGTTCTTAAAAGCTTTACCAGGATAACATATGTATCTTAAAAAGTATTCCAATTGGGAGTTTATTTGTTGTGAACTTTGTTCCTCTTTCGTTTGAATGGTATTTTTTATCAAATCACTATAGACCAGCACATCCCTTTCCCCTAGGTAACAATGTGATCAAATCATTACAAGACCAGCACATTCCTTTCCCTCGCTCTCTCCCATATTGCCAAGCGTATGACCAAAACGTGTTACGCCGTGCCTTCAGGCACGGCCATGCACTAGTTGAATTATAAACCACAGTAATCTAAACAAATAAATATATCATTCTAAAACTAAAAAAAGGGGGCATTAAAACAGGGATAAAAGTCCGAAGCCAAATAAAGAGGTTGAACATTGGCCTAATAAGGCACAATAGATTAGTTTTTGATAACTTTTCGAGCAAATGTTAAATGAACATGACCTGTTTTTAACTCACACCCGTGTAGAACCCTCCAGAAGTCTTCAATCAGTGAAATAGATAAAAATGACTAAATGAAAGTCGCAGACGAATCTATGAATTACAATACTGCGTCTTAACTATTCAAACATTAAGATGATTATCATGTTCGAGGAGATGGTTGCATTGGCAGACCTCCTCGCAAAGGTTTTGTCCCAATATGTGTTCCATTTCCTTCCACTTTCTCTTTACAAATAACATACGGATATAACACGATATATATAAAACTATACTCATCTACACCGACATAGCACAAACTAAGGGCTACTAGTGCGGGACTGCGAGATGTTTGGGTCATGTACGTAGTGATAATACAAAGAAGATATATATGTATGTGCATATTTGCAGACCAATAAAACTGGTGGATTTTCACAATCTGAATTCCAGATAAAGAAGTCGTGTGATAGAATAACAATGATGTGTTGTTTGGTTGTTGTGGACCTATACTGGTATAATGTGGCCATGTGATGGTGCCGTAATTATGTATCAGGATGGTGGTGTGGTGGCCTTACCATGGTTTGGCCATGCAATGGTGCCATAGAGTAGGTGATTTGGTTGAAGGCGG
Organism: Rhododendron vialii; assembly: GCF_030253575.1. Taxonomy (NCBI): domain Eukaryota; kingdom Viridiplantae; phylum Streptophyta; class Magnoliopsida; order Ericales; family Ericaceae; genus Rhododendron; species Rhododendron vialii. Next base: position 30,602,017 of record NC_080562.1, on the reverse strand, counting down.
GTGCACCGGTATCACAATTATGCAGTGTACGCCTGTAGGCGAATGAAATGATGGTGTCATCTAGTGATATTCAACGCACTGAGGGAGATGGAGAGGGCAAAAAATGATTTGAAGGGAAGAGAGGATAGAGAGAAGAAAGGTTTTTGGACAGAAGTGTGCTTCAAATACTTATCTCAAAGCAAAAGGAACAAACTCCAAGCTTCTTGTAGACACAACTAAATTAAGTTAACTCGGAAGCGTAACTTATGGTGCTTTAATTTCAGATTTGCTAAGGTGGGAGGGAGGGTGGCAACATGTAATACACCCCTCTCCGATCCCTACAAATGAAAAATAATGAATTCCTATGTAATAAGCAAAGATAGCCAAAAAGAAACTTCTATGGTTTCCAAAGCCTACAATGCACCCACACCAACTTAAAGCTAGTGCCACATTGTCTATGTAATCGTTTCTAAGCGCACAACCATTTTTATGGAGTACATGCTATGGAAGTAAACAAAACAAAATTGAATTTTTTAATAGTTCACCCACTAACCTCAGTACTACAATTTTCCTTCTTTTTTTCAGCTGGAGGGGAGGAGGTAAATATGACATCAAAGTAGATGGTCACAGGTGAAGGAAAAGATAATGGTTACAACATCTAAATCCAAACTTCGTTTCCAAATGATATCGATGAAATCTATCAGCATCTGAGTGTAAAAGTTGTCCTTTTGTTCCATGTTGGGAAATTGCAGAGAAATACCTCCTATATAAACATACACAAGCACCTATTCGATTCTCGTAAAGAGATAAATATTCTCCCAATAACTCTGAGTCTCTAACTAAATATACCTGAACAATTGGTCATGGCGAAGAATACTACTCAACCGTACATGTCCAAAGCCTAGTTGAAAAAACACACGTTTTAAAAACTCCCTACTGGACCACACACACATTACCAATGGGCAACACCATCCCTTGCAAATGACCATTCCTGCCTAAACCAACCAGGCTAGCCCAATGGCTAGAGCTCTTGCCCCTCCTAAGGAGATCCGGGATTCGGCTACCCTCCCCTCCCTGCGAGTAGACTTTCTTTCTCACCCTTTAAAATGGTACTCCCTCCATTCCAAAATGTTTGTCCGGCCCGCAAAATGAGGACTTAAAAATAATACACTTGTTTTCAAGAAAAAATTCATAGTTTTTTCATAAATTAAAATAACTCATGGTATCTAGTACACTTGTTTTGAAGTCCTCGTTTGTGGGCCGGGCAAACACTTTGGAATGGAGGTAGTACCACTATCTGCGGTTGTTCCATTTGTTGGCTCAGCGTATGCTTGCGACATGTGTTATTGGACTTTCTTACGTAGTTGAATGCAGATTTTGATGTAATTCCTAGGTGTCAAATTATCACCTAGCAAATTAACCAAAATAAAAGACTATACGTACCGGTAAAACATTGCGAACACATAAAAGTATATGCTCAATTGTACATACATAGAAAGACACAAAAATACATCAACAGTTTTACATACACATGCACGCGACCGTATCAATATATACACAACTAGAAACGTAACGACCAAGTCCAAACAAATTCGAACAGTTAAGGATCAGAACGATCTCAAACAATCAACAAATCAAGCTAAAATCGGTCGAATTCCGACGTCGCACTCAATCAATCACACGTCATTGGCATCAACAAACCGGTAAATCGACAAGGACACACTGTTTTAGGGCAAACAAAAAAATCAGGCCCATTTCAGTTAACAAAAAAATTACCTCATTGTGCTTAGCTTTCTTAGCGGCCAACGCTTCTCCGGAGTCGTGCGAAGCAAACTGTTCGA